>NC_051245.2:1686222-2010695 GCF_015237465.2 Chelonia mydas | reverse complement strand
GTCAAATGAATTCCTGAATTAGAAGGAACCATTGTGGATTTTAAAAAATAACATGAGACGTTCTGGGAACTCTTGGCTGATCAGATGTCATGAGCTCTGATGGAGTCTTTCTCTGGACTGTCTTTTGCAGTGGGAGAGACTTTGATGTTTGCGTCCTGATTTCATGAAGAAGTCCCTTGAACCTCACATAGCAGTACTGTGTGCCTTGCCCTTCTAACCTATGTTTCTAGATACAGCTGTCTAGTCTAGCTCCTCATCTGGCCCCCATGACTGTAATATCGGAGTGCCTCACAATCTTTAACGCTGTTTATGCTCCCAACACCCCTGTGAGGTAGGGTTGTGCTGTTATCCCTGTTTTGCAGGTGAGGAGCTGAGGCTCAGAGACACTAAGTGACTTGTCCAGGTTCGTAGGTCACTGAGGCAGCACCGGGAATTGAACCAGTCTCTCTCGAGTCCTGGGTTAAAGCCCTCTTCCTCTTACGACGCATGAGCAGTATCTCTCTAACTTTATCCCTGCTTCCTGCCAGGTTCAAGAGCTCCAGAGCCCACCTCGAGCCAGCCAAGTAGTAAAGGACTGCGTGAAGGCCTGTCTCAACTCAACCTATGAATACATCTTCAGCAATTGCCATGAACTGTATAGTCGCGAGTACCAGACAGATCCCGTGAGTAGGTGGATAGATGTGCAAAAATCAAGGCTGAGTGGCTTGAGATAATGTAGTAAATAATATCTGAAGATAAACCAGCACAGACTAAATTTTGTGGCCTGTGATCTTCTGAGTGCACATCAGCTGTAGCCAATTGATGAGCATTGATTGCAGTGAATGAAAGAGGATGATTGTTTTACTGTCACTAATTGCTTTAGAGATCATTTTCAAAAACCACAGATGTTTTATTCCATGATTGGAGCAGTTTATTGAAAGAGTAGATTTGATATAATGTTCATTCAGCAACAGCTAATTAGAACGCATAGTAAGCTAACAGAAGGAATATGGTTTAAATTACATGAGTCTTCAGGCACAGCGTTCTATCTTGTTTTACTGAATCTAGTTTACCTCTTGCGTATCGTGCATGGTGGTTGGTGCAACTCTACACTATAGCTACATCGATCCAAATTGTTCCATTTACCGTAATGTGCAGATGGCATGAAGAGATACATTGTTTGTCATTGTGGATAGATTAGTAAATATCCGTGATCCAATTAGAAGTGGTTAGAAATAGAAGTAGCTAGAAATAGTTTAGGCAAGAAAGCACCTCATGAGATGTCCAGAAACAAGTCCCTGGTCCCAATGCAGTAAACAAGAAAGAAATGGCCATTTTAATGCCAGAGTTACGCGAGGCTTGCCTTTTAGCAGCATAATCTGCATTTTATGATATTTTGTGTTAGATCAGGTAGCTTGTCAAGACAGAGCCATAATTATGGAACCTTCAGAAGAAAGTGGCAAAGGATGCAGCATGTGCAGTTCACAGGAAACCCTCAGAGGTTTATAATATAAATATAAGAAGTCATATTTGTTTAAATTCAGTATTCAGTTTCTCACGACTTCCTTTCCAGAACAAAAATCAGGACCTTCCTCCTGAGGAACAAGGCCCCAGCATCAAGAACCTGGATTTCTGGCCTAAACTCATCACTCTCATAGTTTCCATTATAGAAGAAGATAAAAATTCATATACCCCTGTCCTGAACCAGTAAGAATCCTCCATGTTCTTTATGGCTAATACTAGAAGTAAACTCTTTGTCTATTGTGTTTTATTTGTGAAACTGTCTTCTATCTTTTCTGTTATTTGTGTATTTATAGAGAATACTTATCTTGTCTGTCTGTCTTTCTGTCTTATTTGTCTGTCTATATAAATAATTCTTTTTGATTGGGATGGAAGAGTTTCAAAAGGTTCAGTTTTGATGGAGTTCGAACCCATACACCTTGGTTATTACAATCCTGAACTCAGTGAGACACCTGAAAATGGGGTGAGAGTTGTTTTTTCTTGTACAGTTTTCTGGGATGCACTTTTCTAACACACATACTTGGTCCTGTGGTGACAGCACTTTGTGCTGTGATTTAGGTGTGTCCATGTTCTATGCTGAACTGAGAAAGTTCAGTGGGTGGGGATGGCTTTGTTCAGGGCAAAAGGATCCACTTCTTCTCTTTGGGGAGGAAGATGTCAGATACTTTCCATTCAGATGTCTCCAGCAACCCACCATGTTTCCTGCAGACAAAGGGGCAGATTACACATTCGGGATTTTGCAGGTGCACCTGTTTAGTGTTAGCCTGTTGGCAATGTTGCACACTAATCCCAACAGTGACAAGAAACCTAGTTTTGTAAGGGGAAAAGAAAAATGGTATAAGAGGGATAAACATTTTGACATAATACGACAGAATTATAGTATGCAGCTACTTCTAGAGAACAGCCATGCAATAGCTAGTCTTGTAGATTAAAAACATAGTTACAGTAGCAGGAATATTTTCAATCTGTTTAATCTATAGCACAGAGTCCAGTTGGCACTTTCCAGATATCTGCCTTTTATCTTCACAGGATGAAGGAAATTTCTGTTGTGTTGAATCTTTCAGTAGATAGATTAGCTCAGAGCTGAATGAAAATGCCCCTTATTCTTAAACTATTAAAGCCTTATCTCTGTTTCCCCCATTCAGGTTTCCTCAGGAGCTCACTGTTGGGAAGGTCAGTGCTGAAGTCATGTGGAGCCTTTTTGCCCAGGATATGAAATATGCCATGGAAGGTAGGAGAATGTTGGGATTTCTCACTACTGTAGGCTCTTGCCCTGTGATTGCTAACTTTTTGTTCCTAGTCAATAGCATGTGAACAGCACTTAAGGAAAAGTCTGACATGGTGATCGTTTTGTATAACCGTCTCAAGTAGGTTTCCAGTGCACATCAGAAATGCTGTTTATATGCCAGTAGGAAGTGGAAAGCTGGACCGCACAGCATTTTAATCCCTAGAAAGCTTCAGTCATCAAAACCTCCAAACTGCAATCAAAAAAGTAAATGGAAACTGACAGTTAGCTTTCCCAAGCAAGTTGTACGCACTGCAGCAGGATTATCCTATTTCCTCTGCTTTTGACTGCTCACTTGATAACTTGCTGGACAGAGTTGCTTGGAGCGGAACTTGCAAACTAATTGTTTTTAAATTCCCATTAATTATCTGAAATATTTGCAATGGAAGCCACAGAAATGAAAACTGCGCCGTGGTGGTGTCCTAGTGTAGTGTGAGGTTCTGCAGTGAGCAGCAGAAGTTCTTGAGAGGTTTCCCACAACCAACCATCTGGGAAATCTCTGCTTGTGCTAAATTCTCTGTGAACACTACCTCCTCTACAGTAACTAACAGCACAAGATGCCCAGACTTCATCCAGGAGCCTGAGAAGAGTTTTCTCTCTCTCTCTCTCTGTGTATATGTATATATATATATAAAAAAAAATAGAACAGACTTCAGCCATCCTCACCTGGAATATGATGGAGCTACAGCTTGTAGTGTTTGCTGATCTCAGCACACTACGGTCCATCTTCACTCAAGCAGACTGGTGTTGAAATCTACTCTTGGTATTAATCCTTGGGACATACAGGAATAGGAAGGTTCTGTCATTCCGTCTCCCAAAACTCCAGCACAAGTCTCTCTCCCTCAGTGAGTTAAGTGATGCAAAGGCAGGCAGGCAGATTATCCTTTTCAAACCTCTCAATGTGAAGGCAGCTCAGTGTAAGAAACACCTAAGAGGCATTTGGTGGGCTCCTAGGAATCTGGTCTCCATTTTCAAATAGTCAAGGCAGACTCATCCATAGGAGTTGTATCATTTCCAGAAATGGGGGTTATGCATACAGAGGCCAGGTCACTCCCAGAGCAGAGTCCTCTTATTTCCAGCACTCCTTTTATTCTTAAAGTGTTAAGAGTTTACTGAATTTACCTTCTATAATATTTGGACCCAATCTTGCCAGATGTAGAGTGCATTCAACTTCCATTGCCCTATATCATCTGCATCTGATAATCCATGTATGCTGTATTTATTGTTCCAACACCTCCAGTTGTCACTATCAAAATGGCCCCCAAACCATTTGTTCTTTCTTTATCTGATTTCAGTGAGTTAGCATTAGTGGAACGGTGGACAGCCTGACAGAGGGAGGGGTTCGGGTTTTCCACACCATCAGCACAGCATAGGCAGAACCTGTGCAAGCTTTCCTGACCAGTATCCTTCAAGTGTCAAGGCTCATTTAACCTGCAGCCCCTTGGTTATCAATTGAAACCATAGGGGAAAAGATGCTGTTCCCTGGGTCACTGCTGCACCTGGCTTGTGTCTTTCCAGCCTGGAAGGGTGCTGCGAATGCCCACTTTATTTTCTGCTTTGTAGCCACATATAAATCTACTGTGGCAGACTAATGCATGGCCACTTTATGTTGTCTTGTCTCTGATAGTGTCTTCTCTCTCCACTGGTCCCTTCCTTGGCTCCTCTGTTTACATCCTTTCTCTGAGTGTTCTCATTGGCTCACATGCTTTGAGCCACTCTCTTGATGCTTGGTGATTCAGCTCCCTTCATCAAATCCCACATCTCTGCTTGTCTTTGGCATTTCTGTCTCTATGTCTTTCTACTGTCCATCAGTTACACTTACCATGGCCAGCACTGAGCTCCTTGTCGTCCTTCCCATTCCCCCATTCTGTCACTGCTAACCACAACATCCTTCTCCTCCTTTCACCGAAGTGCAGCACCTAACTGCCATTTTTGACTCCTCCCTTAGCCCTCAAGCCCATTAAGTGGAGCCTGCATGAATAAAAAATTTGTATCCGCATCCGAACTGTGTGCCTCAAAAACGGTCCATGGATATCCGCGGATTTGCAGAGCTCTACTGTTCAGGACGCAGGTGCTAACATCATCTTCCTTGCTGGTCATTCTGAGCATATCGTCCCCCTCTTTGAATCCCTCATTTGGTGTCTGTTTCCCCGTATCAAGCTTACACTTCTTGTCCTTACCTTCAAGGTCCTTCACAACTGCCCTGCCTTACTTGTCTGCTCTTCTCTCATGCTGCTACTAGCCTCATTCAGCCATTTGTCAGCTTCTCTCCCATCTCCACACCTTCTCCTATGTTGCCCCCTGCATGGTTTTCCCAGAACCTATCTGTACAACAACTACTCTCTTCTCCATCAAATCCCTCCTCAAGACTCACCATTGCTTTGATGCCTATAGAAGAAGTGCTCTAGCTCAACCATAAATTGTGGGCTGGATGCAAGGATTGCTGGGTGAGATGATGCAGGAAGTCAGACTTGATTGTCCCAGTAGTCCCTTCTGACCTTAAAATCTGTGGAGAAATCAGCTGATTAATGATGACTGGATTGGGGAGCAGACAGAGACAGCTGATGTTTAGCTATTCATGATAAAATTTAAAATGTTTTAACTGTAAATCAAATGCATATCTGATATATGTCTATAACATGTCTATGGTCTATATTTCTCTCCTAAGTCTATGATCATCGTAGATTGGAAGCTCTCAGAGATCCTAAGGGCCGAGCCACGTTCCCAACAACTCCTACCGCTTTTTTTCTCCACATTATTTTGAAATTCTGGTCCTTCCATTCCAACCTGATGGGTTACATTTCCCTGTCCCCTTTCCCCCACACACTGGTCACCTCCCACTTCGACTGCTGGAACCTCCCCCTCTCTGCCCTCCCATAATCATTCCTCTTCAGGACATCCAAAGTGAAGCTGCTAAAAATTTTATTTATTATTAAATTATTCTGTCTTTCGATCTGACTGAATCTCTCCATTGGATTGATAGTCAATCCAGTGGAGTCAATGCCATGCATAACTCTGCTTCCTGGTTCTTCTCTGAATACTTTGTCCCTCTTCAGTCCTTTCACTCTGCCAGTGACCCACTCCCTCTTGATGCATCTTCCATGCTGTCTCACAGGTGGAATGCCTTCCCAGTCACTTCTGGTACAAATCCTACCTACAGGCCCACTTCTTCTGCAAAGCCCACAATACAAACGCAGTAATGCCTCCTCAACCACAATATTATATTGGAGGAGGAGAGGATGAAATGATTATAATATTAAACAGCCTAGGCTCGCACACCCTCTGGGTTTTGGTAGTGCATCTGTTGTATTAACTTAGATGGAAGAAAGGGCCGAAAGTATTAACATAACCCAGTCACTGTCCAACGTTAAACAGTGTTAAGCAAGGTCTCGGGCTTGGCATACAGAGACCTCAGTCTGCTGAGTGCCATGGCTTAAACACCATTAGACATCCTCTTAACTTTTTATTAAAGATAAAGAAAAGAAGGAAAAACAGTTAAAACATTTGAAATGTGTAGAATCATAGAACTGGAAGGGACCTCCGGAGGTCATCTAGTCCAGTCCCCTGCACTCATGGACTCTAGTCCAGTCCCCTGCACTCATGGCGGGACTAAGTATTATCTAAACCATTCCTGACAGGTGTTTGTCTAACAGTGGTGAAACACTGGAATGTGTTACCTAGGGAGGTGGTAGAATCTCCTTCCTTAGAAGTTTTTAAGGTCAGGCTTGACAAAGCCCTGGCTGGGATGATTTAACTGGGGATTGATCCTGCTTTGAGCAGGGGGTTGGACTAGATGACATCCTGAGGTCCCTTCCAACCCTGATATTCTATGATTCTATGATAACCTGCTGTTAAAAAATATAGTATTAAGTAAGGCTTCCATTTTCACAGCATCCCTTTTTCCCTTTCCCTTTAGCTGGAGGGAGTTTTAGAAAGAAAAAACCCTTGTATGACCGTCTCCTTAGGTGGTATCCAAGATGGTGATAACTGTCTCTTTGGGGAAAAGAGAAGAAGTTAGTTAAGACAAGCTGGAGCTGCTGCTGTTAAAGTCCAATCCTGTTTCCTTCTGGTGGTGGTTGGGATTCAGCTGGTGCTGGTAGCGGGGGTGGTGTTGTCTGGGTCCCTCTGTCATTAGCTCGGGTCAAGTCAGGATGAGGGTGATAAAGGCCCGGGGTCCTAGGAAGCAGTGGGAGTGGCGGCCGTGATGATCAAGCTCGCACCTGTGGCCACTGTCTGTTCTTCCTCTCCCTTACCCCCAAGTCTCTTTCTTTAAAGACCCACAAAGGGAATGGTGTGTGGAATAGCCCATTCCCTCATTATTTTGTCCATGAATTAGACCTACTATCTGACATACCAGTTTTGGTTTATTAGTTTCCGGTTCCACATCTTCTGTTTTTATGAAGCATGATTTTAACATAGCCATTGAACCATATCGCTAGTCCTGTTTGTTTAGACTTAGTTTATCATCTCTCTCTGTACCATTTTCCATCAGTATTTGCCATTACAGGTTATTGTGACATATTATGAACTGTCCTATGCTTTTGATGATAGAGTTCACAATTAGAGTAAATTTGCTGATCCAGTTATCACAATGCATCCTAGCACCAATCTCAATATCTTCTCAATTGTAAGTTTCTCCGGTGAGAACTGGCTTGCAGTTGTGTCTTGTACACCCCCTGGCACAGTGGTGCAGGAAAATAACTGTAAGGGGTACACACATGCAGAGCCCCCCTTTTATAGGGTGGTCTTCGGTGTGGCCTGTGGTTGGTACAGGAGAAGTTAGTGGACTGAGAAGGATTTCATGGTGAGAAGCTAAAGGAAGGCTGAAGAACAACAGGAGGTAGTTCTGTATAATTGTACCTTGACCATGCATATGGTTCAGTAGGCCTGAAAACTTTGTAACATGTATTAGCCTTCTTCTGCATGTGGCTCTTTGAAAGATCCTGCCTTGTGGAGATTCTAGTTTTCTAAGTAAGCGTTACTCTGAATGCTCTTTAATTTGCCTTCTACAAGCCTACAACAACTGTAATCAAAACTGGCTTTAAACTAAATTCAATTATTATAGTTCTTGTTGCCTTTGTTTTAAACTCAAATGTTGAAATTAGCTCATAGCTTTCAATGAAAAATGCAAATTTAAGTAAAAAATGAACTTATGTAAAGAGCGAAGAGCAGACTTTATCAGTCTCGATCACTGGACTTGGCTCCCCTCTAGTCCAGTTGTTGCACAGCTGTACCCTGAGATTCTGAACTCCCGAGCATTGTCAGTATCTGCTGTAATCCTCATTCAGTCCTCTTGGTGTAATCCGTCTGTCCCAGGGCAGTGTGCATTCAATGCGATCGAGCAGGAGGGCCCATCTCTACGACAATAGCAAATGTATTCTGTGGAAGATAGATTTGTGTGTGTGTGTGTCCTTCCAAAGTACAAATACATGCTCTTAACTGTTTTCATGATGTTTTTCCTTGTGTGTCTGTTCCTAAGTTCTGGATAAAATGAGCTCACTCAACTCACCAAGTGGTAAGTTCCTGCCTTTCAGTAGAGTTTGTAGCTGTGAGTAGGTAAAGAGATTTTCCTCCCCTACCAAAAGCATCCTTGATACAGTCGACAGAGCTGTAGCATATTAAGCTCTAACGCTAACTGAACCTGATCTGCCAAGAGGGTTCGGCAAATTAATTGATGCTGTGGGAGCTGGAGACGACTGCTGTTCAAGAGATTTTTTTTGCCAACTAACTTCAAATGTTGGTTGGTAGCGATGTCTCACATGCCAAATAATTCTAGGAGGAATCCCCCAGTCGGGGCCCATGAATCCGCTAAAAGTAGGTGAGATCCACTGAGGAAGAACTTTAATTTCTGCTGCCTTTCTGAGAGCACCTAGAAGCTCCAGCTCCTGCACAATGCTGCTGCCTCCTGTATCCTAAGTGATACAGGTTGCCATGATGACCCTGGATCCCCTTTGCTCAGCACTGGCTTTGCCTTTGCTGCCAGCTGTAATGCCAAGTGATGGTTTTAGTGGAGAAATAGTCTCGGACGTGACTACTGGGAACTGTCTCTGTCCCACCTTCCATCTTGATAATCAAAGTCAACAGGGATGTTTCTGCTGCTGTTTCCTAGGATGAAGCTTTCTAGAAGGAACAGCAGAGTGTTCTGACTTGGAGTCTCACCGGTGGCATTCGTTTTTCTTTGTCAGTGAACCAGAGTCAGGGTTTGGCCTGAATATCTGTCTGTCATAGATACATTATGTGGCCCCCATTACGGTAGAATCGAAGTGCTGCGCAGCCTTTGACATAGTTATCCTCATAACATCCCTGTGAAACAGGGACGTTCTTTTTATCTCTTCTTTATGGATGGAGAACTGAGGCACAGGGACATAAAGTGGCTTGTCCAAGGTGTCATATGCAGCCCATGGCAGAGCAGGTCTTCCAAATCCTGGGCTAGGATGATACCCCTAGAGCATCGTTCCTTGAACCACAGGGTAAGGCAGATCAATATGTTATAGGACAAAAAGGAGAGTAAGGGATGCTCTGGCGAAAGGTTGCTGCAGTTAAGCCCTTGAAGGGTAAGGAGGTAGGCAAGTTAAAGGGGAAATTATTAAAATATGATGTGTTAAATGAGGTTGATTTTTTAAAATAGCAAATTAAAAAGGAATGTGGACACAGGATGGGCATTAGAGCCCCGTGTCTGAGAATGAGGACAGGAATCTCACTCTCCAGACGGTGCCTGCTGTGAGCTTAAATGATGAGTTCAGTAAAATCCAGGTAAGTAATATGTTTGACAGGTGGCTCTGCTGGTGAGTCTGAGGAGCTGTATCCGTGACCTTCCCTCCACACCCCAGGCTGCAATAAAGATGATGTGTTGTAGAGGCTCTGATGTACACTGCTAAGGGGTGCTATGAAGCACACTAAGGTAGATTTATGGAAGGATTTATAAAGAAATGTGACACATTATAACTTAATGTAATGTAGACATGGATGTGGGGTGAGAATTATCCTTCCCTTACAATCCTCACTCATTGTCTAGGGGTGGGCACCTACTCAGGATCAGTAAAGAGTGAATTCACCTTGAAATTAAAAGAAGAAATCTTGTGCACACAGAACAGTGTGGGGAAAATGTGAATGGTAAATATTGAGTGTAAAAGGAATGCATCCAGGAGCTCTTTACTCTGTTAGTGAACAGGATCTTTTGGTAGGAAGCAAGAGAGTGCCTACAGGAGATGCATAGCTTTAGAAATCCCAGGCGTTTTTTCTTCTGTTTTCCACCATCCAATCTAAATTATTATGAGGAGGACATACCAGTTTCTAGTGACTTAAGATCTAGGAAATACCAGGTTGAAACTAGTCCTTGGGATTTCAAGCCCTTAAGACTTGTCAGTCATGGCGCCTGGTGGGCCTTTATGTAGGGGACATGAGCTGTTTCATTTTTGAAGAGACACTGTGAACTCAGTATGTCCTCAAAACAGCACAAGTGAACAAAAGAGCTAACCGGAGAGAGGTGAAATGACTGGTTTCTCTAATTGTCCAGAGCATTGTTGAGAAACACTAGTTCATGTAGGCAGTGAACTCAAGGGTGAAATGGTCAGTCAGGAAGTAAATTTGCCGGCAGTATAAGTGCTCTCGGGTTTGGAAAGATGCTAGCTCTGAACACAAGCCTCTCCCGAAGTTTTCTTTTCTAGCTGTGTCTGTACAGCTTTCCACAAACGCCTGGTGTGCAAGTAAATGGCAGTGTTGTTTGTATGTCATACCTATGTAAAGGAGACCAGAATTCAGGAAACCCACAGCAAGCTAGGCACCGATCTTGGAGAAGTATGTCTGACAAAGCTCTTTAGCAGCATTCTCTCCGTGGCTGTTTCACAGACTGCTAGAGATGTCGTCTTGTCTGAAAAACAACATGATTTGGGTTCACACAGAAAAGATGTTGGGGAGGGGGATATAAGGTGGCAGCTCTGAGTGGTGAGAGTTGGCTGGTTGCACGATTAACCTGCTTAACAGCTGACCTGTGGCAAACAGTTGCCGCTCAACATGGATCATTAGAGGTCCCTCAGTCACACAGAGGGCAGCTTCATGATCCAGAGAGTAGAGACTCCAAGCAAAGGGGAATGCAGCTCTGTTTTCTACCAATAAGGCAGTTGACTGTGACAGTAATAGAGAAGCTGCCAGCCATGAGGTATGGTGCTTGTTCAGTTCTGGGCCACCTCAGAGCTAGAAAGATGTTGGTAAGTTGGAGGGAACTTGGATAAGAACAGGATGAAGGGACTGACAGATCTGAAAGAATTAAATATGTATAGGGTGATCAAACTACTACTAAGGGGGAAGAGATTCAATAACTGTGCACAAGCATTTGAGTTATGGAAACACCAGAGAGAGGGGGATATAGTTCAGGGTCTCTCTAAGATTTTTATCTTTTGATATAATGGAATTAAATTGACTAAAGAAAGTATAGGTTATATATCAAGAAAAAAACAAACGGCGAGATGTATTAGACTGTGGAATCGTCTGTGTCAAGAATGTGATTAGACAAAGCACTGGAGAACATGCTGCAAAGAAGCAATCCCATGTGAGCTCTCATGGTGGACTGGATGACCCTAAGAGCTCGTTTTCAGCTGTAACATCTACAGTATGATTGTATTCCCAGGGGAAATAAGAGACCTTTGTAGAACTCTTCTCTGTTCTTGTGGTTTGCTGAGGATGAAACACAGCAGTTGTCAGAAAATATTCATGCACTTTTCCATTAGTCCTGCTGCTAAGCTCTTTCATGTCTGGTAGCTACAGCGCATAAGTCCACTAAGATCTCCAACTCCTACATGTTTCCTACTTAACACGTTTCAGAAGAAGCGAAGGGTATATGCTAATGGGCTGGAGCACAGGTTGCTTTAAATAAAAGGTACAAGAGCACAATTCTGTCTGAAAAAGGAAATCGCGGGCATGCTGCCAGCATAGCTCTGTGCTGCGGGCTGTCTCTTATCGTCAGTAACTTCTGAAATCCTTCCCTTTATCAAACGGGGAGAGGTGACCAAAACCTGTAGCCAGTCTCTGGAAGGGGAGAGCAGCTGGTCATGATGGAGGTAGCTGCTAAGGGGCAAGAGGTTTTTGGTTTCAACGGATTTCTTTGATCTCCATCATGTTTGTTTCTTCCTGTGGTTCACTTTTGTCTCTCCTCTGTCACAAGCCCCACCTGTCTTTCGCATTCGCAAAGTCCTCTTTTATGGTGGTAAGTTTTCATCATCTTTTTATTTTTTAGTTCCCTTAGTTTTCTTAAGTCAGTGTCACCCTCTCTCCCTCTTGCTGCAGATTGTGTTAGAGGTCAGTCCCCAGGATTATGCTTCTGCTGATGTCATGCATCTTCCTGCTCTGCATTTTAGTAGCATTTTATCCTAGACCAAACAAAAATATTTTTGGAAAAGACTTGGATCCGTGACTCTGCTAATTTTAGTTTCTCTGCCTTTAGTGCATTCTCTTGTCTGGCTTATTTTGGGCAAATAGATTTGGCTTTATCCTTCCTGATTCTGCCTCCAGAGAGCCCTTCTATAGGAGTCACAGTAGTTGGGAGCAGGGGATAGCTGTAGAATTCACAATGTTCCAGAGTTTGTGTGTAAACACCCCAGCCCTTCTAGTCACCCCTGCATTCCCCTCTACCCGCACGCCAACCCAGTGACGCCTGCATTCCCCTCCATTCTTCTGCTTTGTAATTTAGGATAAAATAGTCCTTAAATAGTGCAGTTAGGGAAATTTTAGACTTGTAAGTGTTAGTTCTTTTTCGAGTATTGGTGCCTATGTGTATTCCACACCTGGGTTCCGGTGCACACCCTGCGCCTGAGTCTAGAGATTGTAACGGGTAGTGTCCGTTGGCCCGTACATGCGCAGTAGATCTCCTTGTGCTCCCAAGCGAGGGTACAAGCCGCAGTGCAGGTCAACGCTCTCTCAGTTCCTTCTAATGCCACATGGTCTGAGTCAGAATCCAGTGTCCTCTCTTTCAGAAAACCTGTAAATAAGATTGTAATTAGCTATTCTTTGTTAATTTTAGTGTGGTTAGTGTAGATTGTTTCCCCAGACCGGGAACTCCCTCCCCACAATCAGGGACTATGCCAGACTCTTGAGCTTCAAAAACTGCCCTAGATCCTTCTCCGTCAGCAACAAACCAACACTGCTTCTACTGTCTGGGTGAGGGGGGGACGTTTCAGTGAAGTGCAGCATTTGTTGGCTGTTTCCGCTAAGATCGTGAGTTTGACCTTAGAAAACTCTTACTGGAGAAGGCTATGAAGCCCTCTCGGATCCAGGCCGGGGAGACACCCCCCCCCCGGCCCTCCCCGGAACATTGGCCTCACCAAACGAGCAGCACCCCTACAAGCACGTGCTTAGAAGTGGAGCCCCCAGGTTCTAAGCCTCATCCAGGCCTTTCTGCCAGTCACTAAACCCACACCACTATGGGATCTGAACCTTGTGCTGTCAAAGCTCACTAGACTTTGGTTTGAATCCTTAACATCATGTTCCGTGTCCCACCTGTCCATGAAGGTGGCATTTCTAGTGGACATCACTTCAGCCAGGAGGGTCAGCAAACTGGGAGCCTTCATGGTGGACCTACCCACCCACCCCCCATTTAGAGTATTTCAAAAGGACAAGCTGCTGCTAGAGATGCAGCAGTTGGATCTGAAGTACTGCATGCATCTTTGTTGCTGGCTTCCTCACCCCCACCTCCGATCTGATAACTGTTTGTCAATCTCCCACGTGTAGAATACACATAGGAACCAGCACTCAAAGAAGTTGAGTTACTTCTTTGTAGGTACTTACTATAACTGGAGGTTACTTACTATAACTGGAGGCTCTTTGAGATGTGAGGCCCCATCTGTATTCTGCTACCTGCCCTCCATCCCCTCTGCTGCGGATCTGATTAGATTTGCGGTTAGAAGAGGAACTGAGAGGGTGTCGACCCGCACTGCTTCTTATACCCTCACCCAGGAGCACGAGGAGATTCACTGCGCACATGTGGGCCAGCAGACACTGCTTGCTAAAATCTCCAGACTCAGGTGCATGGTGTGCCTGTGTACCCACATGTGGAATACAGAAAGGGGCTGCACATCCCGAAGAACCTCCAGTTACAGTAAGTAACCTCCACTTAAAATGTGTGTGTTGGCTGTTTTTGTCAAATTTCTACTGCTCTGGGATCACCAGGGGCCTGGCCTGAGACATTGTATCCCTTGAGATCACAGGCTTTAAGAGGTGTTCCTCTTGCCCTGTTGCGCTCCCTGTTTTGGTTGAGTTTGAGGAGGGGTCTGAGCCAAGATGCGACATCCCAAGTCACTTGTAAAAGTGCCCAGTAGGAAAAGGCAAAATGGCTTAGGATCCGTATTCTTCCCGTGGAACCTAACATAGTCAGGTCAGTCCTATTTGTGGGGATGCCCCTTGGAACTGTCTGGCAGACCCCCATAACCCCTCTGAAGGATCTGCTGGAAGAGATGTTGCATTACTCAGACCCATCTAGCATTTCCAATATTCTCCCCAGAACTGTCATCTCTTCAGTACTGATGACAAGTTCCCAGCTCCGGGAAGACCTGTTTTGGGGGCCGATTAATGCTATACTTGGATTCAGGGATCACTGGTCCCTGCTGGATCTGAGGTGGGTGCTGTCGTTCTCTCAGTTCCAAGGTGGTGGGTGCCATGTCATTTTTATGCAGCGCCACCTTGGTGAGTTTTTTGGGCAGACAGCTTCAGAGTTCAAGCCCCATTCAGGTTTTACTCCACATGGTTTCTGAGTACTTTGGTGTTCGTCCCTTTGGGCCTCCACGTCTTGGGTCAGCAGCTCCTCTTAAATGCCGGTGAGGGGTCCTGCTCCGTGGGCAGTCTTCTCCAACAGAAAAGAAAAGGGTCCTTGGGAGTCCTTTGGCTGCCTCCACTGGAATCTCAGGATCAGCAGTTAGTTACTCCTGGGGACATTCTGCTCCAAAACATTAAAAATTCTGTGCACAATATTTTAAAATTCTGCAAGTTTTATTTGTCAATAAATAAATGCAGAGGCTCCTGCATGACAGTGGGGAGCACAGACCACTGGCTGCACGAAGGTTGGAGATCACTGTGCAGCCTTTCCACCCCTCACTCCGGGGACACGGACTCAATGGTGAGGCTACACCCAACCCTGACACAGCACAAGACCTGGGCCTGCCCCAGAAATATCCTGGGGCACCTGTGCCAGGTGCAGCTGGTGTGGGGCAGGCAGGATCCAAGTGTGGAGGGGCTCAGTGTGGGGGGATCCAGGTGTGGGGTGAGAGGATTCTGTGTGGGACAACCTGGATGCAGGCAGCTCAGAGGGGGGTGGTCTAGGCGTGTGTGTGTGTGTGTGTGTGGGTATCTGTATACACAGAGGCTCTTTGGGGCGGGTTTCAGGTGCTGGGGCAATGGGATGCGGCAGGGGTTTCCAGGTGAAAGCGGTTGGGCCTCAGCTGTGGGGGGTCTCAGAGGGGGGCTGGGTGCTGGGGGAGTGGGGCTTGGTGTTCTGGGGGGCTGGGTGCAGCTAATTGGGGTCAATGGCATGGGGATCTGGATGTGGGGGCTCAGGGGGGTGGGGCTCAAAAGGGTGGGGGGTGGTCTAGGTGCAGGGGTGGGTGTCCAGAGGCAGGGGATCTGTATGCAGGACGCTCCAGAAGCAGGGGTTGAGGTTCAGTGGGGTGGGGTTCGGGTCTGGAGGGCTAGGAGGGTTCTGGATGTACAGGGTGCGGCTTGGCAGGGGTGTCTGCGTATGGGAGGTCCGGATGTGTGGGGGTTGGGCAGATGGGGGAGCAGCTCCCTGTACGGTGACCCCTCCCCCGCAGCTGAGGAGTGATGGGGGCAGGAAGCAGGGACGATGCAGAGCTTCCTGCAGCTCAGGGAGGTTTCTGGGGGTGAGTCTGACACAGCCCCAGCCACTCCTTCCAGGGGAAGAGGAAGTCCTGTTCTCTCCTGCCTCCAGCCTAGCCAGCACTAGGAGCTGATCCCAGCTCAGGCTAGGAGCCACTGGCTGGGCTGTCCCCAGCCCTGTGGTGATTTACCTCTCTGCTGGCTGCTCTGGGTGCCTGAAACAATGTACCTGCGCAGCTAGGGAATGGTGCATGACTGCTCTTTCAGCTTCCTTTTGCTTTCCTGTCAGAAAGTCATTTTTCTGCGGGGAAGCAAAGAAATCTGCAGGGGACATGAATTCTGCACATGCGCAGTGGCGCAGAATTCCCACAGGAGTAGCAGTTCCACATGGTGTGGACTCAGACGCTTTTATGACAGAAAAACAGCGGGATATAACTTGTGCCATGCCTGCCTTGTGCGGGCTTTCCTTGCACCTTCCTCAGAAACAGCAGGAGATAGAAGACTCAGTTAGATGGACAACTGGTCTGATCCATTGTGGCTGTTCCTATGTTCCTGTGCTGAAGGTCTAATTTTTGTTTGCCAGGAGTGTCTCAGAGCTGTAAGTCCTGATGGCCAACATCTTATGCTGTGTATTGTGCAAAGACAAGGTGATACCTAGGCCTCCCCCCAAACTTCTGACTAAACTGTATCAGATTTTCTTTTTTCAGAGTAGCGGCTATGTTAGTCTGTATTTGCAAAAAGAAAAGGAGTACTTGTGGCGTCTTAGAGACTAACAAATTTATTTGAGCATGAGCTTTTGTGAGCTACAGCATCCGATGAAGTGAGCTGTAGCTCACGAAAGCTTATGCTCAAATAAATTTGTTAGATTTTCTTTTATCAGTCTGTCTCATGGCCTGTGCTTTTCCCATAGCCACATATCCATCTTTCATAGGGGAGGTAACACATCTTGCATCTCAAGCACTACTGACCTCTACTTTGACAGGGCTTGTCATTAGAAAGTTGTATGGTCTCCTTGTCACCTGTGGAGAAAAACTTACTGCTCAAGCCACTTCATCTCAAATGCATCCAGTTGTGTTATAAGCTGGCAGCTGCTCCTACGCAAGAATGACTCTCTGCTCTGTCAAGTAGGGCGATGGCAACCCCTGTAGTGCTCCACATCAAAATGAACAAAGTGCTGATTGTCCACTGATTTCCCTCTCTCACTGGAGGCACGGAGTGCATACTTGTCTCTTTCCAACTCCAGTCTGACTGCTAAACCCCCTACATATGTCTTTACTTCTGCACTTACTACTGAGAGAGGCCAGTAGGTCAGATACTCTGAGGTGGGGCTCCTATCCTCCTTAGGCACTAAGGATATCATAGCTTCATTAAGCTAAGGCATATCTACATAAGCAATTAGACTATGGGAGGTTAAGTCTGCCCTGCACTCGCCTGCTGCAGTCTAACTACTGTCCACATGTCCACCCCTATTCTGACACATGTTAACAATTTGTTAATGCACTTTCAGCTGGTCCCATTTCCAAGAGACTAGCCCAAAGTGCTCTTATAAACTATTAACGCACATCAGCTGGTGCACGTGGACCGTTATGCTGCAGCAGGCTGGGGCAGGGTAAATTCCTATCTCAGCTTGCCAAGTGCTCGTGTAGACAAGCTCTAAGACACAGCGATGCTCTTTTTCTTCACTTCCAAGAAAAAGGTCACTTGGAGTGAACGGGTCACATACGTGTATAAAGTTTGGCCATCAAACCAACTGTGGCATTGGGAAAACTCAGATCCAGGGAAATCTCTGCAGCTTGGACTCACCTCAAATAAAACGCAGTAAGAGGCTTCCAAATGCAGCAGGTGTCCCTTTGGAAAGAGGATTGTACTCATGGACTCGATGGTGGTTAAAACAAAGCACCAGTCTGATAGAGAAGTATCTTTCATAATATCCCAGAAGGGAATAGGGATGTTTCTGGCGGCTGAGTTTTCCAAGATGTAGCAAAATCTCTCATCACTTGCTAGTGAAGGTAAGTGGTAATGGTGGAACCTCTCTAAAAACAAGTGATGTGAGAACATATTTAACTACTAAGACAAAGCTCAAGGATAAGTTAAAGTATAGGCAGGTTGTTTCCCACTCGAGGCTTGACAAGCAGGCAAGTCTGCCTTAAAAGCAATTGACTGCTTTATGGGCAGCCCGTATAAAGAATTTGGGGGGTGGGGGTGGGGGCGTAAAATGATCATAATGGCCCAACCCCAGGGAGCAGGTGACCCGGGGCCTTCTGCACCAGTCCGGCTGGAAATGCTGGGAGGAGGGAATTGCTGATTGAGTCCTGGGCAGATGAGGGTACAAGCAGTGCAGCTGAGAACATTTCCTTAGCCCCTATGACTTGTGGAGCTGACTTTGTGCCACCGCAGGATGGTGGAGATACAAAGGAAGAGAGTTGCTTCCTCATGAGGCATCCTTCCTACACGAGCAAGAACTGTTTTTTCCTGATGATGAAGTGTCCCCAGTGCACTGAGCCAGCAGTGGCCTCCTAGTCCTTCACCTCTGCTCTGCAGAGACTGAGCCAGCTGAGTCTGGGAGGCAAAAGATGCATGTGCTGTAGTGATGAAAATGCCTAGCAGAGCCCCTGTAGAAATCCACACCTACTCCATATTAGGACATCACTAACAAATGAAGATACGGAACTTAACTCTCTCTGCCCTCCTCTCTTGGAGGCTGCAAGATAGTATATTTGTTACCACCATTTAAATCTAGGAGAACCCAAATGCCATCTCTAGGAATTGTATTATTTCTTTCTTAGGACGACAAAATCCAGAGCTTCTAATGTGAAGAGGAGGACAGGCCATAAGAAATCATTCTCCTCTTATTGTCATGACAACCAGAAATTCTTCTATTTTTGAAGTGTTAGATGGAGCTGTGCAAAATTACTTCAGAACTCAACCTGCTGATCTGCAAAGAACCCCCAAATGCTGTAGAAATCCTAATTGCTGAAATGTCATGGCATTATAGGCATACCTCACGCACCAGTACCTTAGCACATTGCAGATGTGTTGTACGCAACCCTGCTGTGACCAGTGCAGCTGGAATAATGCTAATTTAACATACCTGACTGCTTATTTTCTTCCCAACAGATCATGAGAAGCACAGACTATGTAAAAGTGCAGACTATATGAATTTGCACTTCAAAGTGAAATGGCTGTACAATGAGTATGTTCGCGATCTGCCTGCCTTCAAGGGGAAAGTGCCCGACTATCCAGCGTAAGTCAGTTGTATTCTCTGTTATAAATTCCATTTCTTGCCCCATCTCACACCTTCCTTAGGGTGATCTTTACCTTAGTCTTCCTACCTTTCCAGTCTTTACTGCCTCTACACTTCTTTCTGACCATGCCGAAAGCCTACTAGCCTTCTCTCAGCTATTCTTGCTATTGGTCTTTCTCCTCCTTACATACGTGATTGTTTCATCTCATTGTACAGTATGTCTCAACTCAGTCTCAAGAGCCAAAGTATTTAGCAGAGGGTTGGACCTTGGGATCTAGGTTGGATTTGGGGGCATTTCTATGGCATGCTTACAATCTGTGATCTGGTTACATTGGGGTGGGCCTTGTAATTTTGACTCTGTAATCAACGGTTAAACGGCAAATGCTCTGTTTTATCAAACCTTGGCTTCCAAGCACTGTCTGAGTGGCCACCCCAAGTTCCTGCCAGAAGCTGGAGCTGCTGCTAGGGGCTGCCGCCTTTTTTTTTTTTTTTTTTAATAGGCACCCTCCTTAGTAAAGCAGTGCTGGTGTCTTTAGATTAGACTCCAATAATGGCATCTTCCCTGAGCAAGGCGCTCACTTAGGTCCTCGCCGCCCCGGGAGCAATTCCGCCCCACTTCCTGTTCTGATGCGTTTTCTCTTTAGTAGAGGTTGCAAAGGGTCTGACTTGAATAATTTGTTTTCTGGGGTTGATTTACTGGGTGAGCAGGCCCATCAGCTGATATCAATCTGTCCTGCAAAGGGCAGAGCTGATTCAGTGCAAGCTCACCTTGGGAGAATCCCATGAGTTTCAGCATGAAATACTGCATTCAACAAAGGGCAAAGCAGAGAGCCTGGATCACATGATCTATATCCAGGGAGGCCAGTGAGGATCACAGTTATACAGTGTGTCTGTCCTGCTCTTTAATATGGAGCTGTAGTTGCTGGTGACTACAGGTCCCAGATTGCAATAATCAACCTTGTCCTGAGCAACCTGGCCTGTTGCTGCGGCTTGTAGCTGCTGCGCAACACCAAGGAATTAAAAATAAGGGCATGTGCCAGCTAAGCTGTATTATTAAAATTAGGCATGGCCCTTGGGCTCCTAGCAAGTTGTCAGCGCGGCCCTCAGATGAACACAATTTGAGCATGCCTGATCTACAGGGCATCACTCGAATTTGGGACACCTGATATAATAACCAGTTTGAACTGTGGGCCTTGGGAACAGATCAGCAGAGCAATGAGAGGCTGCATGGTCATGTGGACAGGAGGCCGGCCTGGTTTCCTTTCTTGGCTCTGCTTCTGAGTCAGCGAGCTTTGGGCAGGTCACTTGATTTCTCTGTATTGTGTCTTAGTTTACAGATCTGTAAAATAATGGTAATGATGCTTAGCTATTTTCCTAAGGAGCTCTGCGATCTATGGGTGAAAAATGTGACCGGAGTGTCACTAAGCAGTAATATTCAATGATCTAACCTGCTGGCTTTGTCTGTGCGGTATCTCTATAGAGTTCCTAGTGCCCTGGTGTATGTGCAGTCTCCAGTAACCTCTGCTGCTGATCAGTGCTAATATTTAACACTAAGCATGTAACCAAACACATCTAATGACTATTTCAACCATCTCCCTTACCTGTCTGCGCTCCTACGCCCACCCCTTCAAAAATACCACTGGGGCTAACCATAGCAATGAGTTAGTTTCTATTTTATGAAATGCAAGTTCATTAAATACAGAAGATACTTAAAATTCTCTGCTTCAGCTTCAAACCTAGTAAACTCTTTGAGACCCGTCAAAACTCCACTATCCAGAGAGCCAACTCTTACACCTCGGAATGGACAGGAGACAGAGCTCAGACCCATTTGCCTTATCCCATACCTGGCAGTGGGGGAGAACGCTTTCTGAGTGATCCATTTCTGATGGCCTTGCGGTTGGGTTGAAAATAAAGTCAAGGTTTCTAAGTGCTGACTCTTAAACCCGTCACTCCCCTTGCTTTCAACAATCCAGCATCAATTTCTGAAACTGGGTAGAAATGCAGCCAGCAGTTGAGCATTAGAGCTTCCTCTTGTCCATCACAGAAGTCAGCGGAAAGATGGAAAATATTAATTCCCAAAAGCATGAACTTCTTATTCTTTGTCCTTTCAAAATGCTTAATATATCATGTTTTTTTCTAAATTATATACTTTAGTACGCATCAAGTAGTGTGATTGTACCAGAGACGAGCTCGTCTCTGGAGGTAGAAGGCATTTCTGCCTTTGATATCGTGATTTACTGTGCACGTGTTTGGCCCAATCTTGAAAACCCAGGCTCTGTTTTTGCCCCTGTAACTTGCATGGTTAGTTGAAAACACTGTTTAAATGTCTCAGTACCTGAGTTGTGGAGGCAGCCAGGTACCTAGGCATGTAAGCCTTAATTTTGTCTGCAAAATTCTGGCCATAGAAGCAGAGACCAGGTTCAGGCCAGGCTGAAACTGAAGCCCTTTGCCTTACATTATATCTGTAACACACAACAATAGGAAATTTCCATTCAGCCAGAAGACACAGCTCCCATTCATGGCGTAGGAGAGCGCACTACACTGAAGAGTTTATTCCAAACCAGAACTCTCAAAAGGGCTGTAAAGACTACATAGTCAAGCCCTCCAAAGTCAGGGTGTGATGCCGCCTGCATATTCATTAGGTCAATCTGCATTGGCATGTTACCAGACCATCATTTCCACAGGAGTGCTGCGTCACTTGCTGTGTGAGTTCATAGATTCTAAGGCCAGAGGGGACCATTATGATCATCTGGCCTGACCTCCTGTATAGCACAGGCTAGAGTGTTAGATAGTGCGAATAAGTTAAAAAGGTGTGGCAATTTCTTTTAGATCACTTACTAAAACAGGCAGGAAGAGGAAGGCAATTGCTCTCTACCAAACAATATGTAAAAATGTGTCTATGAAATTAATTAATTTTAAAATAATTTTGTTGATGAATGTAAAGTAATGCACATTGGAAAAAATAACCCCAACTATACATACAATATGATGGGGGGCTAATTTAGCTACAACTAATCAGGAGAAAGATCTTGAAGTCATCGTGGATAGTTCCCTGAAGACGTCCATGCAGTGCACAGCGGCAGTCAAAAAAGCAAACGGGATGGTAGGAATCATTAAAAAAGGGATAGAGAATAAGATGGAGAATATCTTATTGTCCTTATATAAATCCATGGTACATCCACATCTTGAATACTGTGTACAGATGCGATCTCCTCATCTCAAAAAAGATATACTGGCATTAGAAAAGGTTCAGAAAAGGGCAACTAAAATGATTAGGGGTTTGGAACAGGTTCCATGTGAGGAGAGATTAAAGAGACTAGGACTTTTCAGACTGGAAAAGAGGAGACTAAGGGGGGATATGATAGAGGTCTCTAAAATCATGAGTGGTATGGAGAAAGTGAATAAGGAAAAGTTATTTTCTTGTTCCCATAATATAAGAACTAGGGGCCACCAAATGAAATTCATGGGCAGCGGGTTTAAAACAAATAAAAGGAAGTTCTTTTTCACTCAGCGCACAGTCAACCTGTGGAACGCCTTGCCTGAGGAGGTTGTGAAGGCTAGGACTATAACAGGGTTTAAAAGAGAACTGGATAAATTCATGGAGGTTAAGCCCGTTAATGGCTATTAGCCAGGATGGGTAAGGAATGGTGTCCCTAGCCTCTGTTTGTCAGAGGGTGGAAATGGATGGCAGGAGAGAGATCACTAGATCATTACGTGTTAGTTTCACTCCCTCTGGGGCACCTGGCATTGGTCACTGTTGGTAGACAGGATACTAGGCTGGATGGACCTTTGGTCTGACCCAGTATGGCCATTCTTATGTTATCCTTAATGTTCTCTTAGCATAGTTCTCTCTCTGGAGTTTCTGGTGGAGGGGGGTCTTAAAAGAACCCCCCTCCCCAAAATTACCCTCCCTTTTTGCCAGGCAGTCTGGCTAGACAGCAAAACACCTAGATGACCGTGAATTTGTAAACCATTATGCTGGAAGTATTATGCATCCCATCTATGGCTAGTGGCTTTGTGTTCTCATCACTGCATGTGGCACACTTTCTGAAGTGCCCTTATCTCCTTCTGTGAGTGTGCAGTGAATGTCAAAGGCGCAATACGCAATGGCTGGTAAGGGATAACCAGTAGGCAGTTCTGCCTCCTTCTGTGCCATAAGCAGCAATTAGTAAGTAGCAAGCAGCCTGTGTCATTCATTGAGCTGTAACTTTCTGGGGCAGTAAGCAATACAATACAGTGTGCAGCTTGCCACTCAGGAGCTCTGCAGGGGATGGGAAACTTGCTAGCTACCCTCTTATAAACTACCTCTGTTTCCTTAGTACCTGAGCTCTCTTGTAAAAAGAATGAGTCATGGCTTAAAAAGCACTATCGTTATTTAAAAACCAAACAAAACGCTCAAATCAAGAGAGTCCTGCAGCCCATGCACAATCCATGACTTTCAAAGCCTCAGAACTGCCAGGTCAAAAGCAATTTAACTGGAACATGGAAAGACCTTGTCTCTGTGAGGGAAATTTTCCCATCATTGCTAACATAGGTCAGCGTGGCTGACAGCTTTGTTGGGTAGTGCTGGTGTAGGCAGGCTGCTGCTGGCATTTAACACTGTGTCAGTTACAATTTCCAATATTAACATGGATGTGCTGTATATGCAAAGATGTTAGGAGTATTTAAGGCTACCCAGTATTTAAGGCTGCTCTGCGTTTGTGCGCTCGCTCTCTGTCTGTCTCGCTCTCGTGTCTCTCACGTTATTTCACATTCTTTGCTAATTCAAGCAGCCCATAATTAGCACCATTTGAATGAGCTCCATGGCCTGTTCAGAGAAGGTCGTACTCTACTGTGAAGCTCATGTAATACACTTCTTATGGATTGAATTCACACACGGGCCCTTTTTTCCCTTGTTTGTGAATGCTGTTTGGTAATATATGAAAGTGAGATTTGCTGCAGCTGCAGTACTTAAATACTTACATAGAGAAGAGCTGTGCAATGAACTCTAGAGAGACATTTAATTCAGATGAAACCTTAAATGCTATGCTGCTTCTTAAACACCACCGAAAACCTCCCCTATCTATTGTCCTGATGCTTTCAAACAGCAAGAGAATGGGGTCTGGCTAGCTCAAGGGATTGCTGATGGGATACAGATCCTTTCTCTTCCTGTTTGCTGGTTCAGATCCAGCACATCAGTCCTGGTAGCTGTCTGGTGCGGTGAGTTAAGAGTCTAGTCCAGTTCCAAGTGGATAAATGTCCCCACTTTAATTGTAAAGCTACCTCCTTGGCACAAAAGGGCACCCATTTTTAACAGGCCCAGTTTCCGGAGCCCTTTCCATCCTGCTATGCTACTCTCTCCCCTCTCCAGGATAGGAGATGGGAAAGCATGGGGGAAGCTTGTTCTCCTTTGCCCGTGTTCCACCTGTTCTTGGGATTCATGGAGCTCCACTCTAGGGTGGGTCACTCTGGACCCTTTCATATGCACTAAATTCACTTGCACTCTCACAAGAGATAAGTCACCATGGCACTGCTGATTCTGCATGGGCTGGTGTCTCCTGTGGGGATAGTATAGTGCCACCAATCGGACGTTAAGCTCTGGTTACTCAAGCGTTCTCCCAGACTGTTAACGAATTAGCATGCCAAAGAGTCTAAAAGACTGGATCCAACTTGGAGAGCAGTTGTGCCTTTGGGAGAGAGGATGCCAGGCTACCCTACGGAGGGTATGGGGCAGCAGAGAGCAGCACCAGAGTGGAGAAAACTGCCTCATCTGGGATCTGCCTCCCCCAATTCCCAAAATATGTTCCTGCACCTGGAGACAAAATGGCAGGAGGCCCAGGGAAGCCACTTCCTTCTCTCTTTCCTTATGCAAATGCCCCAATGCAGATCTAACAGCGAGAGCTGCAAGCTCACACAGCAAGCTTCTCTTCCCAAACCTGTATCCCTTAGCTCGTCCCTGGGAGCATGTGTGGTTAAATTCCTCAGAGCCACTGGTAAAATTCTCACGAGCCCAGTGAGCACACGGTTCTCGGGGAGGGGGAGAGAGGGCTAGTAATGCAAACAGGAAAAGAGAAAAAGGAGTAAAAACATTGAAAGCAAAACCAGAACCAAGCTACTGAAGGGGGAGAGAGCATGAGCAGAGGTGGAACAGTGCAGAGAGAGAATGAACGAAGTGGGTGAAATGGTAGCAACTGTACTGAAGCCCGTGGTTATGAGGGGCCCAATCTGACAATCCAGTGCTCAGGGGGTCAGGCGAGATTGTGGCCTACTGCTCCTGCCACGGAAGCAGTGTGGGCACATGTGTAAGTACACCTGTGTGTGAGGGTGCTGCTGTCCTTCAGATCCTCCCTGGGGAAAGCCAGCTGGGCACCCGGGCAGATGATGATCAGCTTTCAGACTGGCTCGCTAGAGGGTCAACTGCTGTCTGGCAATAAATGTAACCAATAAAGCTGGGGAGAGGAAAGCCAGGATTTTTGCTGTTTTGAAGGCATTTGAATCACTGAAAGACTCATCGAGTGCTGAGAGGTGGGAATGCCACAAGATTAGTAGTTGTGACTAGGCCCCGCGTTTCACACTGTAACTTGCTCTCCTTCCTCTCCCTGTGGCAGATGGTTTGAGCAGTTTGTGATGCAGTGGCTGGATGAGAATGAAGATGTTTCCCTGGAATTCCTGCATGGAGCCCTGGAGAGAGATAAGAAAGATGGGGTACGTAGCTGGATTACTGTGCCCAGGAACCAAATGTTACCACAGCAAATTCAGAAGCCTGAATGCGGATGCAGCCATTTTAGCTCACTGAAGAAATGGGAATCTCCTTTATCTTGAGACTTTGTCCCCAGGTCCTCAGGAACCGTTTTAACCTAATAGGGGCTGCAGAGCAATTGGTTTACAAGTGGTGCTGCTGCTAATCTGTGTCAGCAAGAGGCTTGGTATTCTCCCACATCCCCATGCCTGTGAGAGAAGTCATTGAAACACATGAATCTAGGGACTTGTCTAATCGTGACAGTGAAAGTGACATTAATCCATCTGTTCTTTAACCTCACCGAGCACTCCCGGAAGGCGCTGCTGTGCTGTACATAGCCTGTTTGAATGTGGATGCGAGCCCTCATTTATATTTCTCCATTTAAAAAAAAAATTTTGTGCGTTTTCGTTTCCATGTTGCTCATTAAATGAACAGGCAAACGATGCATTTCATGAAAGGTCTCAGCAGTGTAATTGCCAATCCCAGGTGCTGAGTCATGTCCCTTCCTGGTTTAGACTGCAATTGCCAAAGGGAGATAGGTCTCATAGGTCCTTGAAAATTAGGTTCCAAACTTCTTTGGGACCCTTTGAAAACTCCTTCATTAATTCTGGGGTGAACATATTCTGCTTTGCAGCTGCCCAGTGCCCACGCAGCAGACAAAGGACAGATACCTGGGAAATACCAGCTGCCTCTCTCAAATCAGTACAAGACACTCAGAAATTACTGTGTGTGTTTTTTGTTTAGTTCCAGCAAACATCTGAGCATGCTCTATTCTCCTGCTCGGTGGTGGATGTCTTCACACAGCTCAATCAGAGCTTTGAGATCATTAAGAAGCTGGAGTGTCCAGACCCTATGATTGTTGCTCACTATATGAGGAGGTTTGCTAAGGTAACAGCACTAGCATTTAGCTCTTCATCTGCCTTCAATTGTATGGAGAACTTTAAAGTACTTTTAGGGCTTCTTATTTTTGGTTTTAAACGATAAAAGCTGATAAAACATCCCCTGTACAAAAAATAAAAATTTAGAAAACATTGGCATTTCTCCAGTAAACACCAGAAATGCTTACATGTATCTAAGGGCCTGTCTATGTGGAGCGATAACACACACCACAAGGGGGTGATTTCCAAAGCACACTAATGTTTTGCACATTAATTGGTCCATGTAGACCCTGCTACTGTGTACTAAAGGGTCCCTAGTGTCCTTTAACATAGTACTGTTTGAAACAGTACTACATTAAAGTGCAGTGAGGAGCATTACAAAGAGATTATTCATTACAGTATACACAAAGAGAAAGTCCTTAAAAAGTCTGATTATCAGACATCTGCATAAAACGCTCAAATTGCTTAAAAAAAAAAGCCACCCAAAAATGAAATTAATGAACCCTGAAGAACAGAAGCTAAGAGTTTTGAAGAATCCTGTCTACTCTAAGTTATTGGTTTGATTTTATTTTCGTGTTCTTCTGCAAACATCCTGCATTTCTCAGTCGAAGAGCAGAGCGTAACATTCACTGTTGACTTTGCAGACAATTGGGAAAGTGCTGATGCAGTATGCTGACATTCTCTCCAAGTGCTTCCAGTCCTACTGCTCCAAGGAGAAACTAGTGAGTAACATTTGATTTCCCCCCTCCCCACCTTTAGAAACCCAGGCATCATTGAGCCGCTCTGCAATAGCTTTAAAATAGCAGGTTAAAGAGTCCTCATACTGCAGCTGGGAAGCCATAAACCTCGTCATTGTTGCTCATGTCATCAAGCCCCAGGAGTTTTATGGAGTTAATTTCATTTTATAGGTGAGCAAATCAAAGTTAAGAACATAAGAAAGGCCATACTGGGTCAGACCAAAGGTCCATTCAGCCCAGTATCCTGTCTACCGACAGTGGCCAATGCCAGGTGCCCCAGAGGGAGTGAACCTAACAGGTAATGATCCTCTCGCCTGCCATCCATCTCCACCCTCTGACAAACAGAGGCTAGGGACACCATTCCTTACCCATCCTGGCTAATAGCCATTGATGGACTTAACCTCCATGAATTTATCCAGTTCTCTTTTAAACCCTGTTATAGTCCTAGCCTTCACAACCTCCTCAGGCAAGGAGTTCCACAGGTTGACTGTGCGCTGAGTGAAGAAGAACTTCCTTTTATTTGTTTTAAATCTGCTACCCATGAATTTCATTTGGTGGCCCCTAGTTCTTATATTATGGGAACAAGTAAATAACTTTTCCTTATTCACTTTCTCCACACCACTCATGATTTTATAGACCTCTCTCATATCCCCCCTTAGTCTCCTCTTTTCCAGTCTGAAAAGTCCAAGCCTCTTTAATCTCTCCTCAGATGGGACCTGTTCCAAACCCCTAATCATTTTAGTTGCCCTTTTCTGAACCTTTTCTAAATCCAGCATATCTTTTTTAGAAAAAAGAAAAGGAGTACTTGTGGCACCTTAGAGGCTAACCAATTTATTTGAGCATAAGCTTTCGTGAGCTACAGCTCACTTCATCGGATGCATACTGTGGAAACTGCAGTATGCATCCGATGAAGTGAGCTGTAGCTCATGAAAGCTTATGCTCAAATAAATTGGTTAGTCTCTAAGGTGCCACAAGTACTCCTTTTCTTTTTGCGAATACAGACTAATACGGCTGTTACTCTGAAACATATCTTTTTTGAGATGAGGGGACCACATCTGTACGCAGTATTCAAGATGTGGGCGTAGCATGGATTTATATAAGGGGAATAAGATATTCTCCATCTTATTCTCTATCCCTTTTTTAATGATTCCTAATTGGGCACTTGCTGTGTGTCAGTCCCACCACACCTATGTCAGAGGGTTTACTCTCCATTAAGGAGTGGGAAATAAATGTTCCAGTCGCATGCACCTTGTAGACTCTGCTGTGATTCCCCTCCCTCCTCAGGCTGCAGCCGCACATGGAATTGTTGAGAGCAGAGATTCCTGTCGGGCTCCATGCTTGCACAGGGTGCTTGGCCACGTGACAAGGCGATGGCCAAGGTAGACTCTGCCTGACATGCTGGGGCTTGGACTCTTCTCCTCATCTTTTCATTCTGAACCTGGGGAACTGCTTTATGGCTGCTGCTATCACCTTTTTCCAGGGCCCTTTGGAGTGAGGCATCCACCCTATTGTCTAAATCTTGTTTTACAGCCATGAAAAGAAATGGGTGTGGGACACTCTTTGTAGATCTTTATACTATGTCTGTATCCCATTTGGCTTTCACAAACACTTCCCAGTTTAGTATCCCCTACTTCAAACTAACTTGTTGTTCAACCCCATTTCTAGATCATTAATGGTGGTGGTAAATAAAACTCTGTGTCTGAAATCTGGATGTCTGTCACATGCTGTTCTTGACGCTCTTCTTTAATGAAGCCAGAGGAATGCTCCAGCCTTCTCTTAGCAAATGGGCTTTCTCCCTTTGTGCTCATGTAATTCAGACTCTGTCAGGACATGGCACCAGAGAAGTCACACTCCGATCACAGTAGCTGTAAACGGGGTGATCGATAAGTGCTCCAGCATTCCAGGTGTCACTCGAGGCCATTAGTTGGTGTATTTTTTTCCTGTGCAGTTCAATAGGTAATGCAGCTGTGGCTGCCCCAAGAGAGTGAAAGAACAAAAATAATGTTGTTCACTCAATTTTCATGTGTTTACCAAGACTTTCTCCCCTTTCTGCTGCAAGTGCTAATTGTTTATACAGGTTTCATTGTTTCTACCCATAATTATTTTCTTCAAAAGAAATAATTTCCCACCATTTTCTTGAAGTAAAGGCCACAGCATGCAAATGGCTTCCACCTGTTGTGTTCACAAATGGTTCAAATCTCCTGTAGTTTCTGAACAGTGCTCTGTGCTGTACCCAACCCGGTAGCCTGCCAGGGATGCGTATAGAATTGGCATCCGTCCATGTTCGGGGAAACTTAACACTGCATTCCCTAAGTTTTCTTTCGCTAATGGCACGCACAAACAACAGTGAATTACCCCAAAGAGACTGTGAAGCCAAAATAGTCCACATCTGATCCATGCTGGTGTGGTGGAAACCTTAGCTTAAACCTGGAAGGAAATGCCCATTGTGTGCCCCAGCGTGTAGACATATCCATGAATGACAACAGATGGGACTGGGACACCGCCATCCCCCAGTTCTGTTCAAGAGGGATGGTCCAAACAAGACAAGCCATTCCACTTCTGTGACCTAGAACTCAGTCAGTCTGCTAGATGCTCCTTTTCTTCAAGACCCACGTCGGTGACCTTCCTTACTTATAGATCAGGCAGGAGTTTCCCCATATATGGACAACTGGAAAGCACCCTTAGAAAATCCCTTGATTGGTAGAAGTAGGGTTTGGCAAAATATAATCCCCTATATAGAAAAGCTTCCATTCAACTGGAAGTCTGGCGCTCTCATGAGGAGTGTTATTGGTGCAGAGGATCATCATTCATGGGTGTTTGACTATTTGATCCAGTGGGGAGCTGTTTCCTTGTAGCCGGGCGGATTTGCTCATACGTCAGGGCACTTAAAACAGAAGATGCATATCGTCCCCTTCGGATTAATGCCACTTCACCATGGCCTGGCAGTTTTCTAGGTCAGATATCTGCCTCTATGCTACAAATCCTCCAAACTGCTACTGGATGCTATTGTCAATTCAAATGTCCATGGGTACTGTGCTCAGAGGAGAGATTCTGAATGAGGCAGACTGAGACGGATCAGTGCATACCTTCTCCCTTCAGCCCTAGCTGAGTCCCACGCTAGAGATGTTTGGGATCTGCTACATAGAGTCCCTTAATTGCAAACGGGGGAGCTTGAGCAGATACATTTTTCCCCCTCACTGATGCATGAATTTCTGGGAGCGGCCACTTCGTTGAGCTGCACCTCCTATGATCTGTATGCAGTTCAGATCTGCACAGGTCAGAGCTGAGAGCCTGGGGTGATGTCAGATGGACTCTTGCAGGAGGGCAGCTGCCAGTTGTCTACTTGATCAGCCAATTGTCTACTGGAGCAACCCCTTAACCACTGATTGGCATGTCTGCAAGCAGCTGCCCCCTTTCCTGGTTGGAAAGAGGGACTTTCCTCCTAAGCTTTGTTAGCACTGAAATCTGCCCCTGCCCTTCCTCTTCATTTACATGCTGGGGGGATGCTAGCCCTGGCTATGCCAGTGAAAGGACAAATAGTGTTGTCACCCTAGTCAGTAACAAGACTTTGCCATTGCCTCCTTCAGCCCTGCATCCTGATGAACAACATCCAGCAGCTGAGAGTGCAGCTTGAGAAGATGTTTGAGGCCATGGGTGCTAAGGAGGTAAGAGCACTAAAATTGGCTACTCACGCCCATAACTACTGGGTTACCTAGAGCCTCCGGTAAAGGTTAGGGCCCCATTGCTGTAGGTGCCGCGCTCTCAGCGTGAAAGGACAGCCCTTGCCCTGAGAATCTTTGTCTAATTGAACACAGCAGCAGGGCTTTCAAACAACAGACCGGAGCGGGGGGGGAGGACAAGGGAAGTAGTAATGAGACAGTAAGAAGAACATGCATTAACGTGGGCACAACAAGATGTTTTCAAGTCTGTTTTTTTAGGAATGTCGACAAACTCTCCCCGTTATGGGCACAAGTCATTTTGTGCAGTGTGTAAAGGAAGGTCAGTAACTTGGTCGGGAGTAAATGACGTACATTTGATATAGTCTAAAAAACGCACGTGCTGTGTAATTCACCTGTCTCATTCTTTGGGTCACTAAGAAAGTGTTTGCCAAGGTAGATTTATTGCGCTGTTCCTGTGACTCTCTTGTTCAGAGGGTAGCAAGTTTCAGAGACGTGAAAGAATTTTGTTTCAGTTGCTGTTTGTGAAGAGAGGATGCTCAGCTATAATGTACATCTTTTTTCCTCTCTCTCTCTCTCTCTTTTCATTGCTTTTCAAGACTCGGGATGATGAAGAAAAGGACACTGATCATGTTAGGAAAAAATCTTTTTCAGAGCCTCAGGGCATTTTCTTTAGCTGTGACGTGCTAGACCCTGCGCTGTCATCTGCACGCCAAGGGGAGAGTTCAGGGGTGGTGTTTCACTGAAATGCAGTTCAGCTTTTTGACTCTGCACCGTTGTTTCCAAGTCTCTCTCGTGCTCAGTGGCATAATTCTAAGAAGTGACAAATGCTTGTTTTTAAAAAAAAACAAAAAAAAAAAACCTGCTAAATGTTTCACTGGTTAATGCAAGGATGACAGCAAAGAGGTTTTCTTCACAGTGGAGCACAGTTCTCCTCAAACGAAATGTCCCAGCAACCCAGACTTCTGTGTTGCACGGGGTGCACCCAGCTTTGATATTACATCAGTAATGGCCACAAAGGGCCAATTTTTCAGAACAATTGCTCCCATGATTAAACGTATGTAAATGGTTTTATGAAGGCATCACTCACATGTACAAGGGGTCACCACTAAGAAATCAGCATTTGTCAAGTTACCCAACAGTGCTATCAGATAGCCACAGTATTTCCTTATACTTACAATGGGAAATTACATAGTATCTCAAATGGCTGGTGGTAAACTGTATTTAATGACAATATAAACTATTTCACTTAGCCTGGGTAAGATCACCCTCTAGGAAAGGTGCATCTTTCAGCACAGAATCTCAACAATTCCTATCCCAGCACTTTCCCGGTGAGTTGAGAAATCATAGGGGGGGGTTTCAGCTTGCACCACAGGTTCACAGGAGAGTCCTGTGGCCAGCACTGGGGGTGTGCAAACCTCTGCATTTTCACACTCATTCCTAATGCTGCATAATGACTCAGCACTTCATGAGCATACAAGATCACATAAATGAAATAACAAGCGCATGTCAAACTGTTTGGTGTAAGGTGCAGTGCAGTGTGTGTAACGTACTGGAGTGTTTAGGGTACATATGTTCTGCACTCCGTCTGTGGTACACTAACACTCCACCTCTGTCCAGACAGTCGGTGCTCAGGGTGCTGAGACTCTAGCTGGAACAGGAATGCAGATCTCACCTGTGATATCACACGGCAATCATCCAGAACAAAACTACATTTATACAAAAACTCATGACCTTCCTGAGCTCCGTCTGCTGCGAGCTTCTCCCTCCCAGCCCAGCTTGTCCCTTTGCAGCATCCTCCATTGAAAGCCGCCTCCTGCAGTGACACGAAAATGGCTGAGAAACTGACACTAAACTGGGAGGAGAGGTAGATACGCTGGAGGGTAGGGATAGGATACAAAGGGACCTAGACAAATTGGAGGATTGGGCCAAAAGAAATCTGATGAGGTTCAACAAGGACAAGTGCAGAGTCCTGCACTTAGGACGGAAGAACCCAATGCACCGCTACAGACTAGGGACCGAATGGCTCGTCAGCAGTTCTGCAGAAAAGGACCTATGGGTTACAGTGGACGAGAAGCTGGATATGAGTCAGCAGTGTGCCCTTGTTGCCAAGAAGGCCAATGGCATTTTGGGATGTATAAGTAGGGGCATTGCCAGCAGATCGAGGGACGGGATCGTTCCCCTCTATTCGGCATTGGTGAGGCCTCATCTGGAGTACTGTGTCCAGTTTTGGGCCCCACACTACAAGAAGGATGTGGAAAAATTGGAAAGAGTCCAGAGGAGGGCAACAAAAATGATTAGGGGACTGGAACACATGACTTATGAGGAGAGGCTGAGGGAACTGGGATTGTTTAGTCTGCAGAAGAGAAGAATGAGGGGGGATTTGATAGCTGCTTTCAAGTACCTGAAAGGGGGTTCCAAAGAGGATGGATCTAGACTGTTCTCAGTGGTAGCGGATGACAGAACAAGGAGTAATGGTCTCAAGTTGCAGTGGGGGAGGTTTAGGTTGGATATTAGGAAAAACTTTTTCACTAGGAGGGTGGTGAAACACTGGAATGCGTTACCTAGGGAGGTGGTGGAATCTCCTTCCTTAGATATTTTTAAGGTCAGGCTTGACAAAGCCCTGGCTGGGATGATTTAGTTGGGGATTGGTCCTGCTTTGAGCAGGGGGTTGGACTAGATGACCTCCTGAGGTCCCTTCCAACCCTGATATTCTATGATTCTTCAGTGGTCTCCCTGCAGTGTGGGATTATACAAGGAGGAGGAGATGTGCTGGGAACTCTGGCTCAAACCCTGTGACTCTCAAACCTGGGGAGAAAAAGAATGCAAATGACATGGTGAGCAACTGGAATATAGTTTACTCAATATATTAGAAAGTTTTCCTGGGAGTGAAACTCTTTGCTACATGCTGTTTGTTCACTTCATCCACTTGCCACTGTTCACCAGAAATACTTCATTTAACTTGTGCCGAGTACCTGAAATAGCTGACCTCCCCAGGGTTTTCCTCTTGGAATGCATTTAGTACTTTGCTGCATAGATTAAAACCCTGCCAGATCCTCTGTTCCGCTAGCCTAGACTGCCTTGTTCTAGTTTATTTAGTGGCTACTCTGACAGTGACTAGTCCTGGCTGGTGAATATCAGTTAGTGAGAGGACGACTCTGAAAATGGAGATAATTATGTGCTCTGGAAATACCTCATCTTGTGCAAAGTTTTTGTCCTCTCCTTCAAGAAGGACAATTACTTGGTGTTTACAAGAGGTGCATACAGCATCCATACTTCAAACAATGGTTGGCACTAAAATGTAAACATTGCCCTCACTGCTGTCTAAAAAGCAATAAGAGGAGCTATTTCCCTGTAAAGAAAAAGAAAATGTTATGGTGAGGTCACATCAATGCTCTAGTAAATGTTTATTTTTGTGTGTTACCCAAGGTATTATGGCCGAATGAAAGCACCCAGGCAGTTTTCCTGTAATTATACTAATAAATTAGGAGTTGCAGGTAGACAAATCATGGAAGTTAGGAGTTGTAGGTGGTGAGAAAGATTCAATGAATTTAAAATAGCATGCACCTTTGACTACTTCAGCTGCATTCTGTTCACCTAATCCATCCACACATGGAGTACTTCTAATATTACAAAGCTCTGAACAGGTTTCAAATAGTTGTTCCTTCTCTTCCCAAGTGTGAAATCCTATTCCTGCCTGCATTCCTTGTACTCTCCCTAAAACATTACCCAAGGATATCAGCTGTGGGATAAGGCAGCATTCAGCCCTAAACCCCTGGGCGTAATACCCAATATCTTGTAGCCTCAATGGGTCACAAGCTGGAGCACAAAAGATCTGGAAAATCCTCCTTCCAGTGTGGTGTACTGCCCTGGTTTCCCACCTTGGAAGATCCCAGAGATTCCCTCATTCAAACTACAACATTATACTTGATTGAAAAGCTCTCTTAGATCATTTTTAGAGTTTTATACCACTTTATTTTTCTCCCTTTGAGCCTGTGCAGTGGATCTCATGCTGCTAGGACAACTTGACTTAGAGGGATACAAATATTATCAATATAGCTTCCAAAAACCTCTCCCAAATGTTAGGTGTTTGGGGAAAAATAGCGTTTCTGAAATTATTTGTAGTGGTAAAAGCATAATACACAATGATGTTGTGGTGTAAATGTTGTAGGCACAGATTCTATGGTGATGGCAGTCATATATGTTCACTGATGTCACTGACATAACTTTGGAGTAACTTGTATAATTCAGGTTTCAGAGTAGCAGCCGTGTTAGTCTGTATTCGCAAAAAGAAAAGGAGGACTTGTGGCACCTTAGAGACTAATCAATTTATTTGAGCATAAGCTTTCGTGAGCTACAGCTCACCAGATTGGATGCATTCAGTGGAAAATACAGTGGGGAGATTTATAAACATAGAGAACATGAAACAATGGGTGTTACCATACACACTGTAACAAGAGTGATCACTTAAGGTGAGCTATTACAAGCGGGGGGGGGAAACCTTTTGTAGTGATGATCAAGGTGGGCCATTTCCAGCAGTTGACAAGAACATCTGAGAAACAGTGGGGGATGGGAATAAACAAGGAGAAATAGTTTTACTTTGTGTAATGACCCATCCACTCCCACTGTATTTTCCACTGAATGCATCCGATGAAATGAGCTGTAGCTCACGAAAGCTTATGCTCAAATAAATGTTAGTCTCTTAGGTGCCACAAGTACTCCTTTTCTTTTTGTATAATTCACTCATCCCTTCACAAATGCATAATGTTTTTCTGAAAGCTCTGCTCTAGGAATTATTTTGGGGAAGGCCTCTGGCCTGTGTTACACAAGAAGTCAGACTAGATGATCACAGTGGTCCCTTCTGGCCTTGGAATCTGAATATCTTTGAATGTGGCAGTCATAAAGTCATGCAAGTAAAGCATTCATGCCACCTGTGCTGTTTTCTCTTCACCCCTCATGTTGTTCTACAGACCTCTGCTTGGGAATGGTACAAACAGTCTGACAGTGGGCAGTGTAATACTTTCTATTTTCGTTCGTCAGGAACGACTTTGCAGCCCACTCCTACCTTCTTCTGCCTTTCACAAGTTATGCAATCATTAACTTCTGCAGGATAAAAAAACCCATGTACTGCACTGCCCACTGTCACGAATTCTCGATATGCTGCACAAGCCCAATTAAAAGGTGTAGAAACTTAGATTTTTATGAAGTACAAGCCTCTCAGGGAAAATATCCGAGAAGAAGGATATTTACAGTAGAACATCAGAGTTACCAGAATTACAAACTGACCAGTCAACCACACACCTCATTTGGAACTGGAATTACACAATTAGGCAGCAGCAGACACACACAAAAAAGCAAATACATTACAGTACTGTGTTAAATGTAAACTACTAAAAAAATAAAGGGAAAGCAGCATTTTTCTTTTGTATAGTAAAGTTTCGAAGCTGTATTAAGTCAATTTTCAGTTGTAAACTTTTGGAAGAACATCCATAATGTTTTGTTCAGAGTTACAAACATTTCAGAGTTATGAACAACCTCCATTCCTGAGGTGTTCATAACTCTGAGGTGCTACTGTATTGAGCCTTGAGAATAGGGTCTTCATTAGACTTGTCTTCCTCCAGTTTTCATGCCCTTGGCTATCAGCTAAGCTGTATGAAAAATGCTCCAGTAAAACATACTCTCTTCTTGGTGTTCAGACAGATTTATCCCTCATTTTAATTGCTCAGTCACCTGTGTGACAAACCCCAGGATAGCTGAAGAACAGCCTTGACTTTGTTGTAACAGCTGTGGGAAAGCATTCCTTGGGTCCAGGCTCCTGCTAAGAGCTTCTTATCCTGCTGAGTTCTTCAGTCTTGTAAGACCTCTGTCAAATCCATACTAGAGTTAGAAATGCATACTGCTGGCTTTGCTCAGCCCTCCATCTTCTCCCTTTCCTGAAAGGTAGGGAGAAGTGAGTGATCCTTGGGACCATGTGACATAAGCCTGGGATAAAGATAAAAACCAATGTATTGTGTCTTTTTAAAGAAGGTCTCAATCTGTTTTAGCTTATCAAAAAGAAGTGAGAGGTGTCTTGATTACAGTGTATAAGTACCTATGCAAGGAGAAAGTGCTGGTACCAAAGGGCTTTTTAATCTAACAGCAAAAGGCATGACAACCATCAGTAGGTGGACGTTAGTCAGACAGAATCAAATTTAGAAATAAGGCCCAAATTGTTACCAGCAAGGGGATTAACCATGGGAACAAACTGCCGTGTGCATTGGTAGAGTCTCCATTTCTTGATGGCTTCAAATAGAGACAGGATGCCTCGCCTCTGAAAACACAGATAATACGTTCTGGCTTCATGTGTAAGGTGGGTGTTGAGAGTCTCCATTCATTGTCTGGACACTGCTTTTAGATCCTCAAACAAGATGCTGTAGAAGTGCCAAGTATTAGTACTACTAGAATTAGAGCATTTGTTCAGAATTAATCACCATGTAGTCTAGGCTGTCTCATGTTTCATAGAAAGAGAACATTTTTATTAGCTTTCTTTCTCAGTGTCACGCTCCATGCACCCAGGGTGAGGGAGATTGCAAAATTCCATAAGGCAGTGGAGTTCCAGCTTCCAGCAGAAATGCCATGGTCATGATATGCATTACAATGCGCCAACTTTCTAATATTTCTTGCTGCTCCACTCTGCAAGCCAGGTTTATTGTGCAGTCCAAGTGGCATTTCCTGTTCTCATGGATAGCTGGTACACTTGACATTCATTGACGAAGCAGCAAAGTAGATATTAGTTCCTTCAGGAACCTTTATCAGTGCTTCACCATATTGGCAGAGAAGAGTTTCCAGCTACACTGAAAGCTGAAGGAAGTCTATGAAGGACTGTAACTTGTATCTAATTCAGATACAGAAAGAGTAGGCACCAGTCTCATGCCCTTTTAATGGACCTAAATCACGTTCAGTTAATCCCCTGCAGTTTGTGTGGAGCCAGGGAATGCCAATACCAGCCATTAAGGAGCTAGTTAATACATTATCTAGACTTTTCCTCCTTATGTGTTAGTAGCTGTTCAGAAGAATCAACATCTCCATAATGACAAAGGACTTTTCTGCAACTGAGCTGAGAAATTCAGCACCACAGCTGGTTTTCCTTCCACTATCACTTAGTGACAGGTTTCAGAGTAGCAGCCGTGTTAGTCTGTATCCGCAAAAAGAACAGGAGTACTTGTGGCACCTTAGAGACTAACAAATTTATTAGAGCATAAGCTTTCGTGGGCTACAGCCCACTTCATCGGATGCATAGAGTGGAACATATAGTAAGAAGGTGTGTGTGTGTGTGTATATATATGTGTGTGTATATACACACACACACATACAGAGAAGGGGGAAGTTACCATACAAACTGTAAGAGGCTAATTAATTAAGATGAGCTGTTATCAGCAGGAGAAAAAAACTTTTGTAGTGATAATCAAGATGGCTCATTTAGACAGTTGACAAGAAGATGTGAGGATACTTAACATGGGGAAATAGATTCAGTATGTGTAATGACCCAGCCACTCCCAGTCTCTATTCAAACCCAAGTTAATAGTATCTAGTTTGCATATTAATTCAAGCTCAGCAGTTTCTCCTTGGAATCTGTTTTTGAAGCTTTTCTGTTGCAAAATTGCCACCCTTAAATCTTTTACTGAGTGGCCAGAGAGGTTGAAGTGTTCTCCTACCGGTTTTCGAATGTTCTGATTCCTGATGTTGTGTCCATGTATTTGTTTGTGTAGAGACTGTCTGGTTTGGCCAATGTACATGGCAGAGGGGCATTGCTGGCAAATGATGGCATAGATCACATTGGTAGATGTGCAGGTGAACGAGCCCCTGATGGCGTGGCTCATGTGATTAGGTCCTATGATGGTGTCACTTGAATAAATATGTGGACAGAGTTGGCATCAGGCTTTGTTGCAAGGATAGGTTCCTGGGTTAGTGTTTTTGTTGTGTGGTTGCTGGAGAGTATTTACTTCAGGTTGGGGGGCTGTCTGTAAGCGAAGACTGGTCTGTCTCCCAAGATCTGTGAGAGTGAGGGATCATTTTTCAGGATAGGTTGTAAATCTTTGATGATGCGTTGGAGAGGTTTTAGTTGAGGGCTGAAGGTGACAGCTAGTGGCATTCTGTTATTTTCTTTGTTGAGCCTGTCCTGTAAAAGGTGACTTCTGGGTACTCTTCTGGCTCTGTCAATCTGTTTTTTCACTTCAGCAGGTGGGTACTGTAGTTTTAAGAACGCTTGATAGAGATCTTGTAGGTGTTTGTCTCTGTCTGAGGGATTGGAGCAAATGCGGTTCTATCTTAGAGCTTGGCTGGAGACAGTGGATCGTGTGGTGTGTCCTGGATGGAAGCTGGAGGCATGTAGGTACTTAGTGGCTACTAATGTGTAATGAGGAAAAAGCTAGAAACTTTTTTAATCAGTGTCAGTAGCAGTCTTGTGAATCACACCTGAAACAGGAGGGCGGGGGATCAGTTTAGAGGAGAGTGAGTGCTACAGGGATCTGAATTTGGGTCTGCAGCCCCTTGGCCAGAAGCACTGTAAAGGCCTGAGTGTTCATCCCCTAGGTGAAGTGTTGCTCCCAGATATCCTCTCTAGCCAATGCAAAACTTGGTGATACTAGGATACCGGGGAGCCATGTTCTGCTCTCTGACGGGAGGGCAGGGTCACTGCTACAAGAATAAAGTAGTAAGATGCAGCCTGAATGCACTCAATGCATCCTCTGTGGTAACCATGTTCTGAGAGCCCCTAGCCTCTGTCTGCCAGGAGATGGGAATGGGCGACAGGGGATGGATCACTTGATGATTCCCTGTTCTGTTCGTTCCCTCTGGGGCACCTGGCATTGGCCACTGTCGGGAGACAGTAGACTGGGCTAGATGGACCCTTGGTCTGATCCACTGTGGCCGTGCTTATGTAACTTCCCACAGTAAAATAACTCACCAGTTGCACAGGGCATGAGCTCAACATTCCAAGGGTCAGGAGTTGCAATGTACCGTCGCTGTCCTAGATGCGGACCTAAAAAATCCTGTGGATTCAGTACGGACACAGCCTGTAGCTATAGAAGAAATAGCAGAATATAAGGAGTGGTGGGTGATCAGTACCAGTCCTGCTGGCTTGCATTAGAAGAGAGCTGATTCTCTAGTTCAGCTGGCAAAGCATTTGTCTGAAATGTCACAGTGAGTCAGGCTGATCCTGAGTCCCACTCCCCCAGGCGGTGGGCTGAGTTCAGAGGAGTAATGGTGCTGTAAATTACACATTCAGCATTGGAGACTCTGTAAACTGATGGGGTCTTACATGCCTGGGAAATGGAAGGGGGCCAGGTGGTAGAAAGAAAAGCAACCACTAGGAGGCTGTATACCTAGCTTTGTCACCTGTGAGTTGGGCCCAAAGCCTCTAATTAGCATTGTTAGATCGGGGGCTATCTTCGTTGCTGTCTGTGTGGAGAAATAAGTGCACAGGGAATAACATTACAAACTCACATTAATAAAGCAGGAAAGTCACTGCAGTCAGCGCTTCACTCCTGAGACTCATAAATAAACCAACAGCTGCTGTTTCTTTCTCTGTTTTTGAAAGCAGATCTAGAAGACTGGTAAGCACACTTTCTAACACCTGTTAAAATCTGGATTTTCCCAGCTAGTTTACTAAAGGGAAAGGAGTGAATCCCATTCCCAATCTCTGAATTTCCCTTGAGGCTTTCCTTTCTCTGATAGATGCTAAAGAAAACAAGCAGGGCTCCAGTACAGAATGGGGTAGCAGGAACTCCTGTTGTGCTTAATTCCTGTCTAGCTCCAATACTGGGATTTAGCCTAGAAACCTAAGCCCCTGAATTCTAGCCACCGCACTGCCATTGCAACAAGTGAATGTACAGGAGGTCTAAGTTGGAGGGCAGGCTGGAGTTCTAAAGTCCCAATTCACAAACAGCAGAGGCATTTCATTTATGCTTACGAACCAGAAGCGCTGATGTAACCAGAAGTGATCCTATCTCACGTTCACACAGCATTTCCAGTCCAGAGGATCCCAAAGCACTTCACACACTCTGCATGTGCAGGCATCGCTGCCCTGCTGAAATGCAACCACCTAAGGCTGGAGAGTGGCAACCACCAGCATCAGGCACACTGCACAAATGCAGAAGAGGGAAATTATGGGCTATGGATCATGGAGCAAACCAGGACTCTTAGGGCAGGGGTCAAGAGATCAGTACCGTTCATGCAGTACAGACAGGATCTCAGGGTTTAATGTGTCAGCTGAAAGACTCGCACACAGTGACCTTGACTGTATCGCAGTCTGACTCAGGAGTATTCAGGGCTGATCACTAAGGGGCCAGATCTTCATGTGCTCAGGGTCCACAACATATTTTCCAAAGTGCTCAGCACATAACCACTCCCTTTGTGACACTTACTGCCAGATTTTCAAAAGAGTGGGGAACCTGTGGCCTTATTCCCCATGCTCCACTGAACTGCAGCCTGAAGTCTGTGTAATGACTCTGGCGGTGGAAGGTGACGCAACTACTCTCAAATTCACACACGGAGAAACAAACCCCAGTGAAAAGCCCCACTTTAAAGAAGCCAGTCTTAAATTAAACCTATAGCCCCAAGGTGACTCAGAACCCAAAGGTATATATCGCAGTAACACAGCACAGTCTGGGTTCTGTGCCGGAAAGGTTTAAATGTTTCTTTATTTCTTAACTCCACAAGTATCAGGAAAAGGGATGACTTTGAGAAGAGGTGGCGGAAAGTAGGAGCCAAAGTAACGTTTGTTCATGGCTCCCAAGTTCTATGGGGAAGTCTCTAGAGCAGCTGGCCATGAACTCTACAGTGGTGCCTGGGAAAGGATGCTAGTATACACATTTTGAGGATATTTCATGTGCTTTTCTACCATTTAGTCAGCACTGGGTGATGGTGCTTTGGGGAACAGCAAACCAACCTCGACTTTCCAGCTAAGCTCTCTCCTTTTGTCCACAGCTGGACCCAGAAGCAAGTGACAATCTCAAAGAGCTCCAGGTGAAACTGAACAATGTTTTGGATGAACTCAGTGTTGTGTTTGGTAACAGGTGAGAACATCTAGCTTCTATAACCATAGAAACATTCCTTTCCTTCCACTCCAGCTGCATCTCTCGTGAGACTGAGATGAAAGTAAAACACATGGCAATTGCACACTGTGTTTCTGTTTTAAATCAAATTCATGGCCCTGAATTTGCTCAATTCTCCATCTGAAGAATTGAGAAACTTTCAGAAAATTGTATCTGTTGTGTTCATTGCTCTGCCTGGGAACAGAACATCAGAATCTGAATTGTGAAATGTATTTGGATTACATATATTGCTGATCCTGCTGCTAACAGCACTTGTGTCTCTGGGAGAATTGAGCCCTGCTCTTCTTTGCTCTGAAAGCAGTTTCCAGTTCAACATTCAGAGAGTGATATTCCTGTTTAAATGCAAACAGTCTGTTAAAGCATGTAACAGCTGAATGCTTTCTGATTGTTAAATGAGGATTGAAATTGGAAGGAAACTGGCTTAGCGTTTGTGTTTCACGCTGAGACCCAGTACTCTAATGTTGCAAAGGTGGGCACTTTTTTATAGGCTGGTCAGTCATTGTCGGGACAAGCACCAAAAGTGTTGCTAGTGGCAATTAAAAGCTTTATTTACAAATCATAGATACAAACTAACTGTGGCAAGGATTGTGCGTCAGCTCTCGCAATCATACAGTGAGCACAAAAGTTGCAGCTTAAGCAAGAATGGAAGGCTGAAGACACTTCCCCTCTGCTGGATGTTCAGGCCTCTGTCGGGAGGCATGGATTGAGTATCAACTGGCCATGAATATTTTTAGCCTGCAAATTAGAAGAAGGTTTCTAACCATCAGAGAAGTCAGGTTCTGGAACAGCCTCCCAGCAGGAGAGGGGGGGGAAACAAGCTAACTAGTTTTAAGGTGGAGTTTGATAAATTTATGAAGGAATTTATAGGCTGGGGTGGCCTATGATAGCAGGAGGCTGGACTTGATGAGCCAGGAGTTCCCTTCCAGTCTTATGTTCCTAAGTAAAATGTCCCCCGACTGATCCAGTCTATTAATCTTTGAAAATAACTATTCCCCACGATAAGGACTGTTCATCTCATCTATGCCCTGTAAAAAGATTAATGCAGGCACATCCAGTAGTGTAGCTCCCACCTGGGTGGTGAGAATAAAAGCTCAGCCTGACTGCTCTGCTTCCCATCCATACATTTGTAGTATTTATGATCATCAGTTACTTTGTGGGACTTGTTGACACACAGCTGCATTTTCAGCATATGAAACTGGTAACTAAGTGTGTAACTCCCATTGCTATTCATGGATGGTGGCAGCAGGAGATGGGGAGATACGAACACATGGAACTGAGTCAATGACATTCATAATTAGATGGCGGATAAGTGAGAAATCATAATTAGTGGGTTAGTATTGTTATCTCACACTTGTCTTCACAGTACCAATGTTACAAGACAATTAGGGTGGACTCTTGGCATTTGAAAATGTAATTTACAGAGATTATGCAGGATCAGCACACGTATCAGGGAGTGTTTCAGAAACATGTGCCAGCAAGAGAGAGAGATTAACCAGTCAATGGGGTTCAGCTGCTTCATTTATTCAGAAGTGATGGCATCAAATTAAAAGTGGAAGGGCAGCTTACTGTGCAAGACAGACCTTCTCCTCAGGGATGTAACTGAGAGGTAGCGTAGGTGTCCTCGCTAGAGTAGAAAGTGTCTGTACAAATGGCAACTCCTGGGACACTTTGCACCTCTTATGCATCAGATCTGAGCTTTTTTCATGTTTGAGGGATAGCTGCAGTGGCTGAGGAAACAATGACATCTAAATTCCCTGCTCCCTCTGTCCTGAGGAAGCGCCATCACAGAGCACAGGATGATAGAGCCTGGTTTGGTCAAAGAGCCATATTTAGTGCATTACTGATGGACCAAATATAGTCTTCAGTGCAAGGATGGATAGTGGGAGAGTAATTCACCCCAAGGCATGATCCCACACCCACCTCTTCCCACCCTCACGTTGGCTTCTGGAAGGGCTGTAGGTTTCCAACACTGCATAACAAACAATACTCCCACTCCAAGACCGGTCGGGGAGGGCCTCCGTGGCAGCTCGGATATTCCAGTACATTGTCTTCAGGAGCCTAGGTACAGATTCAAAGGGGAAGAGATGAGCTTTCTCAACAGCAGGCCTGGAGCACTCCCTTTGCTATCTACAGAGCCCCGCTTTGCTGTACCGTTCCCCCAGAGAATGGGGGGCAAAACCCCACAGCATGTGTTGTGCAAAAGTAACATCCATGACTAAACCTAGAGCAAGCTGGAGAACCACCTGCCACCTCACCACCTACCAAGACAATAGGCACCTTAGACATAGATACCAACGAAACAAGCCTTAATAAAGATTGGTGGTTGGTATGGAGCCACTTGTGCAGCTGAAATGGCCATTCTGTAGAAAAAATGAAATTAAATCAATAAATCAGTGTCTCACATGGTCTCTGTCAAAAAACAGGCAATCCCTTCTCTGCATCCTGGCCTGGTGTGGTTCTATCCTTAGAACACCCTTAATCCCGTTCCACGCATCCCAAACATAGTAAATGTAATTCCAAACACACCTAGGTCGGGGGTTCATATTTCAGTAGATCAACAGTGTGGAGACGCTACTGCTGCATTACCATCCTACTTAGTGTAACACTCCACATCAGCTTTTCACACGTAATAAATACTCCAGGTTTTATAGCTCAGAGGAAACATAGCAAGGTTTACACCTAACTGCAGGTTAGATGATGTTTGTTCTTGGAGGAGAGGAGAGATGGCATATGGACCGAGGAATCCTGGAATCCTCTCTGTTGGTGCCTGAGAGACTGACACCCATAGCTCACTGCAGTGACTGCTTTATGCTGGGCTACCCCGTTATGTGGCAGTTTAGGCACAGAGTAAGATGTAGCTGCCAACACTTAATGTTTTAGTTATGTGACCCTGCAAACCAGGAATTCTTGGGTTTCGGTGACTTGGCGCAACTGCATGGTCATTTTCACGGAAAATGGTGTCTTCCCCTGTGTTTGGAAACCTCCACTTCCCTGGGCCAGCTGGAGGAAAGGGTCCAGACCAGAAGACTCAGCTCACTGGGGCTAAAGGAAGCAGCTGCTGTTGGAACCTGAGAAGCTGACAATTTCTTGTTTATATACAGCCCACCCCATTCCCAGGCACAGATCCCTGCAATATGAGGCCTCTCATAGAATTTAAGATCAGAAGGGACCATCATGATCATCTAGTCTGACCTCCTGCATGACTCAGGCCACAGAATCTCACCCACCCACTCCTGTAACAGACCCCTAATCTCTGGCTGAGTTACTGAAGTCCTAAAACCATGATTTACAGACTTCAAGTGACAGAGAATCCACCATTTATACTAGTTTAAACCTGCGAGTGACCCGTGCCCCATGCTGCAAAGGAAGGCGAATCTATGCCGCAATCTGATCTGGGGGGAAATTCCTTCCTGACCCCAAATATGGCAATCAGTGAGACCCTGACCTCTGGGCGAGACCCACCACACTCTGTACCGTCAATCTGATCGAGCTGCCTGTGTGCCCACAATTGGCTGCTGCAGTGTTGCATGCTGGCACTCTGCTCGAGTGCCACACCGGGGCGTTCCCACTCTCTCGAGCTCTGCAGCGGTGTCTGAGAGGTGAACGTGAGAATAGAGGCAGAACAGAAAGAGAGGATCCTGGCTCTGGGGTTGCTTCAATGGAGTAGGATGCTAGAAATCAGCAGGACGTTTTGATGCACTGGGGGGAGGCTGCTCCATGGTGGGGGAAGAAGGCAGTGGGAGGGTGTAGGTGGAAAAGTCAGTGGGGCACGGAGCATAGTGAGTAGCAGAAACCGAGGGTGCATGTTTGAAAGGAGAGAGGCCCACCTATGCCACAGGTGCCCTGCTGATTCGACACTATAGGAAATCAGGCCCCTTATTTAGGTGCCCAAATATAGATTTAGGAGCTAGCTTTAGAGACACACACACACCCGCCCCCATGTTCGGCTGATCTGGTGGGGTAAGGGGTGTTAAACCTTGGCTGCAACCCCTAGCACTTCTTACATGTTCAAGACCCTACACAACATTCATTGAATGCCACACTTACCGTCTATTGTCAGTAATAATTGCCTTAAATATCAAGATGGGTGAGGTGGTACCTCTGATTGGATCAGCTTCTTCAGTAAAAGATTTGACCTCACCCACCTTGTCTCTCGAATACCCTGGGACAAGCACAGCTACAACTATGTTGCCAACTTAAATGTCACGGCATTTCCCTGTATTCCCAGCTGATGTGCTGAAGGCTCTGCTGCAGTATTCCCCACATTAAACCACTACATTAGATTCTTCTGGACTGTCTGCAGCAGTGGTTCTCAAACTTTGGTGCTGGTGACCCCTTTCACACAGCACACCTCTGAGTGCCACCCCCCTCCCCATAAAGTAAAAGCACTTTTTGTATATTTAACACCATTATAAATGCGGGAGGCAAAGCGGGGTTTGGGGTGGAGGCTGACAACTTGCAACCCCCGCATGTAATAACCTTGTGACCCCCTGAGGGGTCCCGACCCCCAGTTTGAGAACCCCTGGTCTGCAGTAACTAGGTTGGTTGCCATCTACTGATAGTGGTTGTGACAAGCTAATTTCCCTAATGGACGTACCTGTCTACCCTTGGGAGTTCCAGACAGTTGAACTCCCCTAACCGTGGCATGTCACTTCAACAGAGAGACAGACATTGTTCACTTGGCTAGCCAAGCCCCAGTTACAGTCTTGACACTATGTATAACCCGGCCCCTCTGGCACTGGGGATTGTTTCAGTCAGCACGTGTCTTTGCTGCTGAGCACCTGTGATTTTAACTGTCTATTGTGAGGTCTGGCAACGAGCTGCATTTATGTGTCTGTCCGCAGTGCACTGAAGTTGAGCACTGGTTATGCTTCTGATCTGCGTGAAGTCATAGACTGTATATACCAGACACAGAACAGTATGCTTTTAGTTGGGTGCAGTTGTAATTCTTGCAAAAAGAAAGGGCAGCTTTTTAATTAAGTGAATGAGTTTATCTCCAACGCAATGAGACCATGTGTAGGGATCCTAGTGTCACTGCTGATATTCTACACAGTTGATTACCCTGATAGTGTGTCCTTCTTAACAACATTGAGAAGGAAGCAATAGGGAAGGTCTTGGATGGAATCAGGAGGAGTATTGCATAGTTAGTGAGTGCATGTTATGTTTTCATGTGCAAGAGGTGATAGCTTAGCCGCTGAATAACCTTGCTTTTCTCGTCTGTCTAGCTTTCAGACCCGTATTGATGAGTGTGTCAAGCAGATGTCAGATATACTCTGTCAAGTGAAAGGGACCGGAAATATCCCTGCAAATGCCAGGACCACAGTGGCGCAAGATGCGGACAATGTCCTGAGGCCATTAATGGACTTCCTGGATGGAAAGTAAGAAGAGCTCAGTTCTGTATTCATACTGCCATAAAATCTCTAACAGATTGGGAGGGGTTTCTTCAGCTTTCTGGATGACTCCCTCGAGACATCTTCTCTATCAGAGTCATCCCGGAGGGTTTTTATCTTTGGAAAAGAGGCGGCTTCTGGATGACGTATTAGACTTTCTCGTTTTGAACGTGTCAGCCAGCAGATATGATATGGTGTTTCTGTGAATCCCATGACATTCGCCAGGTATAATTTGTGATTTTGTTGTATGAGAGATGGTTTATTTTGTTGCATTTGTACTTGAGTCATTCCAACTTTTCCTCGGGTTGGATGCTGAAAGGGACTGTGTGCTTCATAGTTAGCATGCGTACACAGAAGCACTTTTACATCCATAAAGCAATTTCCATGCTTTACCTAACTACTCCTCGGAGGCAGCATCACCTTCTATTGTGGGAAGTAGAAGTGGGAATGTTCATGACTTCTTTCCTGTCCACAGCAAGTCAGAGGCAGAGCCTGGATTATTCTTCCTGTCTGTCCTATAGAGGAGGCAAGTTCCTCTAAATGCTGCCTGTGTCTGGCTAGCATCACCTCTTCGTTGCCTGGGTTCCGCTCTGGCCAGCTGCTCTTCACCCAGCTGAGGATTTTGGCTAGGCCTTGAGAGACCTGGGAGAGGGTTGTGTTCATGCTGGATATAAAGGAGCGGAGTGTTGTCTATGTATTGGTGGCACTTCAGCCACTGTGTTGTGTCCTCAGCTCTCCCAATGGCTTCCTATAGATGTAGCCCCGTGGGACTCTGCTGGTGAGTCTGATCTCTCTGCGCCCTTACATTGGCACGGGGATGGTCAGTGAGAGGCAAATAAGGAAACTGATCAGGACTGTTCCAGGCAAAAGGGAGTGTAAACAGAGAACTGATGCTGAGGAAGGCAGCTATAGCCAAGCACAAAATTGAAGCCAAGAAATATCTTGATGTGTTTCTGGAGAAGGGTGTTGAGGGCTCTCCTGAGAGAAGCAGGAAAGTGGGTTTCAAATCAGCATTCAAAGAGCCCATCCGTTGGGCCACATGGACTTTTCCTGGCCCTACAATCAGTATGTTCGCTCTTCTGTGGGAATGGGCTCTGCCAGGTAGGAATACTTGGCCTTCTCACTTGGGCTGTTGCTTAGTCTTCTATCTGTGGTGTCTCACTCAGATACACGTGGCTAGTGTTTGGAAAGAGAGACACAGCTGAGCTACAGAAGGACACCAGTGTGCACCCTCTACAGACTTGTTACAGCTGAACATGTGTTCCTTGAAACTAGCAGTGCCTCTGCCTTTGGACTCTGGGGGTACTTTGTTCCATTAAAACTTTACTTTTCATCTCTGGCACAAGGAGAGGAAAGCAAAGCAAAGTTGTGCACCCGCCTGGTCTCTGATTTCCAGCTGCAGCAGAGGTCTCAGAGGAGATGAGGAATAGAGCTCCAGCTAGGATCTCTCATGTAAAGAGAGCACGTATTTGAAAAATGAGGAAGTTTCGTTTCTGTGACTAGGAGGAGTACAATAGTCTGGAGGGTGTAAATACTCCACAGGGAGTCAAAGTACTGAGTGGGAATGTGATATTCCTGACCCGTCTTTGGGGCACTGACTTCGGTACCTACCTCAACGCCAATGCAATCATAGAATCATAGAATATCAGAGTTGGAAGGGACCTCAGGAGGTCATCTAGTCCAACCCCCTGCTCAAAGCAGGACCAGTCCCCAACTAAATCATCCCAGCCAGGGCTTTGTCAAGTCTGACCTTAAAAACTTCTAAGGAAGGAGATTCCACCACCTCCCTAGGTAACGCATTCCAGTGTTTCACCACCCTCCTAGTGAAAAAGATTTCCTAATATCCAACCTAAACCTCCCCCACTGCAACTTGAGACCATTACTCCTTGTTCTGTCATCAGCTACCACTGAGAATAGTCTAGAGCCATCCTCTTTGGAACCCCCTTTCAGGTAGTTGAAAGCATCTATCAAATCCCCCCTCATTCTTCTCTTCTGCAGACTAAACAATCCCAGTTCCTTCAGCCTCTTCTCATAAGTCATGTGTTCCAGTCCCCTAATCATTTTTGTTGCCCTCCTCTGGACGTTTTCCAATTTTTCCACATCCTTCTTGTAGTGTGGGGCCCAAAACTGGACACAGTACTCCAGATGAGGCCTCACCAACGTCGAATAGAGGGGAATGATCACATCCCTCGATCTACTGGCAGTGCCCCTACTTACACAGCCCAAAATGCCATTGGCCTTCTTGGCAACAAGGGCACACTGTTGACTCATATATCCAGCTTCTCGTCCACTGTAACCCCTAGGTCCTTTTCTGCAGAATTGCTGCCGAGCCATTCGGTCCCTAGTCTGTAGCGGTGCATTGGATTCTTCCGTCCTAAGTGCAGGACTCTGCACTTGTCCTTGTTGAACCTCATCAGATTTCTTTTGGCCCAATCCTCCAATTTGTCTAGGTCCCTCTGTATCCTATCCCTACCCTCCAGGGTATCTACCACTCCTCCCAGTTTAGTGTCATCCGCAAACTTGCTGAGGGTGCAGTCCACACCATCCTCCAGATCATTAATGAAGATATTGAACAAAACCGGCCCCAGGACCGACCCTTGGAGCACTCCGCTAGATACTGGCTGCCAACTAGACATGGAGCCATTGATCACTAACCGTTGAGCCCGACAATCTAGCCAACTTTCTACCCACCTTGTAGTTGCATCCATCCAGCCCATACTTCTTTAACTTGCTGACAAGAATACTGTGGGAGACTGTGTCAAAAGCTTTGCTAAAGTCAAGGAATAACACGTCCACTGCTTTCCCCTCATCCACAGAGCCAGTTATCTTGTCATAGAAGGCAATTAGATTAGTCAGGCATGACTTGCCCTTGGTGAATCCATGCTGACTGTTCCTGATCACTTTCCTCTCCTCTAAGTGCTTCAGAATTGATTCCTTGAGGACCTACTCCAAGATTTTTCCAGGGACTGAGGTGAGGCTGACTGGCCTGTAGTTCCTGGATCCTTCTCCTTCCCTTTTTTAAAGATGGGCACTACATTAGCCTTTTTCCAGTCGTCCAGGACCTCCCCCGATCGCCATGAGTTTTCAAAGATAATGGCCAACGCCTCTGCAATCACATCCGCCAACTCCTTTAGCACTCTCGGATGCAACGCATCCGGCCCCATGGACTTGTGCACGTCCAGCTTTTCTAAATAGTCCTGAACCACTTCTTTCTCCACAGAGGGCTGGTCACCTCCTCCCCATGCTGTGCTGCCCAGTGCAGTAGTCTGAGAGCTGACCTTGTTCAACTTATTGGACCGGGGAAGCGGCTGGACATCTGCTTGCTTCTCTGAGGGTCGCTCCCCCATTGCTTCTGAACAACTTTGAGTGTCCATCGGCATCAAGCCTGGGGTGGTCATCCCCCTTACGTTTTGTTCTTCAGACACCAGTCTAGAAGGTGGTCAAGACCACCTTCTGATCTGGATTGATACTGGGATCTGTATTGTTCGCTCAGTGGAGACGGGTTCTTGGTTATTAATGCCATGCCCTTATCCTCAGCAGCCTCCGTGGAATCAATGAGCGATTCCTCGTTCTATAAATCCGAATCCTCCACCTGTTCCTGGGCCAGATAAGCTGACCAGCCGGTGGTATCCCCTCCTCAGCCACCTACATTGCAAACTCAGACGGAGGCATCTCCCTTAGAGCAGGTACACATGGTTCCACATATACAAGAACCAGTACTGCACCAGGAGGTTCCAATGGCTCCTTTGCTTTCATCCTCCTCATTCAATGACTCTGCAGTGTCGGAATCTTCCTCCCCTGGCCCTGAAGATTTTAAGGAACATCAGGAGCTCTGAAGTTAAATAGCTTCATGCTTTCATCAAATCATAGAGTATCAGGGTTGGAAGGGACCTCAGGAGGTCATCTAGTCCAACCCCCTGCTCAAAGCAGGACCTAATCCCCAACTAAATCATCCCAGCCAAGGCTTTGTCAAGCCTGACCTTGAAAACCTCTAAGAATGGAGATTCCACCACCTCCCTAGGTAACCCATTCCAGGGCTTCACCACCCTCCTAGTGAGAAAGTTTTTCCTAATATCCAACCTAAACCTCCCCCACTGCAACTTGAGACCATTACTTTGGCTATACAGGCTGAGTTTGTGCAGGAAAACAGGCACAAATTGGTAGACATTCTTCAGTCTTCATCCCAGGGAGAGTAGCTCTCCTTATTAGTGAGGTACTCTTGGAGTCCTCCTAGATTTGTGGAATACCAGAGCTGCTTTGACACCTATGGCAAAGCATGTGGACAAGAGTTATGTTCCTGTGCATGGGGTTCGGGCATTTTTATTCACATCCTGCTCCCAATTCAGTTGTCATGACTGCAGCCAATGAGAGGTCATGACAAGATAGGTACAAGTCTATACCCAAGGACAAGGAAACAAAGAGGTTATACTTCATGGGCCGAAAAATATATTGCCTTCCTCCTTGCCAGATGTGTGTTGCAAACCAGCAGGTGCTGCTGTCCAAGTATAGTTTTTTGAACTGGGACTTTGTAGCCAACTTCATGGACAAATGGCCTGAATCTTCTAGGGAGGAGATGATGGCGTTTATCGCAGAAGTTTCATCTGGTCGCTAAGACATTTTTGTAGTTGGCAGCTGCAACAGCAATGTCCAGTGCCAGAGTTTTGGTGTCGGCGATTAAGATGAGAAGAGCACCACCGTTGCAGAATTCTGGAATAGTGCAGACATCCAACAGAGCATGGAAGACCTGCCCTTTGACAGATGATTTTTATTTTCTGGTAAGACAGATGAGAAGTTGCATTTGTTTAAGGACTCATAAGCAACCCTGCACTCTTTGCATCCGATGAAGTGAGCTGTAGCTCACGAAAGCTTATGCTCAAATAAATTTGTTAGTCTCTAAGGTGCCACAAGTACTCCTTTTCTTTTTGCGGATACAGACTATCACTGCTGCTTCTCTGAAACCACAAAAAGGTGTCATTTTAGAGGTCAGCAACAACAGCAATACCACTCAAAGTATTTTAGACAGGCACCATAACAACTGAGGCACCAGGACTACTCCAGAAAGGGCAGTAAGTCCCACAAGAGAAGGTCTTCTGGATCTGCTTTCACCCAGCCAGCTCGTCCACCTTCACCTTTGGGAATGCAGCCTATTTGACTATTAAATCAAGAGCACCATACCACTTGTGGATGTTTCAACACCATCTCTTCAGTCTGTAGGCAGGCCGTCTCGCTTCTGCAGTGCTTGAGAATCCACAGCAATGGACAGATGGGCCCTAAGCATTGTGGGGTTCAGTAATGCTGTACAATTCCTTTCCATTTCCCCCTCCCTTTTCAGGGACCCTTCTCATGAGTCACTGCCTCTTCAGCGGATCCAAACTCTTCGTGTTCTGGCAGCTGTGGAGGAGATTCGTCATTATCGTCACAGGAAGGGATTTTATTCCCAGTATTTCCTGATCTCCAAGTCCAAGAGAGAAATGAGACTATCCTTGGTCTCAACCAGTTCATCAAGTATATGAAATTCCACATGGTTACCTTGACTACTATGCTCCCTGCCTTGATTCATAACTGGTTTGATGCTCTTCATCTTCAGGATGCTTATTTCCACATTTCAGAGTAACAGCCGTGTTAGTCTGTATTCGCAAAAAGAAAAGGAGTACTTGTGGCACCTTAGAGACTAACCAATTTATTTGAGCATAAGCTTTCGTGAGCTACAGCTCACTTGCATCCGATGAAGTGAGCTGTAGCTCACGAAAGCTTATCCTCAAATAAATTGGTTAGTCTCTAAGGTGCCACAAGTACTCCTTTTCTTATTTCCACATTGTGATTTTCCCAGGCTATAGAAAGTTCCTGAGATTCCACGTTGCTGGCCAGCATTACCAGTACAGCGTTCTCCCCTTTGGCCTGTTGTCAGCTCCATACATCTTTATTAAATGCATGATGGTGGTAGCGGCCTACCTAGAAGGAGGTGAATTCATGTCTTCCCATACTTGGACAATTGGCTATTGAGCTGCAGATCAAGGGAACAAGTCCTTAGTTGTGTCCAATTCATGCTGGACCCTTCTGATTGTCAAGGGTTGATTTTGAACAAAGAAAAATCAATATTGAACCCCAAAAAATCAAGTCCACATATGTCTGGGACTACTGGGCCATATGGCCACACACACTTACATGGTGCAGCGTGTAAGATTGTCTCTTTGCCCTCTTCTGCCATGCTTCAGGAGGGTTTATCGCCCCAGTTGATGCTCATTGGACAGGCTTACCCAAGTAGCCTCAGATTCACTATATTAGTGGACAGAACAATATGTGCCAGAGGGTTCCGTTTGCCCATCCTCCACCAACCAGAACAATAGTCACCGATGTCTCCATAATAGGTTGGGGAGTGTATCTAGGGAAGTGAAAGATTCAAGGTTTGTGGTCAGAGTAGAAAGCTTCCAGTCATATTAACATGCTGGAGCTTCAGGCAATATACAATGTGTATCAGGCCTTTTGAGATCAGAGCTGGGGAGCAGCAGTTCACACATTTGCAGACAATACCACCGCAGTGTATTCGGTGAACAAGCAGGGATGAGCCCACTACAGCTGGCTTTGTCAGGAAGAAACTATGCCCACGGTGGCACATTTATCAGGCTCTCAAAACCAGCTGGCTGACCATCTCACAGGTTTTTCTCAGCAACCACAAGTGGTTACTGAAGAGCAGCAGAGTGAGGTCCATTTTCACAGAATGGGGCATTCCTTCCATCGACCTCTTTACAATGAAGGGCAATATAAAATGTCAGTTTTGTTCCCAAGTGAGGCTCAGTCCAGGGTCCCTAACTGATGCTTTCTATCTGAACTGGGGAAGAGACCTGCTGTATGCCTTTCCCATTTCCCTCTGATTCCTCGGGTTATCCTCAAACTCACATTGGACCATACTAAGTTGATTCTTATTGCACTGGCCTGGCGAAGCAATGTTGATTCTCCTGGCCTTCTCAGTGTGTTAGCTCAGCCTCCTAAATCTCTCCGTTTCCTGCCTGACCTGCTGACCCAGCACCATGCCCAGGTTGTTGTTCCAGCATTTGGCAATCTACACTTCACAGCGTGGATGATACTTGGCTAAATGAGGAGGAAGGAAAATGCTCAGAAGCAGCTCAGATAATAGCGTAATATCTGCCTCATAAGCTGTGGTAATACAGGAAGTTATCTACCTGGGAGATCATCTGTGAGGAGACTGGCTGACCCTTCATCTAAACCCCAAAGGTAGCTCAGACTATGCCCCCACAGACATGGACCCATTAGACAAGACCACAAGCAACACAGATCACGTTTCTCAGTGATATCTCAATAGTGAACGTTTGTAGGGCTGCTTCTTGGTCTTTTGTACACACTTTAGCTAGGTGTTATGCTATTACCAGATGCGAACTTTGGGATGGCTGCTCTGCAGTCTCTATTTAAACAGAGTCTGCAGCCTTGGATTTTGGATTGAAGAAACTGAGGGGGATTAGGTGGCATCACCCTCGGACAGTCAGGCGACGGGCTAAGACCACAGTTCTCTGGCTTCGGTGTGCTGGATGCCTGTACCCCTGAATGGAATACACATCTGCACCCACATCTCAAAGAACAAGTTACAGTACAGGTAAGTAAGTGCCCATTTTATATGGAGTGATGCTACGACGCGTCTGACCCTCTTATGCTTAACAACCTATCCCACTCTGTATTTAACTTGAACACTCTGGTTTGCTTCTCCAGACCTGAAGAAGAGCTCTGTGAAGCTTGAAACTTGTCCCATGCACCAATAGAAGTTGATCCAATACAAGATATTACCTCACCTACCTTATCTCTCTCATATCCTGGGACCAACATAATTATAACACTGTCTCATCCACTCATTTTATATAAAGTCTACACCTAGCCAATAGATAAATCCTTGTGTTCCTGTGTCCCCATCTCCCTGCGTCTCTAAAAGAGAAGCTCTAGACAATCCAGAGTGATTGTGGAGTGTTTGCTGGAGATCACACTAGCAGAGCATAATGGCCCTCTCTTAGTGTAAACTCACCTGCTGGGTCTTTCCCTATTTAGACGGATGAGCCCTTTGGGGCAGGGTGCTTCTCCTATTTTATGTGTAAGCATCCAGCACAATGGGGCCCTGATCCTGTGTGGGGCCCCTGCAAGCTACCATAATACAAATAAAAACTTTGTATTTCTCTGGATGTTAAATAGCAGTGGCTGAATTCTTGGGCACAAAAATCCTGTTCTGTGCAAATGTCTTAGTGCTAAAGCTGAAGGAAAAAGCAACAGAAAATGTTACTTTAGCAGCGCTGTAGGCAAAGGGAATGCTGCCTTTCCTATGAGACGTTAGGTAAGAGTTAACGTAAATTGTTTGCTAGGTGAGGCATTAAATCTCACCCACACTTCCACTCCATTTCTCCTGCAGACTGTGCTGCTGGAACGGCGGTGTTTTAATTAGCTCTTGCTCTCTCCTTGCAGCCTGACGCTCTTTGCCACGGTGTGCGAAAAGACGGTGTTGAAGAGGGTGCTGAAGGAGCTGTGGAGGGTGGTGATGAATACCATGGAGAAGCTGATCGTGCTTCCTCCACTCACAGACCACACGGTAAAGCGTAACCTTCTTCCTTACTCAGTGCAAAGCCATTCTCATTCTGCCATATAACCCCGTCTGGGTAGTGTGGTCTGCAGACCAGTCTGTTCTGAAGGGTGAGCTTGGAAAGGAAAGCCGTGGCCGTAATCTAAGAAAGTAAAGAAACGGCTTTATTGGTAATGGGATCTTGAGGCAGAGAGAGCGCTCTCCCAGCACAGCATCCGAGATGCTGGAGTCCAAAGGGTGACTGCCAAGTGCACCGAATTGTTGAATAGGAGGAGTCTGCAACCTTTTTCAGAGGGCAGCACACATCAAATTACCTGGTGGCTGGGGCTGACTACACCGGGTTAGTTCAACCATGGAAACGCTTTTACTTAATGAGCATTAGCTCCCTAGGCTGGGGAGTGTTTTTCTCCTGTTACACATGGTGAATTTGGGGTTGCTCATTAATGACACTTTTAGGCTTTATCATCCCTACTGAGAGGGGCAGTGTTTCTGTCTCCGATTGCGGGGAGTTGTTTGAAGCATGACCAGGATACACCTGATTTCAAAGGTAGATGTATATAAGTGTTCAGCTGCAGGGACCAATTGGATTAATGTGTGTCATGAACTGCAGTGACCTGTTAATGATGAAAAATTAGCCTGTCCCCTAATCCTGGTGAGCTACAGAAGCAGATTACATTGCAATCCCAGATATCCAGCTGCTTCCTAGGATGGTGTCCAGTCACAGGCAGAGTAAACTCCTGGCCCTGGGTTATAATCTAATTGTTTGGAAATGGTCCAGAAATATTACTACTTGTCCACATTTAAGCAGGCTCTTGGCCTTGGTTTGGTGTACTGAATGGCTCTTCTTGTTTGTCACTGGTTTCTGGTATGTGTTGAAAGGTGTTCAGGTCATGGTGTCTGAAGAGGTGGTGGAGACTTGCATCTTGATGTAAATTTATTTGTCTTGTGAGAGGGAGGGCCCTTGTCTCACCCTTAAGGATACTGTAAACACCAGAGCTGTATTGCACACAGTGAATCATACCTGCCAAGCAAGAAACTATTGCAAGGGATCTGAGGATCAAACTATGGCCTTCTCTCTATGTTCAGGTTTTAAGTGACCATGTTTGTGTTTCTTTAATCAGTTTCATTTGTGTGCTGGATTTAGAATGGAGAAGATAAATAACTTTAAGGGAGGGGGGGCATGTGTGTTTTCTAGGCTACTTTTAAGCTGCTGTGGAAAGAGTCTGTTAGTAGATATGCGGAAGCCTGAATGTAAGAGCAGCCTTATTATGATCCTAAGAATCCCTTCTAACCTGAAGAGATGAAATAACAGCTTTCCTAGGGCACCAGGGGAAGGAGCTGCTTTGGGCTTTTATGCCAGCCCCTTTTGAAGTTCCCATACTGAGTGGGAGGAAAGCACCTGATGCCACATTTCCCGCTGAAAGGCAATACATAGCTACTGCTTGCAACCCTGCTGGAAGTCACCACAGAATAGCCATTCTGTGATACTCCATATGGCTTCATCTTACCTTCTCTGACACATTCAAAATGGAGAGGCTATGAAAAGAAGCCCGAGTCCTCTCCTGCTTCTGCAGGATTTCTCCCATTGGGCAGGAAGTGGCTCTCTGACAAGAGAAGCTAGTCAGCTCATGGGATGTAGGTTATAATGGAATTGTAACTCATCCGTTGCTTTCACACCTCTAGGAAGGCAGGCAGCAGCAAGTGTCTTAATAACACACTCCAGTCACTGGCTCATAAGCCTGTGGGTATTGAGTTTCCATGGATTTCAAGACCAATGGCAACATGAGCTGCAGTAATTCAGAGAGCAATTCACATACCTTACCAAGTATAAGTAAAGATCAACATTTAATTACAATACTGTCTCTCTTGGCTGAGTGGATATATGGGGTTAAGTTTCTGGAACTCAATATTTTTAGGCCTCTGAATACATCTCATTATATTATATTATCAAAGCTAATGCACATTTCTTTCACCTTCCCTGCAGTAGAGTGCACCCCAGCCCGACACTGTGTGGCTGCACAGGTCAGTAACCAGATGCATGATTCACACATGGACGGACAGCTCCTCAGATCTCTCTGCCTTATTTGCCATCATTCTCATTACACAATCAGCAGCTACTGCCCACCCAGCTGATGGCCAGAATTACACACAGTCCTACTGCGTTTCCTTCTGTGCCCCGAGAGAGACCTGTCTCCCTTAAACGAGTGCGTGATCTGGAGTAGACACAAGATTCAGCCTCTCTAGGGCATGTCTACACTCCTCTTCAAACAGAACTACATTAGTGCCAAGTAAGGACCTTTACATTCACACCCACAGCATCCACATGGAGGAGTTACAGCACAGCCCTTCAATCTGAACTGCTGTTCACACCGTTCTAGACCAAACTGCAGAGCAGTGTAGATAGATGTGCCCAAGGCTTCAGGATCTGATTTTACCTCTCACTTTCAGAATGGCTGATTGCAGCACCATGTCTGTTATGCAAACAGATCCCCTGAAGTGGATGGCAGTGCTGCTTTAGCAGTCAGCGGGGCCAGGGGAGAAACTGTTCTGGCAGGCGGGCTGCTAGCACTCCTTATGGCCTGTGGAGATAAATACAACCTCTCTGTGGCATTAGCCAAGGGCAAGGAATTCCAGGTCTGCTCCTGTAGCGAGTGTGTGGGGAGGTGGTTTGCCTTAACTTTGAGCCAGATGAGCTAAATCAGCATCTCTGCATGAGCCCTGCTGGAAAGTCAGATTCTGCATAATGTCAGGGTCCTCGGAGAACCACTTCCAAATACGAGTCGCCTTTCCTGGCCCAGGTTAAAAACGAGCTTGTGATCGCTTAACGTAGCAAAAACACCTTAGAAGAATAAATAATCTTTGATTTTAATGGGTACTATACAGAAGCTCTGCTTGTCAGATAAAGCCTGTTAACTAGACAAACACAAATACTGCCAATAATCAAATCTAAAGACTGTCTGATCTGAGAGCCCAACACAGACCTGAATGGAATAAATCTGCCTCAAGGCAGTACTTCATGCAAGCTAAAGCACTCGCAAATTAGTGTCACATAAAGAAATAAACCTGGGTACTAACAAGTTCTTTACAAACAGAAAGACTGTGGAGTTAGTCACCGTCTACAGACCTGTGTATTGTGTCTTTGTGTTTTGTTACGTATGTCAAATCAAGTGTCAGGACATGTTCAACTTTAGTCTCTCCGGTGCCACAAGGACTCCTCGTTCTTTTCGCTGATACAGTCTAACATGGCTACCACTCTGAAACCTGTCTTCAGAGAGTGTAAGTCAGCATTGCCCCATTGACTGTCAGCAGCTGAGAGCCCTGCCTGAATGGCTTTTTTTAAAACAATCAAACCATGAACAGAGATTTTAATTATCCCCAGGCTGCAAACTATAGCTGTATTATGTCAGTGACAGGTGCAGGTATGAAGACCAAGTGAATTTCCTTGGAAAGCACTAGGAAAATTAGAACTGCTTATATCCTGTACCACTCAGAACTATGGGTGTCACCAGGCAGATGGCAGTGCTTCTTGTGATGGCCCATTCTCTCTCCCCATTTTCCTCCATGATGCTTTAACCACTTTGTTCTGGGGATCACCAGGAAATACTTTTGTGCTAAGCACCTGATGTCAAAGGGTTAAAATATAGTAATGTCTGTATAACGTGTGGAGGTTCTGCTGCTTCCAGGGATTGCTGCTGAATTCAGATTTCTGCAGTGACAGTTGGAGGGTTCATTCCCAAAGTGATGCACATGGTACAAGGTGTCTTGAGAGAGTTTTGTGGTGGGATGTTTTCTTGCATGGATAAACAGCCTTTTGAGGAGCCGTAGTATCTTGTTTACAAGAGTGTCATCAGGCAAAGACAGGAGCTGTCCATGTTATTTCATTTAGGCAATCCCAACTTTGATGACAAACTCATTGTAATAACGGAATAACTTCTGTTTGCAAACATATGCTGACAGAGATTGGCATTGACTGACAGGGATAGTGCCTAGTGGGAAAGAAAAATTGGAGAGTAGTTATCTGAGCAGCTTTGTTCCATGAAGCATTCTGAGTCACTGGGTATTGCTCAGTGTTTCAGACCTGGCCTACTTAGGAGACTGCTGCAGGAATGCTACGTGCCTTGGCTGGCTAATGTTGTTATTCAAACTTGTATTGAAAAATTCCAAAGAGGAATGACAGAACTGAACTGTGATATATTAATATTTAAATAGCATTTTGGGGCTGCTCATTTAAAATGTCTTGTAACTTTATTTAGAAATAGTGTGTGCTCTTCTGCTTAGCTCAGCAGGTGCTGAACCTTAAGAACCTCTTGTAAGTAAAAATGAACTCCAGAAATCACACAGCGTTTACCATTTGGCCATCAATACAGATCAAAACCCTAAGTGCAGTCACACGCATCAGTCAGGTATTGCAGTAGTGAGATTAGTTAACAGCACCTTGTAAAAGCTACTAGGATATACCTTTGTTACTCCTGGGGTAATTCTGCACCACTGCGGGTGCATAGAATTAACATCCCCCACAGATTTCTTTGCTTCCCCACAGAAGAATGACTTTGACAGGGAAGCAAAGAGAATCTGCAAGAGTGGTTACGCACCACTCTCTAGCTGCGCAGATACATCATTTCAGGCACCCAGAGCAGACAGCAGGGCTGGAGGCAGGGGAGAAGGGCATTTCCTCTTCCCCTGCAAGGAGTGGCTGGGGCTGTGTAAGACTCACCCCGAGAAACCTCCCTGAGCTGCAGGAAGCTCAGCATCCTCCCTGCTTCCTGCCCCCATCGTTCCTCAGCTGTGGGGGGAGTGGTCACTGTATGGGGAGCTGCACCCCCATCCACCCAACCCCCATGCATCTGGACTTCCCATACCCAGATACCCCCGCCAAGCCTCGCCCCGTGCACCCAGAACCCCTCTAGTCCTCCATATCTGAACCCTAGCCCACTGAACCTCAATTCCTGCATCTGGAACCCCCCTGCCTTGGGACCCCCACCCCTGTACCCAGACCACCCCCCATTGAGCTCCCTGCACTCAAACCCTCACCCTGGCAAGTGCCACACCTCTGCACCACCCTGAGCCCGCACATCCAGACTCCATGCCACTGACCCCCAACTAGCTGCACCCAGACAGGTTTCAGAGTGGTAGCTGTGTTAGTCTGTATCAGCAAAAACAATGAAGAGACCTTGTGGCATCTTAGAGACTAACAAATTTATTTGGGCATAAGCTTTCGTTGGCTATAACCCACTTCATCAGATGAATGGAGTGGACTAAAACAGTAGGGGGGTGTGTGTGTGTGTGTGTGTGTGTACACACACACACACAGAGATGGGAGTTGCCAAGTGGGGGGTCAGTGCTAACGAGACAATTCAATTAAAGTGGAAATGGGCTATTCTCAACAGTAGAATACCAAGGGAGGAAAAATCACTTTTGTAGTGGTAATGAGGCCAATGTAAACAGGGTGGCCCATTACAAACAGTTGACAAGAAGGTGTGAGTAACAGCAGGGGGAAAATAGTTTTTGTAGTGACCCATCCACTCCCAGTCTTTATTCATGCTTAATTGGATGGTGTCCAGTTTGCAAATTAATTCCAGTTCTTCAGTTTCTCATTGGAGTCTGTTTTTGAAGTTTTTTTGTTGAAGAATTGCCACTTTTAAGTCTGTTGTTGAGTGTCTAGGGAGATTGAAGTGTTCGCCGACTGGGGTTTTTGAATGTTATAATTCTTGACATAAAGACACTCAGTTATGTGCCACAGGCAGAGAATGGGAGAGACTGAGATGCACCAATGTCCAAGACCCCACAATGGCAGAGAAACATTGAAGTAAGATGTATCCAGATAATTCCAGCTAGTGACCCGCACCCCCACATGGCAGAAGAAGGCTAAAAAAACCCCACAGATCACTGCCAGTCTGACCTGAGGGAAAATTCCTTCCTGACCCCATATATGTGATCAGTCAGACCCTGAGCACGTGAGCAAGAACCAGCCAGCCAAGCATCTGAGAGAGAGACTGCTCAGTGCCACCTCAGAGCCCTGACACTCCCCGTCCAATGTCCCATCTCCAGCTGTGGCCATCCCTGATGCTTCAGAGAGAAAACAAAGCACATACCGCCAGAGAACCTGAGGGACAGGGATCCCTTCCTGACCCCTGCAGGAGACCAGCTGGAGTCCTGAAGCATGAGCTTCAGAACATGAGACATAAACCAGAAGGGCCCCCCAGGGCTGCCAAGCGCTGTCCCCTATCATCATAAGAACGGCCATACTGGGTCAGACCAAAGGTCCATCTAGCCCAGTATACTGTTTTCCAAGAGTGGCCACTGCCAGGTGCCCCAGAGGGAATGAACAGAACAGGGAATCATCAAGTGATCCATCCCCTGTCGCCCATTCCCAGCGTCTGGCAGCACAAGCAACCCCGTCACACAATTACACACATAAATTTGTCCAGCTTTCTCTTAAAACTAATTAAGTTGTTTGCCCCACTGACCCCTCTTGGGAGGCTGCTCCAGAGCCTCATTCCTCTGATGGTTAGAAGCATCATCCTAATTTACAGCCTGAATTTGTTCCTGGACAGTTTATCCGCATTTATTCTTGTGCCAACACTGTCTTTCAGCTTCAGTAGCTCTTTGCTCTCCTTGGTGTTTACCCCCCTGTGATGTATTGATACAGTGCAATCAGATTCCCTCTTGGCCTTCTTTTTGCTCAACTACACCAGCCAAACTCTTCCCGACTCTTAGCACTGGGATTGTTTGTTTTGGTGGCTCTTGCTGTGGAAGTATGTGAGAGAGAGAAGGGATTACTGAAGTAAGGAAGAGTAGTGGGTAAAGGGGTAGGGAGGGGAGGTGGTGAAGGAAAATAATGTACAGTGTGAGGGGCTCATTAGAGATATTTGGAAACAGATGGGCCTTGTGGAAATTACCGAGTACACCAACAATCCCAAGGGCAGGGCTAGCTTCACTGGAATTCCTTTTGAAGTGGTGTATGGTGTTCGTTAGGAAAAGTAACTGAAACAAAATTAAACAGTGGTGCCCTAATTATCATTTACTGGCCCAGAGGGACAAGGGTCCAGTTCCCCATTCCAGGGGACAATCCTCCCAGAACATTTCAGCCCTCACTGAGAAGAAAGGGGGAAACTCAACTGGAGAAGTCTGGACATTTACAGCCTCCTCCCCACAGCACCTGCCAGAGTAGCCTGGAAGAGTGTGCAACGGAGAGCTAAGGGAATTCATGACCAGTGTGAGGGCAGGTTGGATTCCTCAGGCTCTCCGCTGAACAGTTCCTTTGGGTCAGAGGTAGGAAAAGAGGTGGGGAGAAAACACAGGGGGAGGAAGAAAATCATTTCAAGCACACCCCGTAAAGGATCTTAGGAGTAAGGGATGGCGATCACTGTCTGGTTGCTTGCAGCCTTACTAATTTTGTTTAGTACTCCAGTACCCAGGTGACAGGTGCATTGGAGAAGGGTGGAAAGATGCTATGGCAGAGGGAAAGGAATGGCGTCCTCCCCTCTGTCTCTGCCCAAGGATCAGTATTCATTGTGCTGCAGTGTATCTGGCTCCAAGTCACATTTCCCATCTCCAGGGCTCCAGCTTCCTTCCTTGTTGCGTCATTGTTCAGAGGACACAAGTAAACCATGGTGTGGGAACGGGATGTCTAGGTATTGATCTGTTCGTGTTTGTGAATAAGGAATTGTTATAGTATTCCAATAGACTGAGCCTGCCTGTCTTCTGCCTGAGATAATACACTAAAAAACAAGCAAATCAAATTGTGGGGCTAACGTGCTTAACCCCACTCTTCAGTTGCACTGTGCTGCATGTCTACACAAAAGTTTTAACTAATAATGTGATCTGCGCTTAGTTTGTCATTAACTCCATAAAAGCTTTTCACTCCCAGATCCTAAGGTCTGGTTATAATTTTGTAGGAGAGCTTCAAGTCTAGGGTAATACAATGTCTTCACAATCTATTTGTGGGTAATCCATCTAGATGTGTAATCGGTTTAAACAGGTGGTTTCTGCAAGTAAGAGCTAGCAGTGTACCAGTCTGCGGGAACTCCGTATGTGGCTGTCCACAGGAAGGCTGCTCTTTACCCTAGCTAACAAATGTATTCCTTGGAAATGGAGGAAAATAAACTAGCATGACTGGCACTGGGTTTGTTATATCAAGATCAGTGGACCAACTTGATTTGCACCTTTTTCCTTTACTTGCTCAAAAATCGATTTCTAATCTTTCTCTCCTTTCTTCGACTTTAACTTCTTGCAATCATAGGGTACGCAGTTGATTTTCAGTGCTGCTAAGGAACTGGGACACTTGTCAAAGTTGAAGGTATTGATGTTGTGTGTGGCTTGCATGTATGTCCTTGTATACAAACATGAAAGTGCAGTAGTGCATAGCATGCGTTTTGTGTCTCCCCCCCCCCCCCCGCCGTGACTGGCAATGTGCACCTTAGAATACATGCTACTAACGTGTGCTACCCGTAGATTTACTGCATGGCTTTTCATTTACTGTAGATTGAATTATTTCCATGGTCAGTATAACAAGTGAACAATCGGGTCATTTATTTTAAAATGAAAAAGAAAGAACACTTTGCGAATCCATCCAATTCCTCTACCTGTACTTGTGCAATAGAAAATGCCGAGTTTTCGCTTTGAGCTCTTTTATAAATAGTAATCAGCACTTGCAATAAATGAATATCAATGGGAATGTACGCTGCATGAACTATTGACGAAGGAATAGTTTCTGAATTTTACTCATTGATAGGAAAATAACTGTCACTTCTAGAGCAGAGCTGAACTGTGCCCAGAAATTCTGACTGCGTAGGCTCCCTTTTGCTGGAAGTTGGCATTTAGCATGTGCTTTGACGGCACCTTAGCTGACACGCGTGTCACTAAGTCACGCTGCCGCATGGTGAGCCAATCAAGCATTGCTCCCGGGATCACAACAAGAACGATATGCAAATAGAGAAATTGAGATGCTTTATACCTGTCAGGCCCTTCTGAATATGATTTAACCTTCCTACAGAAAAACTTGTGTGCAAGAGAAGCTGCAAATAAGGAATCGCAACACACACAATTATCAGTTGTGCAGCAGGGAGGATTGGCAGGACGCTGAACTTGGTACAAGATGCTGATTGTAGAGCGCTTTCCAATGCAAAGAGCATTTTTCTGACTGAATTAATGCATTTTTAAATGTTCCATTAACACGGTTTCCCTGCCACTAAAATTCAGTTGCGTTGTGCGTGTACCACATTTGTTACACTCATTGACACAAGATGTTAATGGACTGTGACTGTGTCTGTTTCGTTTCTTCTCCATCCATGTCTACCCTCCACCTCGGGACCGTTATCTCTTTCCTTGCAGGCACCTCAGTTTTTCAGGAGCCCCTCGGGCTCTTCTGCGGCAGAACTCAAAGCTCAGATTCCTGTGCCAGGGACTGTGCTGTGCTACTTTGCCTGCAGCTGCGAGGCAGCTAAGCTGTCTTCCTCCTTTTGTCCTAGTACCTCTGCTCGCAGATTTCAGAGGTAGCTCAGCAGACGGGCAGCAACTTCGCTTCAGGCAGCCAGCTGGCCAAAGGCTCCAAGAGGATGGGGGATAGTCCTTGTCTTCTCAAGTCACTGGGGTCATATGAGGGCCTTTGCGACTCGTAAAGCTGCTCTGAACATAAATCTGAAATGGTACATACATTCTGCTAACTGCTATTGCCTGAAAATCTGGTGGGCATAAGTTCAGTGAAATGCAATTTTTTTTTGTACAAAGGACTTCATTTTCAGAATTGCACATGCCTCATTTGCACAGATGCACATTCAGTGTTCCTGTGCCGCCCCTGATTTGCATGCCTATGTACTTACGTGCGCACAGAAGTCTAGGATGACAGGGGAGGTGTCCACTGAAATTCAGTTATGTGCATGTTAGCTGCACACAAAAGTGTACATGCACTCTTCTCTATCTGTCCCAGAGGCACTAGTTCTTCTTCGAGTGACTGCTTATGTGCATTCCAATGGTGCGTGCACGCGCCACGTGCACGATCGCTGGAAGGTTTTTCCCCTAGCAGCACCCATCGGGTCGGCTGTGGAGACCTCTGGAGTGGCACCTTTATGGTGGTATATATAGGTCCCTGCCAACCCGCCACCTGCTCTAGTTCCTTCTTACCACCAGTGACGGTCGTTGGAGCAGCTCAGTCTCTTGCATTCGCAAGTGCCTACCTCGTGGTTCCCTTTTCTTCGATGTACATAGTTAGTTTGTTTTATACTAGTTTGTAGTTAATTGGACTTATTTTAGGGGGCTTTCCCCCCACCCTAGTTTCCCCAGGCACCGGGGCATGCCTCGGTCGCAGGGGTTTAAGACGTGTGAGAGGTGTGCGAAACCTATGCCCCCAGGCAATCTGCACACTGCCTGTCTCAGTTGTTTAGGAGAGGACAGATAAGTGCCCAATTTGCAGGAGCTGTAGACCCAAGACTAAGAGAGAGCGGGACTATCGTTGAAGCTCCTCCTGATGGAGTCAGCCCTTTGCCCACAGCCGGCACCAGAAGCTGCACCAGCATCATTGGTGCGTAGCGCCCCGGCCTCGGTGCAGGATGTCCTGGCACCGAGGAGGGACTCCTCCAAGGAGCACTGGGGGTGCTGCTCCCCAACTCATAAGGCCAGTGCCCCTAGGCAGCATTGCTCACAGTCCCTGGTGCCGCATAACAAAAAGAAGGCGGACAGAGATCATTCCCCCATCAAGGAGCTGCGAGGGGACTCCAGCGGGGTGCGTCCTCCGGTGTGACACCTATGGTCTGGGCCGCAAGACCCGGCACCGTTGACTCTGGCCCCCACAGGAGGCCCATCGAGTCTGGTGTTGGTGTCCTTCCTGACTCGGGAGGATCTGGAGGAAGAGCTCAACCTTCCCTCCACGTCGGACACTTACGAGGTAGCACAGGACCTCATTGCCATGATCGCGCAGTCCCCGGCACCGCATGTCCATGCACCGGCAGCGGCTGCAGCATCTATCCCGGGGCCGCATATGTCTCCAGCAGCTTTTACGGCACCAATGGCAGCCCCACCTCTGGTTCATCATTGTGGCAAGCCTGCGATGCTACCGCTCCGCTTACCATCTCCCCAGTACCACTCCCTGGCACCATCAGGCTCCGCCCCCCTCATAGTCGAGCAGACTACTTGTCCGAGTCAGATGCTGAGTCTTCTGTATCTTGATGCAGCCACTACCTCTCCCGGTCCCAGCACCGCAGACCAGTGGAATCATCAGCACTGGCAGTCGCCTGGCCGCCTCCGTGGCAGAACCCAGTACAATGGCCTTTTTGGACCCCTTGGGCCTACCATCATGCTCAGGGCTCCAGGCCAGTGTCAGTGGCATCTGCACCCCGTGCCCCCCACTCCCCAGCAATGTTGCTGGCTCGCCACACCCCCAGGCTCCTGAGGACCGCACATGAGACAGGAACTCTGGGCTGTCACGCTCAGGCACAGCACCTGGACCAGTGCCATCAGTGACACTGGAGCCACCTCCAGTCACGGGAGGCTCCGAGGTACCTGACCCGACCTCTCAAGAGCCCGAAGGGCAGGAAGACCCTGTCCCATGGGCCACCGCCGCCTGCTCGCCAGATGAGGCGGTGGCGGGCACCACCACCACACTATCAGTGACGGACGCCAGGACCTCCTTAGGAGGGTGGCCCTAAACCTCTGTCTCCAGACAGAGGAGGTCATGGAGAAGTCTGACCCAATGGTGGACATCCTTGCCCCAGAGGTGGCTTTGCCCCTAATAAGAACAATCTAGAACACCACTAAGGTGCTCTGGCAGACTCCGGCCTCTATACCACCCACCGCTAAAGGGGTGGAAAGACGCTATTTTGTGCTGCAGAAAGGGTACAAACACCTTTTCACCCACCCCCAACCGGGGACTCTGGTGGTTGATATGGCAAATCACAAAGAGAGGCAAGGACAGCCAGGTCCCGCATCTAAGTCATGGGATTCTAAGAAGCTGGACCTTTTTGTCCGGAAGGTCTACTTGATATGGGGGCTCCAGCTTCAAGTGGCTAATCAGCAAGCAGTACTCAGCCCCTATGCTGTCAACTCTTGGAGCTCGTTGGCAAAGTTCCAGGAGTTGCTCCCGGCTGACTCGCGCAAGGAGTTTAGCGCACTCGTTGAGGAGGGCAGGGTGGTCTCCAGAACCTCCCTCCAGGCCATGTTAGACGCAGCGGACTTGGTGGCTTGGACCATGGCCACCGCCATGACAGTGAGGCGCAGTGCGTGGGTCCAGGTGTTGGGAATACCACCGAAGGTCCAGAACACAATCCAGGGCCTCCCCTTTGACAGTGCAGGTCTGTTTGCCCAAAATACGGACTCTTGCCTCCACAGCCTTAAGGACTCGTGGGCGACTTTGAAGTCTTTGGTGATCCACACCCCTGCACCTCAAAGAGCCTTTCAAGCCTCACTCCCCCTGTCCCTCTTCTACTCTGGGCCTCCTAGACTAGACTCGTCATGGAGACGGGGCAGAAATAACAGGAGGTACTTGTTACAGTCCTCCTCAGGCCAAGGCAGAAAAGGACCTAGGGGTTACAGTGGACGAGAAGCTGGATATGAGTCAGCAGTGTGCCCTTGTTGCAAAGAAGGCCAATGGCATTTTGGGATGTATAAGTAGGGGCATTGCCAGCAAATCGAGGGACAAGATCATTCCCCTCTATTCGGCATTGGTGAGGCCTCATCTGGAGTACTGTGTCCAGTTTTGGGCCCCACACTACAAGAAGGATGTGGAAAAATTGGAAAACGTCCAGCGGAGGGCAACAAAAATGATTAGGGGACTGGAACACATGACTTATGAACAGAGGCTGAGGGAACTGGAATTGTTTAGTCTGCGGAAGAGAAGAATGAGGGGGGATTTGATAGCTGCTTTCAAGTACCTGAAAGGGGGTTCCAACGAGGATGGATCTAGACTGTTCTCAGTGGTAGCAGATGACAGAACAAGGAGTAATGGTCTCAAGTTGCAGTGGGGGAGGTTTAGGTTGGATATTAGGAAAAACTTTTTCACTAGGAGGGTGGTGAAACACTGGAATGCATTACCTGGGGGGGGGGGGGTGGAATCTCGTTCCTTAGAAGTTTTTAAGGTCAGGCTTGACAAAGCCCTGGCTGGGATAATTTAGTTGGGGACTGGTCCTGCTTTGAGTAGGGGGTTGGACTAGATGACCTCCTGAGGTCCCTTCCAACCCTTATAGTCTGTGATTCTAAGGCCAGGGTTCAGCCAAACCGCCCCCGGCCCAAAGTCAAACTTCTGAAGATGCGCCCAAGGACGGAGCATCAGTTTTAGTCTTTGATCCTTACCCCCACTTTGTGAATCGACTCTCCCTCTTCTACTGTGCTTGGTCCCAGATCACGTCAGATCGCTGGGTCGTCAGCACGGTAGGGGGTGGGATATTCTATCCAGTTCTGTTCCCTCCCACCCACCTTCCCCATCCCTCTTCAGGGACCCTTCTCACAAACAACTCCTCTTGCAGGAGGTGCAATCGCTCCTCACGCTAGGGATAATAGAGGAGGTTCCTCAGGAGTTCAGGGGCAAGGAGTTCTACTCCCGCTATTTCCTCATCCCCAAGGCCAAGGGGGGCTCCGGCTTATCCTGGATCTGCGAGATCTCAACACATTCATAAGGAAAGTGAAGTTTCACATGATCCCTCTGCCCGCCATCATTCCTTCGCTGGATCCAGAGGACTGGTACACTGCCATCAACTTGAAAGATGCATACTTCCATATATCCATTATCCTTGCCCACAGACGATTCCTCAGGTTTGTAGTCAGTGGCCAGCACTACTAGTTTAGGGTGCTCCCATTTTGGGCTCTTGACGGCCCACCGGGTATTCACCAAGTGTATGGTGGTCGTGGTAGCCTTCCTCCGCAAACGTCCGGTGCAAGTGTTCGCGTACCTGGACGACCGGCTTGTCAAGGCAGAGTCACAAGCAGAAGCCCCAGAGCCTGTCTCTGGCCCAGGCCACATTCTGCAGGCTGGGCCTCATATTGAATGTGCCCAAATCCACACTGGCCCTGACGCAGAAAATAGAGTTCATAGGAGCTCTCTTGGACTCCACGCAGGCCAGGCCATTCCTGCCCGAGCTGCGCTTCCAAGCACTCACGGACGTTATCGAAAACCTTCGCCAATTTCCCACAACCAAGGCCAGGAATTGCATGAAGCTATTGGGGCATATGGCAGCCTGCACATACGTGGTCCAGCACGCCAGGTTATGCCTTTGGCCCCTCCAGGCGTGGCTGGTGCGGGTGCACAGGCCAGGCAGGGACCCACTGGACACGATAGTTACCTTCCCTGCTTGCAATCTCGAGTCTCTCCGCTGGTGGTTGCAGCCACAAGTGGTCTGTGCAGGAGTACCCTTTGCCAAACCCCAACCTACGCTATCCGTGGTCACGGACGCCTCGGCGCTCGTTTAGGTAGTGCACCTGGGCAATACCAGAACCCAAGGCCTATGGTCCCACCCAGAACTATCGCTGCATATCAACGTAAGGGAGCTGAGGGCGGTTCGTCTGGCATGCCAAGCGTTCCAGGCCAACCTGCAGGGCGCATGTGTGTCGGTGCTGACAGACAACACTGCAGCGATGTTCTAGATAAACAAACAGGGTGGTGCTCGCTCCCCTCCCCTGTGCCAGGAAGCCCACAAGCTGTGGGATTTTTGCATCGCCCACTCGATACACCTAGAGGCGTGGCACCTTCTAGGAGTGCAAAACGAACTAGCCAATCGCCTCAGCAGCTCGTTTCATGGTCACGAATGGTCCCTCAGGCCAGACATTGTGCACTTGATTTTCCAGAGCTGGGGCTCTCCCTACATAGACCTGTTCGCGATGCGGAGCAACAGGAAGTGCCAGCAGTTCTGCTCCTTCCTGAACCACAGCCCAGGCTCCTTCATGGACGAGTCACCTGCTGTATGCATTCCCGCCCTTCCCTCTCATACACAGAGTCCTCCTCAAGGCTCGCCGGGACGCGGCTTCCTTGATCCTCATAGCGCCAGCGTGGCCCCGCCAGCACTGGTTCACCATGCTGATGAACCTCTCAGTGGACAGACCAGTCGCCCTTCCTGTGTGCCCGACTCTAATCACACAGGACCACGGCCATCTGCAACACCCCAATCTGGAGTCCCTCCACCTCATGGCATGGAAACTCCATGGCTGAACCCTCTTGAGCTCCAGTGTTCGGATCCAGTCAGGGAGGTCCTGCTGGGAAATAGGAAACCCTCCACTCGATCCACGTACCTGGCAAAGTGGAAGCGTTTTTCCATCTGGTCTTTGCAGAGGGGAACTGAACCACAGCTAACTCCAATTCCCCTTGTTTTGGACTACCTGTTATACCTCAAGCAGCAGGGGTTGGCAATATCATCTCTCAGGGTACACTTTGCTGCCATTTCGGCAGTGTGTAGGTCAGTCTTCAGTAATCCCATGGTGGCTGGTTTCTCAAGGGCTTGGACCGTCTTTATCCCTAGGTACGACAGCCCGTTCCCCAGTGGGACCTCAACCTGGTCCTGTCCGCTCTCATGCGGCCCCCTTTTGAGCCCATGGCAACCTGTCTTCTGTCCTACCTTTCCTGGAAGGTGGCCTTTCTCATGGCCATTACCTCAGCTAGAAGGGTATCCGAGCTCAGAGCGCTGACTTCCAAGACCCCCGTAAGTCTTTTATAAAGACAAGGTGCAGTTACGCCCTCACCGTGCGTTTCTGCCAAAGGTAGTCTCCCAGTTTCATGTGAACCAAGACACGTTTTTTTACCTGTGTTCTTCCCTAAGCCCCATGCCAGTAACAGGAAGCGCATGCTCCGTTCCCTGGACATTAGGGACATGTGCCCTAGCATTCTACATTGAGCGCAGAAAGCCATTTCGTAAGTCACCACAGCTCTTTATTGCAATTGCAGAAAGGATGAGGGGGCTCCTGATCTCATCCCAGCGCATTTCATCATGGATCACGTCCTGTATCAGGACTTGCTACAGCCTGGCTAACATTCCAGCCCCTCTGCTCACGGCGCACGCCTCGAGAGCGCAGGTGTCGTCCGCAGCATTCCTGGCACAGGTCCCTCTCCAGGACATATGTAAGGCAGCAACGCGGTCTTCCATGCACACCTTCACGTCACACTACGCCATCACCCAATAGGCGAGGGACAATGCAGCCTTCAGCAGGGCAGTGCCGCTCCGACCCCTCCCCCAGGGAAACTGCTTGGAAATCACCTATTGGAATGCACAGGAGCAATCGCTCGAAGAAGAAAAAAGGTTACCTGCCTCTTGTAACTGTTGTTCTTCGAGATGTGTTGCTCACGTCCATTCCAAATCCCGCCCGCCTCCCCTCTGTCGGAGTATCCGGCAAGAAGGAACTTGGCAGGCGGCGGGTCAGCAGGGACCTATATACGCCACCATAAAGGTGCCACTCCAGGGGTCTCCACAGCCGACCTGACTAGGGGAAAAACCGTCCGACAATCGTGCGTGCAGCACGTGCACATACCTATTGGAATGGAAATGAGCAACACATCTCGAAGAACAACAGTTACTAGAGGTGGGTAACCCTGTTTTCTAATAGATAGATAGACCACTGCATCCACATGAGCTTTGTCCGAAGAGCAAAGGTTCCAAAGGGGTGTCGGTTCTGCAGGCCTGAGTAGCTGTAATCACTATATATAAGACTAAAAGAGAGAGCACGAGTGAAAGGCCATGCTGAGCCACCTTGGCTTCTCTGCCGCTTGACAGGGTGCTTAGGAGATCCGAACCACTCCTTGCATTTTTAATACAAAAAGGAAAGTGTAAAGAAAGTCCAGGGGTGTCTAGTAACTCAGCTGAAAAACTCAAGCTGGCAAACTGGACAAGCATGGTCTCTTGTCCTGATCATGAATCAGTTCCTCATGTGTTTTAGAGTAATGTCATGGTCCAAAAAGTGACTGTGGAAATGGCACCTTGGTAATATGCATACTTGATTCCCAGGTATCTTCTAAATGTCATCTGCTTGGTTTGCTGAATGGAAACAAGTTTTTCCTGCTCTCTGTGCTTGAGCCCATATACAGCATCCATGGAGCAGAGTGCTTGCAGGCTGCTCTGCCTCCCATTGTCCCAGAATGGCCAGCTCAGTTCTGACTCCAGATCTTTGTTGCTGATGCTGCTGTCTGAAGCAAGGAAGAATGCAGCTGGCTTTTTCATGTGCTGATCGCAGCCGTGCTGGCAGACAGTGAAATTGTGTTCTCACTTGAAATCTTTTTATTGCGTTTGCAAAGTGCTCCTGGCTTGCAAGGCCACACCTCTTGCACTCTGTTATGGAAGAGGTGATGGCTGATGAAAATAAGCTGCATATGTAGGAGATGAAGATCATAGGCAGCTCTTTGACTGCAGATGTTGCGGTGAAGCTCTTGGGCTAATAAATCCACGTGTCACTGTTAAGTAGAGCTTACCCTGAAGAACTCCATCTGGGAGCAGACACGTGTTACTCCCCAAATGGTAACATGGACCAAGATCCGTCTCAGTAGCAGCTCAAACGTCAGAGAAGAATAAGAGTTTCCATGGTTTAGGAGAAGGAAAGGCTGATCTCCTAATATGGGCTCAAAAGGTAGGGAATCTCCCAACTTGCAGACAGGGACATAGGAGACATTTCAACAGGACTTAGCACCAGATGAGAGAGCTGCTCTATGTCCTGGAAATACAGCTACCTTGATTAAACAAGCCCAGTCCCAGGATAGGGTAGCCGGGTGCTCTAGATGAATGAGATGTTTATTCTGAGACTGACTGAAAGAGAATGCTTTGCCCTCTGTGTACAGGAATGTGAAACAGCACCAGCTTCAACTGAGCTACTCACAGCTCATAAGAGAAACCGAAGGAGAACTCCTGCTTCCGCAGCAGAAGGGATGCTGTGCAACACTGGCCATTGCCGGGAGAAGAGACTGCTGTGGTCTCACTGGGTAGCTCCACACATTGGTGCTGCTCTGGGATGCAGCAAGGAAGAGAATTAGAACCTGCTGAATGGCAAACCAATAACTGTGTGAATCCTAAACCAGAAGCACCTGCCCTACCCTGAAGCTCGGCATGCAGGCAGAGATTTTCAATTCAGAGGTCTAAAGTTTTGGCTCCTTCCATTTATACGAAAAGACCTGACGAAGTGGGCTGATTTTTTTTTATTTTCTTCCCCAAAGCATGGAGCACCCAATAGCTCCACTGGGCATCAGCACTCTTGAAATAGCCCAATAGCCACTGGGCACCAGCACTCTTGAAATACAGGCTACTTAGGTCCTGACTATTAGCCAGGATGGGCAGGGATGGTGTCTCTAGCCTCAGTTTGCCAAAAGCTGGGAATGGGCGAGAGGGGATGGATCACTTGATGATTCCCTGTTCTGTTCATTCCCTCTGGGGCATCTGACAGTGGCCACTGTTGGAAGACAGGATAGTGGGCTAGATGGACCTTTGGTCTGACCCAGTCTGGCCCTTCTTATGTTCTGTATGGACGTAGGAGCCTAACTTTGTTTGAAAATCTGGGCCACATGAATCTAGGCCAGCTGCGTGCACATGTTCAGCGTGAGGGCTGAACATATTACTTCGCAAAGGTCAAGGGGCCCCAGTCTATATTTAACTAAAGGCGGAGCCAGGCTCAACCAGATAACAAATGGAGCATCAGCCAGGCCAGCCTCTGGAACCAGCACCTGGCAGTAAGAGAACATGAAATGTACCTATCTTTGGTCATTATGAAGATTGACTGGGCTCCCGTGGCAAGTGTTAGAAATACAAGACAGGAACGGGTAGCTACATCATGGCTCTGTTTGCTATGAAAGGTGCAAATGGCCAGGCAGGCATGTCTCCCTGAAAGGTGTAATGCAGCAGTCCACATTCCCAGTGGAAAAATGTCTGGGTTTTGATAGACCCCAGTACATTCACGAAATGCGTAGTGGCGATATTGTGTGTAGTAAATTGCATTGACTGCTTCCCCTACATACTGACCACGAATGCTGCTGCTACTAAAATTCTAAACCTCTCAGCAGCTCAAATGGCCAACCCACCTGCTGGAGAAACTCTCCTTTACCAATATGCCCCCCCAGAATGTAGAATTTACCCTCCAAACTTACACTGGCTTGAGGCCCAGCCTGCAAAGAGATAATACTTGGCCTGGTGACAGGTCTGCGGGTTGATTGTCTCATGACACTTAAGAACTAAAAATATATTCTGTTAACAGTGTATTCTAACAGATGGACAATTAGAAAAGGAAGATTTCCAGGGGGATACACAGCACTGATTTTTAGTTGTGGTAGGTCCCAAAGTTTCTGTATTTTAGCTAATTTTTAGAAGTTTATAGACGGTATTACTCTTCTTCCTTGGATCTGTACTGTTTCACTCGGCACCAAGGCAATCAGCCTGTATGCATGGAAGCGTATGAAAAATACAGTAGGACCAATAAATTTTTTCCCCAAAAAAATCTCTCAAGCAGTTTTCCTGTCCAAGTTGAGACACACAGAACGTGTCACTGTGGCCTGTGGTTTGAAGGTTCTGTTAGTAGTAGTTTTCGGGCGAGCTGCATAATTCATGAGTGACCAGCAGATTTGTCATTTGGGGCTTTTCATGAAACAGGGCTGCAGAGTACAAGCTTGGATTAAAATGCAGTCTGTCACCACGGTGCGTTTACCTCCTTCCCTCTTGAGGAACTTGAGGAAACTTTTTTTTATCAGTCGCCTCAAAGGATGATTCTGAAAGGGACCCTATCACTCTTTCTTACATAGCTGTATCAGTGCCCCAGCCAGAGAGCCCTGTGTGAATCCAGTGCACCTGGCTTTACTGGGGCCTTTGCCGCTAGAAGTATATTAATGTTTGATCTGATGGTTCTTTTCAGGATCACATGGTGAGGGAAGAAACTAGAAGTCTCACTCCAAAGCAGTGTGCGGTTCTGGACCTGGCTCTGGATACTATCAAAGTGAGTGACACTCCCCGGACGCTGTTCTGGAATGGATAGTACCTGGCACATAGCTCAGTGAATGATCAGCAATAAGGCACCAGAATGACTCAGGGCTACCAAGTATGTTGCATAAACCCACTTCTGAAGAGGTGCCTAGTTCAACACCTACACGGCACTCAGGTCAATAGTACGATGGAGCCAGCATATTTAAGGTTGTGTGTGCTTGCAGAGTCAGGGTCTGACAGGGATGGGAGAGCTGTTGGGGTGAGGAATCAGCCACTGCTGCAAAAAAGGCTTCACGAAGGTTTCCGCTCCCTCTGCTCTCGGAGGGGCTGCCAGCAGCTTGTCCGTTGCTGGTAGCGGTTTCCCTTTTACGTTGTTGCTTTTGCTCTTTGCTCTTAGCAATATTTCCATGCTGGTGGGAATGGTCTAAAGAAAACCTTCTTGGAGAAGAGCCCAGACCTGCAGTCGCTCCGCTATGCGCTGTCCCTCTACACTCAGACCACGGACACTCTCATCAAAACCTTTGTCCAGACACAGACAGCTCAGGGTAAGGCTCTCTTTTGTCATCAGGTGGGTTGACTAAAGCTCTCCAGTGTGATGTTAATTGCCATGGCTTGCACTACTGGTTTGCAGCGTCTTTGGCAGTCACACTCCTGGAAACATGACAGTTTCAGAGCTTCTATTTGCTGGGGTTTTCCTGCTCAACATTTATATCTTGAGGGAACAGAAATATGTGCAAATTTAACTCTTGGAGGTTTTCTTGCCTGACGCTAATTTCACAGCCAAGCTCCTGGCACGAATGTTGGTAAGTGATTGGGGGGAAGTGATTTGGAGTTATTGTACAGGGAGTTGTACTGTTTTTGGAGGAAAAAGAAAAGGAGTACTTGTGGCACCTTAGAAACTAACCAATTTATTTGAGCTCACGATGAAGTGAGCTGTAGCTCTCGAAAGCTTATGCTCAAATAAATTGGTTAGTCTCTAAGGTGCCACAAGTACTCCTTTTCTTTTTGCGAATACAGACTAACACAGCTGTTACTCTGAAACCTGTTTTTGGAGGGTCATTCCAAGCAGGCATCAGCCCAGAAGCGGACCACACGTAGGTCATAGGCCACTCACCAGCAGTCCAGACGGTTCGGACTAATCCTGGTTGACAGCAATGCTGAGAATCACAAGGAGGAGGACACTTCATTACACGAATAATGAAGCTGAAAGTCTTGCTTTGTGCACAGCCAGTATAGGATATGCTACCTAGATTATTACGTATCTTCATTGCTGGAGGGAAAGACACAGCAGTAGTACAAGTTATTTACTACGCTGCTGTGATGGCCCCCTGAGAGTTTTGTGGAAGCCATGGTAACACTGCCACATTGCCCCCCAATACTAATGTGGCTAATGATTTGTTGCTGTGGATCTCACAGCTGTTCAGAAGCAGTGGTCTCCTTGTTTCTGCACAGAATAGTATCAGTCCATAGCCAGAGGACGTTCATTGGCCACCTGTGTGGTTTTGTGATTCTTGCTCATCTCTGGAGAAGGACATGAAAACCAACGTAACTAACACTAGGCTAAGATTATATCTTAAAGTTATAACCTAAGATTTCAGGTTATACCCTGATTTAAATGCAGTCTGTGGGGTGGGACCTCCCATTCCAATGTTGCTGTTAAAAGAAAGTGATGGCTAAAGCCGTGAGAGTCAGACCTGCCTGGGATCTCCATACAGTCCCCACGCTGCAAGCTGTCCCAAAGCACAAACAATGCAAGAAACTCTGGGGAGGTCCCTTGCAGTCTCACCACTAATAGTCCAGTCCTCCCTGCACGCACCAGTCCTCCAGCAGCCTTGGGTCCCCCAAATCATAACATCTGTGCTCTCATGCTGCCCTGACTCTGCCAGCATGACTCTGCTACCAAGTGTGGGGATTGGAATGGAGAAATGGAAGAAGCTCTTCTAAAACATCTTGTTTGCTGCTGTATGGAAGGGGCTAGTCAAAATCTGAATTTTAGAGTATCCGCCTCTCTCTGCTTGGAGAATTTGATGGCAAAGAGGCAGAAGCAAGAATCCTTTTAAAGTCAAATAAAGTGTCCTTCAGGCAGCGTTCTGTGGGACTGAAACGCACACACTTACAACAAACACCCTTTCTTTTGAGATCTAGAACAGTGGCTCTCAACCTTTCCAGACTACTGTATCCCTTTCAGGAGTCTGATTTGCCTTGCGTACCCTCAAGTTTCACTTCACTTAAAGACTACTTGCTTACAAAATCAGACATAAAAATACAAAAGTGTCACAGCCCACTATTAGTGAAAAATTGCTGACTTTCTCATTTTACCATATAATTATAAAATAAATCAATTGGAATATAAATATTGTACTTACATTTCCGTGTATCGCATAGAGAGCAGTCTAAACAAGTCATTGTATGGTTTCAGAGTAGCCACCGTGTTAGTCTGTATTCACACAAAATGAATGCATCTGATGAAGTGATCTGTAGCGCACGAAAGCTTATGCTCAAATAAATTGGTTAGTCTCTAAGGTGCCACAAGTCCTCCTTTTCTTTTTGCAAATACGGACTAACACGGCTGCTACTCTGAAACCTCTTGTTACAGTGTGTATGCTAACACCCATTGTTTCATGTTCTCTGTGTATATAAATCTCCCCACTGTATTTTCCACTGCATGCATCCGATGAAGTGAGCTGTAGCTCTCGAAAGCTTATGCTCAAATAAATTGGTTAGTCTCTAAGGTGCCACAAGTCCTCCTTTTCTTTTTGCAAATACAGACTAACACGGCTGCTACTCTGAAATTAGTCTAAGGTGCCACAAGTACTCCAAGTCATTGTATGAAATTTTAGTTTGTACTGACTTCACTAGTGTTTTTTTACGTAGCCTGTTGTAAAACTAGACCAATATCTAGATGATTTGATGTACCCCGGGAAGGCCTCTGCATACTCCCAGGGATACACGTACCCCGGTTGAGAACCACTGATCTAGAAACACAATGCATGTAAATGTTTCAAAGTTACCTAAAGGATCATGCTACTATCATCAACAAGGAAAACACTCCTGAAGCTGTATCTTTGGAAAGCAACGTTGACATCTGGTGGCCAGACAGAGTAAACACAAGATGCCTTCCGCGATGAACTCCAGTGAACAAAATCCTCCAGACGCTGGAGTGAGGGAAATGAGAAGGGACCCATCTTGTTATTAGGTACCCACACTTATGGTAGAGTCAGTTTTGTGGCTCTGTCAGAGCAAAGCACTTCCCAGTCCAACAAGATGTATAACACAGCTGCCAGTTTTGGCTGGACATATTCCTGGAGGTTTCCTCAAATGACATAATGTTTAATCCCTGGAGACTCCCGGACAATCCTGGAGGGTTTTCAACCCTAAGAATGAACCAAGCTCCTAAATCCTTCTGATTTTGCATTTTGTCTACTTTAGCATAGCTTTTCACTACTGATGCCTTCATCCGTGCCACATGAAAGCAGTAGACTTAACTAGGTCTTATGCCCTGTACATTGTCTAGATATTCCAGGCTGTGGGATAACGTTCCGCATTGTCATACCACACTCAGTTATGCTGACCTGCAATGTTCTGGCTGCACTGATGTGGTGTCAATACAAGAGGAAAGGGACATTCAACTAAACGGAAAAGTGGCAAATTCAAAACTGATGCAAGAAAATACTATTTCACACAGTGCAGTGTTAGCCTGTGGAATTCGCTGCCACAAGATATTGAGGCCATGTGTGTAACAGGATTCAAAAAAAGATTAGATATTTGTGTAGATAACAAAAATGTCCAGAGCGGTTACAGGAAATATTGTTTTGAAAGAGGCTTGAGAGGGAGATAAACCGCCAGCTTCAGAACACAAGCTAAATGCACTACTGGGGGGTTAGGAGGAAGCTTTCTCTCAGTGAAGTTATCCCATAACTGGCGGCTGTGAGGTCACTTCTCTGAAGCAGTGTTGGAGATGGAGCACTGGGCTAATTCAGTCTGGCAGTCCCCATATTGCTGTATGCTGTACCCTAGAGAGTTCTCGAGGTGGGGAGCCCTTGAGGACTTCGGGGGAGGGTTTGAGCCAGGCCTTCTGGTGACCAATTTTTCGTAGCAGCATTGAAGAAGCTGTGAACTGAGTCCTCTTTGGCTACAGTTCAGTTCCGGGCCCTGTGCTGGGATTGGACCTTGCAAACATGTCTGAATAGCCCCAGACTATAGAATGATTTGGAGAACTTGGGCATGCATCTGGGGGGCAGGGGGAACAGCACCGGTGTTTAGGGCTGATTCCTGCTTTACAGAGTTCTCTCTAGCTGGGGTTTCCTCTCACGTTCTTCAGGCCTCCCATAGGCTTGTAGTAGGGAGTGGCTGAAAAAAGTCAGTGCTGTGCTCCTGTAACTCTGTGCGTGAGGCGTCTGCTGCCCCTGCTGCCCCTCCGAACGGCTGTGCATGGCAGCCGCTGAGGCACTCCAGCCCCCTCTGACTGCAAGGGCTTCGAGAGCACAAAGCTATCAGACTTCCAAGCTAGAGCGCTTGAGGATCAGAGCTCTGTGTACTGCTGCCAGCAGCGCGATTCGTAGCCCTCGCAATGCTAACCCGAACGGACTCCCTGGCTTGTAGAAACAGCATCGCTTTCCAACCCTGTGTTGGTGCAGCAGAGCGAAGGGTATATTAGTCTATTAAGAGCGAGAATATTTGACTTCCTTGAGTTGTATTTGTCTAAGTGTCACCGCTGACTGGATTGTAATTCACACTCTTTTCTCTTTGTCCTGCCTGCTCCTTGCCTTTTGAATTCATGACTCAGTGCATGATGGGAAAGGTATTAGGTTTACCGCTAATGAGGACGTTCTTCCTGATAAGGGTATGTTCGAGACTAATGCTGTTACCATAACAACATTAGCCAGCTGCAAACTTCCCTTGCTTTTGGAAACCCGTTCCAGAGACCTGCCTCCCTGTAGCTCCCCCTAGAACCTAACCCCTTGTGGGCTGCTTCCACCCTACAGAGAGCAGCGCCGCGGACTGTGTGACTGACTGCTTGAGCTTGAGATTAATTCACGGGAATGTGCATTCTGTTCTGACAATAAAGGGTTAATAAACAGTCTTTGCCAGATGCTACAGGCTGCCCTTACCCTCTGCTATGCACGACCTATGGCTGTGTGGTCACTACTAGATGTGCATGCTCACGCTGCTGAGGCAGGTTCTTCCTGGCACGTGGTAATGTGTAATACATACGCGAGGGTAGGGCTCAGCAGAAGTGACTGACTTCGAGGGGGAGCTAGAAGTCCTGCCACTCACTCGAATCTTGCTGGGTTTCAGCTCTCCAATTCTTGTACGTTGCCCAAAGCTTTTGGGTTTTGGTTTTTAAGTGAAAACGTATCTGTAACGTGTTGCACTTGTGATCTCACTGTACAGCCCTCACCTTCACATATCACAAATCTAGCAAGATTTCCATGCCCAAGTTTTAATTGTCACCACCACCAAGAAATTAGTAAATGGTGTAGAATGTTTATGCCTATTTGCCATCTACAGATATTCCCAGCCCTCTGTGTATAAGAGCTCTTCGGATAAGAAAGCAGGATCTTCCTATAAAAAGCAACAGAGTTTAGACAGACAAGCCCCAAACTGAATCAGCTTTAAAATTAATCGGCCAGATTCTGCTCTCACCAGTGTAAATCAGGGAGTGGCTCCTTCAGAGTCTGTCAGGTTACACTGGGGTAAATGCAATGCAGATCAGGCCCAATGTAATTTTGGTAAAACACGGTGCATGCTCCCCAAAACAAGGGCCATAACATTGAAAAATGCCAGCTTCATTACTGGATAGCTTGCCTGCAGCACAGCTCTGTGCCTTGGGTTTCTTCCAAAGCAGAGTCATGCATGTCACTCAGTTCCTGTACTCTGAACATTCTCTAGGTTTCTGTGGGCAGGAAGGGCATTGAAATATACAAAGTCCCTGAAGTGACTGGAGGGCAGTTTTCTTTGTGGTTTTTCTATATGTAGAGAGAGAGTAGCCAGGTTACTGGCATTTTTATTGATATATATCAACAAAAATGCCAGTAATCTGGCTACTCATCAGAACAATGCTGGAAGAGAGTGAAGGAGCAATACATGCCAACAAACCAAGGCAGGGGCTAAAATTAGACCCTCCCCCCCCCCCCCCCCCCCCCCCCCCCCCCCCCCCCCCGCAACCTTGATAGAGTGTTTACATTCTGTTCCTTCCTCTCTGTACTTAGTCAGTTTCTACTAGTGCACGGTCTGGTGATCGGGAGAAGATACATTCAAGAAAACCCACTCAGCCTGTTCGTATCTTAAACGAGTGTTTAGAGCTCCCAGGGCATGAGAAATAAATTAGAGCCTTCAGGTGCACTCCCCAAAAAATCAATTACGGTTCAAGATGCATGAACGTATGTCAAGGTGCCTTGGTCCGTGCGCACTCACGCCTGGGCCATGCCGTACGCACGTCAGGAAATGGCCTACGTTTGTTTACATCCTCCTCTTTTAAAATGACTGGGCGATTGCTGCCTACAGAATACCCTTCAGGCATGTGAATTCAGTCATACATTAGAGCAGTGTTTCTCAACCCTTTTGTGCTGGTGACCCCCTTTGGACTTAAAAAATGGTGACCCCCCTCCCTTAAGCTTGGTGGCTCGGGCTTCAGCCCGGTTCAGGGCTGAAACATGTAAATTAGCTTTGTGGGGCCCCAGGCAAGTTGCCCTGCTTCCCACCCCTAACACCAGCCCTGCTTGCAACCCCCCATAATCCCTCTTGCAAACCGCCTGGGGGTTGTGACCCCCAGGTTGAGAAACACTGCATTAGAGCATTGAACCAAATTTTTTTTTGCTTTCTTTCAAATTTTGTCCTGAATTTCACTCAAACACAACATAGCATGAGAATTTTAAAGCTCATTTTACCTCTGTCCCTTCCCCGGGCCTGTTCTATTAAAACATGGTACCTTTTCCTTTATGAAACTACTCACTGGCTAACTGAAAAAGGAAAGTTTCTAAGCAGCTTGTAAACTCTTAACTTTCCTCATAGTCTTATATGGCTCATAATGGTCTGAAGGGACTCCTCTCTTCCTTGGGGGATGGAGGCAATGGGAATCGTAGCTTTTATCCAGTGTGCAGGTACAGAATGCTGTTTGGAAGACTGGACATGTACTTTGGCTCAGAGCAAATTTAGTATCAATCCTATGTCCTTATCCTTTGTTTCCAAACCTTCCCCCCTCTGTTTTCACTAGTTCTATTTGCATGGAGGGAAAATGGTGCTTGACCCGAGTCACAGGAATGCCTGCATGTGTGCAGTACCTTGGTAGGAACTCATTAGCAGATGCTCTCTGTTGGGATCCATTGTAGGTTTTCAAGGCACTTCAAAAACCATGCTTTAATCCCTCTTAGTGTGAAATCTTTGCAGTATAATTACTTTTATAATCTGTTCCCAAAAGTTGTAATGTATGTGGTGTGTGTTTGGCCTACAAATGTGATGTTGGATCGACCTTTGAATTAACATCAAACTAGAAGGGTCTGCAAGGAAGCTGGTAGATGGGGTAACTTACTGCAAATGGGGTATTGCCTTGCTGAGCACATAAGCTGAAGCTGGGTGCCAATAAACTAATCTTTCGGTGTTTGTCAATCTTTGCATCAGGTTCTGGTGCGGATGATCCCGTGGGTGAAGTGTCCATACAGATCGACCTGTATACGCACCCAGGAACTGGTGAACACAAGGTCACAGTGAAAGGTATAGTAAAGCAGGAAGCTTTGTATATAGCTGCTCAAGCATTGCGGGTGCTAACCTCTGCCCAGCAGGAATGAACTGGTACTACTGTACTGCAGTGCCCATGCTGTAGGCTGGCATATATCAGTGTATCTGATTTTGTCCATTCTGTGGGTAGAATTAACAATTGTACTAAACGAAGAACAAACCTGGGCTCCCATCTGGACTAGCCAGAGAAACGCATCATGATGGCAGTGGTGTCCCAGCTCACCCAGTCACCTGGTGATCCACAGTTCTCTCCTTTTTGAAAGTAATTTTGTGGAACACACTCAAGTCAAATACACGGCTCTCATCAGGCCTGCAGATATCCCACCATACTGCGGTGCTGTGCACAGCAAGGCACAAAATAACATTCGTTAAGGAACCATTCCATTCACTGAGCCACCAGAGAGCAAAGTCTGTCCACGTTCAGGACTAAGCCAAAAATCCCTGATGACCAAATGGGCTCCTCGGGAGCTATTCCGAAAATAGCCATGACACTGATTCAGCTGAGGCTACCCCTTCCTCCTCCCTCTCCATGGCTCCTTCTTCGCCCCAGCCTACATGGGCGGGGGTGGTATTGACCTAAGATACGTAACTTCAGCTACACTATTCGCGTAGCTGAAGTCGGCGTATTTTAGGTCGACTTACCTGGCTGTGAGGACGGCGGCGAGTCGACCGCTGCCGCTCCCCCGTCGGCTCCACTTCCGCCTCTCGTGAGCTGGAGTTCCGGAGTTGATGGGGAGTGTGTTTGGGGATCGATTTATCGCGTCTAGACGAGACACGATAAATCGATCCTCAATAGATGGATCACTACCCGCCGATCCGGGTTACTTTCTCGCGAGCCTATGTTTGCTGCCTTTAATTTGTTTTCTTTATTTCTTCAAATGTATAAAAGTCTCTCTAAGGCCCCCATTCCACAGAGTAAAATCCACACTGTAACAGTGGGGTTCCCTATACATAAATGTCCACCATCTCTCCGCACAAAGGCCTGGGGGAAAAGGTGAGTTTTACAGTGTGTCTAGAGAGCCAACAGATTTGGCCTCCGGTGGCTGGGTGTGGAGGAAGAGCTCTAAGGCTGAGAACCCGTCGCAGAGAAAACCTTGCCAGAAGCTGCAGCTCATGTGGCTCACCACTAGCCATAATATCAGAGCACTTTCTTTTCCCCGAGTGACGACTCAAACTCACCCCACATAGGACTCCGTGTTACACCAGTTAGAGAAGTGACGGTAAGAAGGGAATCGTCTTGTTTATAAAAATCAAGAGACCCAAGTGTGTCTGCTCTCCCCAGCTAAATTCAAGGAGATAGACACTTCAGTGGGAGGCTCGCCCACATTTGGAATGGCAAAGGGGTGCTGCAGATTAGCATTAAGGTGCACCGTCAGAGCTGTGTGCCTCAAACTGGCTGCCTGCCTGCCTTCTGCCGATTGCAACTATTACCAGCCTCTTGCTTTCCTGAGTACGGAATTCCCTCCACAGAACTTTAAATCGTGAATAAAAACCATGTAATTTGTTCAGTAAAATAATATATCCCAGCCCCATGTGAGTTCAGGACTGATCTCTTTCAGATCAGAGCCTCTGAACTGTGAAATAAGATCAGCTGGGAAGCCTTTAACCAGAGGAGTTGTTTTGTGTGATCTTTGAGGATAGCTCAGCATTAAAATCTGCCTAGAGCAGTTTGAACAGATGAACCTTTCTGCAGAGGAGCCTCTGATTTTCTCTCTCCTGTCTAGTTGTGGCAGCCAATGACCTGAAATGGCAAACATCCGGCATGTTCCGCCCGTTTGTTGAAGTCACTATGATTGGACCTCATCAAAGTGACAAGAAAAGAAAGTTCACAACCAAATCAAAGAGCAACAACTGGGCGCCCAAATACAACGAAACCTTTCACTTGTGAGTACGAAAGAGGGGCTGAGGGTCTGCCTTGGGAAGCACGCGCAGAGCACAGATCACATGTCGCTGCTAAGTGCAATAGAATGACCTGTTGGTGTCAGTAAGGTAACCGGAAGCAGCAGGTGCGTCTTAGTCAGGTCCAGTGTTTTGGCATGAGGAACCAATTCGTCATGACAGTGCTGAATGGCTGCTGCTGCTGGAACACTGATTTCAGGGACAGATGTGTACAATTCATGGCTCATGTAAAGAGCATCTGTCTGTTATAACCTTCAGACATGCGTATTGTGTGTGTTGCTGCACATCAGCCTGCTTTATGAGGATCCCTTATTTTAATGAGTCGTCGCTTTTGTTGGTAGAGTTAAGGCTGAAATTTCCTCATGTGATAGCAAAAGTCTTCCCATTAGTTTCCATCTTTACTAGCCACATGGGACAAGCAGCCCTCTAAACCTGTTCCGAGGATACCATCTTCTCCCATGGCTAGAAATGCAGCAGTTCTAAACACTGAATATTGAACTTCTCAACTGGCCTTTCATTAATACAAAGGGCCCTGCCCTCTGAAGGTCTTACAAACGGAGCAGTAGACTAGTCCTCATTCAACTCCGTAGTCCGAATGAGAGAGGTTAAATATAACTTGCAAAGGATTTTGGAAAAAAATGGAGCTTGTCACTTTTTTGCTGCTTTGATTGTAAGGAAGGCTGGAAAAGGGTTTTTCCAAAATGTGGCGAAGAGGATTCTGCTCTTTTTTTAACCTTAAAAATATGAGGAAGGTTAAATCCCTGGTTTTGCTGGGGGGGCTTGCTGCGGGGGAGTCTTTGGGATATCTATTCTAAGCTCTCACCATCACTGAACAGGGGCCTCCTCCAAAATGTCAAGTTGTGAGGGTCTCAACAAAAACAATGGTTTAAAAGAGTCTGACTAAAAATCCCTTCTCTCCGTAGCTCAAATTTTGCTCTCTTGACTCTTGTGACATCATCATTTTACTAGTTCTCCAGTTATCATAGAGTACTCCAGGCTAAACAGGACCTGAATTTCTAATATGAAAAACAAGGAAAAAGGTGAAAAATGGAAGTCAGGTTGTCTTAATCCCTCATAAAGAAACAAAGAATGGCCCCTTTTGTTTTCTTCGTAAAGCACCTTTACTGTGTTCTGCTTTGATGAAGATTTTCTTTGGAAGTGAAGATTCTGTGGCAGGCTCAGAGCCCTAAAATGTGCCCAGGGTGATGGCACATTCCTGTTGTGACAGCTCTGGGAGTTGTTCCCCATGTAATTGCCATGACTCTCACTAAATAAATGTGACTGTATAACATTTTTAACAGGATTCCCTTGTTGTAAGGGGATATAAGGAGACCGTATGCTTCTTGCTTTAATTTGAGTAATTTGTGCCTGTCATTTTCAGCATATTGGGGAATGAAGACGGCCCAGATGCCTATGAGCTCCAAGTCTGTGTGAAGGATTACTGCTTTGCTCGGGAAGATCGGGTCCTGGGGATAGCTGTGATGCAGCTCAGAGATATAGCGGACAAAGGAAGCTGTGCTTGCTGGTGCCCACTAGGGCGTAGGATTCACATGGACGAGACGGGGCTCACGGTCCTGAGGATTCTTTCTCAACGAACCAATGACGAAGTGGCCAGAGAGTTTGTCAAGTTGAAATCTGAGTCCCGCTCCACGGAAGAAGGCACCTGAACTGAGCTCTGAACATTCCCCCTCTCGTTTTCCTTGTGCCAATATGTGCAAGTGTTCAACCATTTTCTTTTCTTAATTACAAAAGGTTTTTCACTTAGTCTGTGTTAGCTCCAATAGTGCACGTGCCGTGCAGGAAACAAATCCACCAATCTGATGTGAATTATTTATTTTTAGTGGCTGGGTAAGGCATCCTAGAGAACGAGACACACACTTTTTAGTTAAGATACAAATTGTGCTTTGTACAAAATGGTTGTCCGTCAGGGCTGGGCACGCTGGGTGGTGTGGAGATGGAGCGCTGTGATGTGATCCTCTGGAATTGGCAGACATGAAATGTCTTCAGAATCAAACCATGAAACAAACCACTCAAATGTGCTGGGAGGAGAGCGATGCTTTTGGCTGCTGGGAAAGCGCAGTTGTTCCCCTTACTGCCAAAGGAGGTTCTTGTGTCGATAGTGCCAGTACATTCCCACATGACACGCGGGCACCTCAGCATCAGCTTCAGAAATGCTGCTTGTTTTTTAGACACTGCAGCTAGAATGAAGTCTGACCAAGATGGTGCTGTCATGAGCAGAGTCAGCAAAAGCCAGTCAAGAGCCCGAGTGCCCAAGCCTTTGCCCAACTGAGAGCTGCAAAGACAGCTAACCAGGAGCAGACCACAGCTGAGCACACTGTCACTAGTTGGTGCAGCCGAATCGTTGTGAAATGAGGGCTGTTGCAGGCTGCTAGATTCCACGAGCCATACTCTGAGGACCTCTGTCCCATGGAGCAAGCACTATGGTGATGACAAATTCAATGGCTGCTCTGTTGTTTTTAACTTCAGCACTGTACTATTATTAGGTTTTTGACATGTAGCAAACACGGGGGGGTGGATTTCAGTTGGTGGTTCAATATTTACAAGATTTCAACCGCATTTGTTTCCATGGAGTAGCTGAGGATTCCTTGCTATATACCCTGATGCAATGGCCTGTCTGGGGCAGATACAGCCAGATCAGAAAGAACTCTGTCCATTCACACAGGCTGGGGAGGGAGGGATCTCTCTTGATCATGAGGTTGCTGTTGGCCATGCAGAGGATGGTTTGCATAAGTATGACTGTCCGTCATTCTGTGAATTCATGTCACCATGGGAAATATTTTTGCACTAGATAAAAGGCGTGTCCAATTTGTTTCTTGTAAAAGGAGAAGTCTTGAGCAAAGATGATTACTGAATTGCCTTTTAACATATTTCTTAGGTTGGGAGACAAAGATTAGGATTTGTACTTGAGACTTCTTTTCATTCCTATTTGCAGCCAAGTGAGCACTGTCACACTCTGAAAACGGAAGGTGGAACAAGCCAATCCTGGCACATAATGTACTGTAACACTGTCAATAAAGTCAAGGACTGCATATTGGGTGATTTCTTTTGTATTTTATTTTCTATTTTTCTTGGACATTTGTACAGCTGTATGATATGAATCTTGTACTTCACAGGCCTGCTTGTAGAGTTCTCAGAGACTGCATATCTGCTTTGTTATTGTCTATAGATGTCCTATAATAATGATCTTCAAAACTCCAAGCTACTGTTATGATTTTTAATCATTGTCTGTGCCATTGTTTTAGGAAATGATAGTACAGTCTTTAATAAATTATCTTTTAGCAGCGGTCACTTCTATGCTTTTTGCCTATGACTCAGCCTGTTCAAAACTCATAGTCTCTTTGGTGCTGCAAGTTCTCAACAAGGATATGAACTGTAATCGGTAAATCCTGAGCAAGGTGGAGAGATGCTCAGGACTGAAGGGGATAGGAGAGGCTGTATGAGATTTTCCTCTGTTTATGATGTTTGAAACACAATTCAGTTGAGTGCTCTGTGTTGTTTCACTTGTGTTATACAATGTGGGTGTCCTCACAGAGACCACTTACCTGATTTGTATCCCCTGGCTGCTTTACTCGCCTGTCTGTTCTCTGGAACCTGGAAGGACCAGATCAGTGTAGCTACTGTGATTGTATCAGGCAATGGGATCTGGCCTGCTGGAGGTTGAATTTTCCCAGCTATCTATGGCTCTCTACGCCCTGCTGGCAAGCTGTGATGTGCATTCATTTGTTTTCTATCTGTTTTCCCTCTGGAGTAATGGCTGCACACCCCTTGTAGAGGGCCAACTATTCAAAATAAAAATGGAGGAGAAAGCTGCCCCCCAGGCCTGATTGATCCTTCTGTTAGGCAGCCTCAGTGGAATCACCTTAACCGCTTCCAGATTTACCAGAACAAAGCCCAGGCGATGAAAGTCAGCACTCATCACTGTGCTGAGAGAAGGGAGAAGCATTCAAGTGATTTGCAAACTCATCTTCAGTTACTCTGTGCGACTAATCACATCACTCTGTGTCACTCTGGTGTTGTTTCACAGTCTGACTATTTGGAGTGTACTAACTAGTGCTAACTGTTGCAGTGAGGACAAGCCCAGAGTGACTGGATGAGCAGCTGCTGTGTTGTGCTAACCCAGGCTTTAGCCTGCAGCTGTGTCCCCACTGCATTAAGTGTCAGCACCACTTGATCTTCAGCCTTTCCCCGACGGGCCAGCTCAAGTTTTTAAAGCGCCACTTACCTTGACCTACGCATAGACTCGTAGGACTGGCAGGGATCTCGAGGGGTCGTCCCGTCCAGTCCCCTGCACTCATGGCAGGACTAAGTATTATCTAGACTAAGCAGTTCTCAAATTTTGGGTGAGGATCCAAAGTGGGTCACGACCCCGTTTTAAAGGGGTCGCCAGGGCTGGCATTAGACTTGTTGGGGCCCAGGGCCCAAACCCAAGGCATTCAGCCCTGGGTCGTGGGGGCTCAGGTTACAGGCCTCCTGCCTAGGGTTTGAAGCCCTTTGGCTTTGGGCTCCCTCCCCCAACCCCGCCCACCCAAGGCAGTGGGGCATGGGCTTTGACTTTGCCCCCGCCTGGGACGGTGGGGCTCGGGCAGGCTCAGGCTTCGGTCCCCCTCCTGGGGTTGTAGAGTAATTGTCCGAAGGGGGTCGCGGTGCAATGAAGTTTGAGAACCCCTGATTCTAGACCAGTGGTTTTCAAACTGCGGGTCGCGACCCAGTAGTGGGTCGCAGAATGTCAGGCAGTGGGTTGCGGCAGCTCTGGTCGCAGGCATCAATAGTTTTCTTCAACTGGGTCACCAGAAAACGTGTTTAAAAACCACTGATCTAGACTGTCCCTGACAGGTGTTTGTCCAACCTGCTCTTAGAAATCCCCAGTGATGGAGATTCCACCACCTCCCTAGGCAATTTATTCCAGTGCTTAACCACCCTGACAGTTAGGAAGTTTTTCCTAATGTCCAACCTAAACCGCCCTTGCTGAAATTTAAGCCCATTGCTTCTTGTCTATCCTCAAAGGTTAAGGAGAACAGTTTACTCCCTCCTCCTTGTAACAACCCTCTATGTACTTGAAAACTGTTATCATGTCCCCTCTCAGTCTTCTCTTCTCCAGACTAAACAAACCCAATTTTTTCAGTCTTCCCTCATAGGTCATGTTTTCTAGATTTTCATCATTTTTGTTACTCTTCTCTGGACTTCCTCCAATTTGTCCACATCTTTCCTGAAATGTGGCGCCCAGAACTGGACACAATACTCCAGCTGAGGCCTAATCAGCGCAGAGGAGAGCGGAAGAATTACTTCTCCTTGCTTACAACACTCCTGCTAATACATCCCAGAATGAGGTTTTCTTTTTTTGCAACAACATTACACTGTTGACTCGTGACAGACCCAGACCAGTGGGGTACAGGAGTCTGGTAGAAGGCAAATACACTGGCCACTGGATGAATAGTTTTCAGTTCCCTGAGTGACCAGAGCAGGGGCTGCCCTAGAGCAATCAGGAACCCGCTAGAATCAATTATGGCAGGTAGACTAATCGGGACACCTGGTTTAAAAAGGACCTCCCATCAGTTAGTGGAGGGGTGCAAGGAGCAGGGAGTGAGAAGGCGTGCTGCTGGAGGACGGAGGAGTACAAGCGTGATCAGGGTTCAGGAGGAAGATTCTGCTGTGAGGATAAAGACGGTGCTGGGGGGAGGCCCTGGGGAAGTCGCCCGGGGAATTGTAGCTGTCACGCAGCTGATACAGGGGACATTGTAGACAGCTGCTATCCACAGGGCCCTGGGCTGGAACCCGGTGTAGAGGGCGGGCCCGGGTTCCCCCTATCCCCCCAACTCCTCATCGGACACAGGAGGAGTTGACCTGGTCTGTGAGCAACACCAGAAGGGAAGGTCTCATTTGGAAAGGGGTCAGGCCTGTCCCCGACCCGCTAGGCGGATCAGCAGAGACTGCGGGGATTGGTCTCCATTTCCCCCATGCTGGCCAGCAATGAGGTTAGCTGAGCGAACGGCAGGTTTGAGCCTCTAGCAGAAGTGGCCAAACTGAGGGCTGCTGTGAACCTCTGCGGCGACCAAATCCGCCAAAAAGCGCAGGACCCCCCAAGGCAGAGGAGGAACTTCGTCACACTCATATTTAGCTTGTGATCCACTATGACCCCCAGATCCCTTTCCGCAGGGCTCCTTCCTAGGCCGTCAGTTCCCACTTTGTATGTGTGCAGCTGATTGTTCCTTCCTAAGTGGAGTACTTTGCATTTGTCCTTATTGAATTTCATCCTATTTACTTCAGACCATTTCTCCAGTTTGTCCAGATCATTTTGAATTTTAATCCTATCCTCCAAAACACTTTCAACCCCTCCCAGCTTGGTATCGTCGCAAACTTTATAAGTATACTCTGTATGCCATTATCTAAATCATTGATGAAGATATTGAACAGAACCAGACCCAGAACCAGTCCCTGTGGGACCCCACTCATTATGCTCTTCCAGCACGACTGTGAACCACTGATAACTACTATTAGGGTGACCAGATCGGGACACTCCCAATTTTGGGGTCTTTTTCTTATATAGGCTCCTATTACCCCCCACCCCCGTCCCGATTTTTCACATTTGCTGTCTGGTCACCCTAACTACTACGTGTGTGTGTCTGATATTTTTACTGAAGAGAGAAAGCTCTTTGCATCCATTCAGATCCAAACTGGACTTGCCAGTTCTCTTAATACCTGTGAAAGCTGCTGCTATGTCTACCCAACCTGGGAATTACACCTCCCAGCTGCAGTGTAGATATACCCTGTGTGTCCGAGTCAGGTGAAATCCTCATATAACGATGGGATGTTTAGAGTAAAGAAGGGTTACTTGCCTCACAAAAGGATCAGATATTTGTGTTTCATGCTCCTTTAATGCGTAGAGGAATAGCATATTAGTGACCTTTTTTTTTTTTTTGGTCTTTTCTCCACCTTTTGCTTCCCTTGCTTTGTTCCTTGACTTTCTTCCCATTCTCTGGAATTGTACTAATTCTCCTAGCCCCATGTGGGCAGACTCAGGCCTGGTTTACACCTAAAAGTTAGATTGACCTAGCTACATCACTCAGGGCTGTGAAAAATGTCATGTCTTGTGCGACCTAACCCCGAACCCCTGTAGATGCAGCTAGAAGAATTCACTGCAGCGATGGGAAAACTCCTGTAGTGTAGCCGTACGCTCAGCAAAGAGGCTGTCCCTCTAGGTCAGGACTGAAGGCACCTTGGCAGAGCAGCGTGCAAGAAGCTTACACAGCTGCTCTGCCACTGTCCTGTGGATAAACACTTGGTGCTTCTGCAGACACTTCACAGCTATTAATTCATAAAGCCTGAGATCGCTGTGGGGTAGGTGTATGCTGTCCCTATTTGACAGAGCGGGATCACTGTGCAGAGAGGGGAAGTGACTTCACCGATGTTCCACCTCCAGTGTGAGGCGGTGCTGGGAACAGAACCCACAACAGTAGGCCAAGCTTCCTGTCAGCAGAGAACTTCAGTGGTCAGGGTGGTCAACAGTAGATCTGACTTCACAGACCAAAGCCTCTCCCCGTGTTTTGTGCTTTGCTACTGGTAGTTTATATCAAACAGCCTCCACCAGGGAGGGTAAAGAGGGAAGAATCATTTACAGGCTCCCTAGGTAAGGGCTATAAACAAACACAAAAGTCGGGAAGGAAAATTGGACTGGGCTAAAAAATACAGAATGGAGCAACTCAGAGAAACTGCCCAACTAAACCTGGATTGAGCTGTGCAGTACCGGTGTCCCTAATTAAAACCATCACACAGGGTTGCTCTTCCCATCAGTCTCTGTCTTCAAGAACTGAAGAAGCTGCTGCAGTCAGAGCCACAGCCTGGCCTGCTAGTCACCGAAGTTGGTCCAGGAAGAGAGATTCTCTCAGGACCTTGTCTCTCCGCTCCTTGAGAGGAGCAGTTCAGCTGTTCGGATGAGTCCTCCGACCACTAATCTACTCACTTGATTAGTTAGGAATGTTGCTTCCACTCCAGCCAGTCTCCTCTAAACTCTGACCTGCCCTTGTCGGAAAGGTTCTAGAATCTGATTCCTATTTGTTTCCATGGCAACTTTTATATGTTCACACACAACATCCTGGGCTGTCTGGCCATTACCTCTGGTAATGTTCCCGGGGCTCATTACAGCAGTTGTGCAGGGAGTTTGGGTCTCGTACCGGGAGAAATCTTATGTCTTGTATCTCCAATTGTTACATAGCTGGAGGGAAAGATTTGTCTTATTTTTTAAGGTGGTTTGTGTACTTGATCAACAGACAGAGAAAGGGGCTTAGTACTGTGCTAGGCACATCCAGAAGCTGCTGAACGGTGGCTCACCATCCACTGTCTAACGTATTGGATACAGGACAACTTCCATTTATTGTCTGCGATGTCCGTGCAGGCACTGATCTGCCCAGCCGGCCAGTGGAAGGGCACTCCGGAAGGTGCAGCCCTCACCGAGCAATGGCCAGTTTACATGCCTGAGGAGGGCTCGGAATGTCTCCTCTCTTTCCTAGACAGCATCTTTAGCCGGGCCCCCTTCTCTTTTCTATTCATATTTTGTACCAGAGGTGGGCCCTTGAGCTCCTGGCTGGGGAAGCTGGTCCCCGGCCCCTCCCCTGCTGTTCCCCCTCCCACCAGCGCTCTGGGCCTGCCACTCCTGCCAGGGAGCGTGGCAGGCTCCAGCCTGGCAGCGGGGCTGCGAGCACCTGCTGCTCTGGTAAGGGGGTGGGGAGTGGGCAGGGGTCCTGGGGGGCAGTCAGGGGATGGGGAGCAGGGGGCGTTGGATAGGCATGGGAGTCCCGGGGGGCCTGGCAGGGGTGTGGATAGGGGTTGGGGCAGCCGGGTGACAGGGAGCAGGGAAGGGGGGGTTGGATGGGGGTGGGGTCCTGGGGGGGGCGGTTAGGGACGGGGGGTTCCGGGAGGGGGCTGTCAGGGATCAAGGAGCAGGGCGGGTTGGATGGGTCAGGAGTTCTGAGGGGGGTCAGTCGGGGGTAGGAAGTGGGAGGGGATGGATAGGGGGCGGGGGCCAGGCTGTTTGGTGAGGCACAGCCTTCCCTACCCGGCCCACCATACAGTTTTGCAACCCTGATGTGGCCCTCAGGCCAAAAAGTTTGCCTACCCCTGTTTTTTACGATGAGGAAAATAAGTCTCTGTCCATCTGCAACCTTCAGAAACCTTTGGTCTAAAGCCATTTGACCTGTTTTTTCTAGCTCCCTGCCTTGATCCTTCATATATAAGGAGAAGGAGGGTGGCATTTGAGTTCTGATCCAGTGGCTACACAGCTGTTGCTGAAAAGCCAATGCTGATTTAAGCCAGAACTAAAAGTGGCCATGAGACTGGCCAGACTGGGTCAGACCGGCGATCCACCAAGCCCACTATTCTGTCTTCAACATGCCAGATGCTACAGGGGGAATCATTGAGTGACCAGTCCCAGCTTCTAGCAGTCAGAGGCTTAGGGACACCCAGAGCTTGGGGTTGTGTTCCTGACCATCCTGGCTCATAGCCGTTATTGGACCTGCCCTCCAGGATAGAACTCATCTCACTCTTTTTTCAACCCAGTTATACTTTTGGCCTTGACAACATCCCTTGGCAACAAGTTCCAAGGTTGATTGTGCGTGGTGGGAAGAAATATTTCTTTGTTTGTTTTAAACCTGCTGCCTGTTAATTTCATTGGGTGACCCCTGGTTCTTGTGTTCTGTGAAGGGGTCAATAATATTTCCCTCTTCACTTTCTCCACACCTGTCATGATTTTATAGACCTCTCTCAGATTCCCTATTCAGTCATCTCCTTTTCCACACTGAACAGTCCCAGTCTTTTAAATTTCTCCTTGTATGGAAGCTGTTCAGACCCCTAATCATTATTATTGCCCATCTCTGTACCTTTTCCAATCCTAATATATGTTTTTTTAGATGGGGGTCACCAGAACTGTACACAGTATTCAAGGTGTGGGCGTACCATAGATTGATATAGTGTCATGATATTTTCTCTTATTATCTATCTCGTTCTGAATGGTTCGAAACATTGTTAGCTTTTTTTGAGTGCCGCTGCATATTGAGCAGATGTTTTCAGAGAACTATTTTATACTAGTTTATACTTCTCCTTTGTGTAGCCATTTGTCAACCTCCTGAGTCCTTATTTGGCATTTCATATTCCTGTGCATGGTGTCAAACCTAGGTCAAGTCATTCTGTTTCACCGGAGGAGGAAGCTCTGCGGACGATCACAATCACAGATGTAATAAACCCACAGAAACTAGAGCAAGATTTTGCTCTCAAATTTTGGCATGGGGCAGCTGAATGCTCCTTTATAAAGAATTGGGAAATGTAAACAATGCCTGGTTTTACAGTAAAGTTCTTTGTTTGGCTTTTTTTCAGCCAGTTTTTTCCCTAAGCCTCAGAACACCGTTCCTGAGCTAGGATCCCTCAGGCACTGAATATTGGCTCCTGGCAGGTGGTAACAGTTACCTTCAGCAAGTTGGAGATGCCAGTCCATGCTGGACACCACCCTGTTACATGACATTCAGCTGACCCAGGCTGTGATTTGTCCGGACCATCTTTTTAAAGTTGATGAACACTCTGATTGTCTGTACAATTCCTGAGTGAGTCACATGGGTTTCTCAGGGGGGAGCTGGTACTTGAGTCATAGAAATTAGAGCTGGAAAAACCAAGTTGCGCACATCTCGCCTATACCACCAGAGGCCAACGTAGGTTCATTCCTTACAGTCTCTTCTCCAAGGAGTGTCCCGTGCATTTCTAAATGGCTGAAGTGCTGGGCTATCAGTCACTGTCATTAGGCGCCTGTATTTCTGTGTTTGTTCTACAGTTGAGTAGTGCTAATAGAAGAGATGCTTTGTCTTTTCAGTAAAGCAAAATCTTCACTCTGCAGTTTATAGCAAACTTTTGGGCATATTGCATGACTTATATCTCAGTATACCTAGGGACTATTCCATGCAGGGTATTTAGTTCTGATAGTGGTTTGTAAAATAACCCAAAGTCTATGCAATCCAAAAAGTAACAATCTATGAATGAAATGGAAACCTCAATCTGTAAAGCAGAGCTTCATCCACCTTGTAAGATAATGGCTCTGTTTTCCCTTTGTGATTTGTGCCCTGAAAGTCCATCAGAAATGGCGGAAAGCCTCAGCTCTTGAATGGGATAATGCTATGTCCACTTGCTTATTAATCAAACTGAGATGGTAAGGTAGCCCAACGTCCTGCTTCTGGCTACTGTAAGTCAGTGGATACGAGCCACACCTCACAACAATTATCTGAACATTGATTGCCATTGTAGAACTCTGCACTTACTTCCAAGCTGCCAGGGACAGCTATGGAGCAGCCAGCTGGTTTGAGGCAATCTCACATCCCTGAAATTTTGTCTGAAATGTTTGGGTTAGAGTTAGTTGTAGCTTTGAATCACATGGAAACGCATTGGGAGTGGAAAAATGTCTGAAATTTTGTGTGGAGGAAATTACAAGAAGAAGAGATGCAGTGGCCATGTTTGCTATTTTTGCGCTTTGTGAGCAAGGAGAGGGAGAGAGCTATGTTACATTAAAGGATGTTGCTGCTCCTTCCTTCCTTCTCCCTAAATTCCACCCCATCAGCACCCACTTGTACTCACGGGTCCATCTGGCTCTTATGCGGTGCACAACTCTCCCCAGTTTAATGAATGAGAGTAGTGTCAAATCAAGGATAGTAATTTTGCCAGCTTGTGGTGCATACAATGGTAATTAGGCCCAAGGAAAGGGGACACAGATTAGCATAACTCAGCAGAGAATGCGAGCAACAGGGAGCTTAGACAAGGCCCTACGTACCTGCTGTATGCACACAGCAGCAGCCGAGGGACCAGTCAAGCCTGTTTCCCTCAGCTCATTTCCCCGTTGTGTACCAAAGGCATTGCTGAGTATGACCTATGTGCTGTGCAGAGTCAGGGAAATGCTGATGCCCCAAGGAAAAGATAGCCCTAGATTCACAGAGTTTAAGGCTAGGAGGGATTAAACCCAGGGTTGTGAGTTCAATCCTTGAGGGGGCCATTTAGGGATCTGGGGCAAAAATTGGGATTGGTCCTGCTCTGAGCAGGGGGTTGGACTAGATGACCTCCTGAGGTCCCTTCCAACCCTGATATTCTATGATAAGTCTATGATTATTAATCATCTAGTGCGACCTTCATAACACAGGCCATAGTTTCACCTAGTTACTCCTGCAGTGAACGCAATCACTTGTGTTTGACTAAAGCATCTTCCAGAAAGGCATCTGGTCTGGATTTGAAGACATCAAGAGATGGAGAAGCCACCAGTCTCCTTGGGTGTTTGTTCCAAGGGTTAATCACTCTCCTGATCAGGCATTTGTCCCTTATTTCCAGTTTGAATTTTTCTGGCTTCAGTTTCCAGCCATTGGTTCCTGTTTTGCCTTTCTCCAGAGGCAAAGACGCAGCAGGTCCAGCAGCATGAATGAGACCTTTTCATCCTGGTTGCTAACAACGATTATTTCTTATCGTGGTAAATGTGGAGGCAAAATTACTGACCCGTACAGTGACCATGCATTCTCCCCACAACCCCTTCTTTACAGCTGGACACAATTTTCTCCTGTACCCATGTGACTTCCAGACTGTTTCTTACTCTCCTTTCAGCCTTTCGAAGAATTCTCTGACTCTCCCGGATCATTCTTGCCCTTCTTCCAGCACTGGTTATGGAATTTGTTTTTAATACAATACTCAGCTTTAGCATAATCAAGCCAGTTGAAAGAGTATGTAATTAATTAGCCTCCCCATAGCAAAACCACATGGCCATCTGGGGTAGTGATGATGGGGAACTTCATCTTTAGGGCTTTAGGGCTCACTTTGGCTTTTACCCTGACAACCAGAGCCTCATAGGCCCCTCAGAGCCTCATCCCTTCAGCAGACCCTGTGACAGAGCCTCCCCTGTTGCATTAATGCCTTTTGGGGGAAGGGAGAACTGGGGACGCTTGGTCACTGTTGTATGAAACATTTCTGCAAATTATTTAATGAGCTATTTTGCATATCTATAAATAAAGTGCATATAATTATATGTGTGGATTTAGTGCTGGTGCAGACATGGGCTTGATGGCCCTGGGAATTAAGTGCTTTGTTTATCTACCGGACCGCAGCAGGACAAGCTTCCCACACACTTTGCTCTGTCAACATGCCTAAATCCCGATCTGTGGCTTGAACGTCCACCAGGAGTAACTTGTTCTCTATGGCCCTCTCATTTTTTAGCTCTGCCGCTTTTACAAAGCATGGTGGTGAGCTTGTGATGGGGGTCCTGGAACTGAGACTGGTGGAGTTCAATGAGCACCTAGTGCTTAAACTGCTTGCAAGAGCTCGGCTTTAATATAAGTCTAGTTCATCAATTGGCTGTGCAGAACAATAACAAAAGCTTCCCCGTACCACACCCAGACTCCATCTGGGAAGCTCAGCCTTTAAAGGTACAGACCCCCAATATCACAAGACTCACGCAACTAAGATAGGGGCCACCAGCCATACATTAGATGGGATATGGGAACAGCCTTCAGTCCCTCTGGAGCTTGACTGGAGGCAGACTGATTGCTTAAAATGGACAGGCTCTATAACCCATTACCAAGGTTCTCCCGGATTCTTAACTTGAGAGGGTGCCATAGAGAAATATATGTAGATTACAAATAAAAGTCCTTTTCTACAAGAACAATCAGGTTGCAAAGTCAAGTATTCAAAAGTCAGGAAATGTCAGAATTAACGTTACCAATGCACCTTTAATTCTGCAGCCTCATGCATATGCTTTATGACACAGTCTTTAATTACATGTTATCTATTCCTGCATGGACTGTTAGGATTTGAACTCGGGACCTTCAAAGCCATAGCACAGACCTGTACTATTTGCACTAAGGGAGTAACTGGAAACAGGACTGGGTGGTTCTCCTATCCTGACACACACTTTGCCAGTGTGTTACACTGCTAAACAGCCGTATAATGGTGGGTCTCCAGATTCCTGGGTTCTGCTCCTGGCTGTGGGAGTAGTATGTTAGAAAAGGCCAGGACCATCCAGGTGTGCATCTCCTGGTCAGAGCGTGCACCCCACTGCCTCCTTGCCAGGATAATCCTGTCCGTTGGTTTCCTAGTAGGAACCTCACAGCTGCATTTCAAGCAACTCTGTGTTTTTAAAGTATTCTTTGTCTCCCTTATCCCTGCCCTGGCTGGTCAGGCCTTTAGTTGCTTTTTATCCAGACCCTCCCTGATAGGTGTTTGTCTAAGAGCAGGTTAGACAAACACCTGTCAGAGATTATCTAGATAATACTTAGCTCTACCTTGAGTGCAGGGGACTCGATGACCTCTTCCAGTTGATGATTCCCGGGTGCAGTCCTCAGTTTTGCCCAATCAGTTTAAAATACTGTCCTCCCATTCTGGGATTACAATAGTCTTTTCCCTGTTCCTGTAAGTGCCTATGACAGGGCCCTGTGAGTAGCAGCACCTTGGTCCCTGAGGTTGCTGCGGCACTGGGAAGAGTACAGGTGTAAAGGGAACCAATTAACTCGTTGGTGTTGGGGATTACCGACAGGCGGGTGGCAATTGCTGGGCTAGTGAGGCAATTGGCTCAGTAGCTGGGAGGATATAAGTGGGAGGAAGAGGAAGCAGGGGGAAGCTCAGAGGGTGAGAGAGAAGGCTGTGGGGGCAGCTGTTTCCCCGTCACCTGAAAAGCAAGGGAAAGAACCCAATTAGTCATGTTCTGCACCTGGGGGCAGTCACTAATCACCTCCTGGATAGCAGACTGATCCCCTTTCTCCCAGCAAAGCACACTACAGGGAATAGCTCTCTCTCTCTCTCTCTCTCTCTGCTTTTCCCCTTTGGGCTGGCGTAATATTGGGGTTTTGCCCATCTCAAAGCATGAGGAGGTGGGATGGTTCTCTGAATTTAGGGACTGTCCCACAACGTTTAGGGCAGGGGACAAGCTAACTCGTCTGAGAAATCCCATAGTTAATTGGAGGGGAAGGACCAAGCTCCCCGACTCTAGGACTGGTGGACAGAGAGCCTCACTGCCCCATCCAGTGTCATCAACCCAAAGTGGTCAAAATACGTGAGTTACACCCACAAATAATACAGTGGAGTTCTGTTTCTTTGCTTGCTAGATTTGAAGCCTTTAGGAGGCCTTTGGGTCATGTTTGCAAGCTTTTCTCCATAACCACAATGACGAGAAACTTGTGGGGTTTTTTGTTTTGGTTTGGTTTTTCAATGGAAGCTCAAACTCTTGCAGCTTCCCATGGCTACTGGAGCTGGTGCTGCCAGAAAAACACCAAATATCACGAATTAATCGAATCATAGAAGATTAAAGCTGGAAGAGACCTCAGGAGGTCATCTAGTCCAACGCCCTGCTCAAAGCAGGACCAATCCCCAACTAAATTATCCCAGCCAGGGCTTTGTCAAACCTGACCTTAAAAACTTCTAAGGAAGGAGATTCCACCACCTCCCTAGGTAACCCATTCCAGTGCTTCACCACCCTCCCAGTGAAACTGTGTTACCTAATATCCAACCTAAAACTCCCCCACTGCAACTTGAGACCATTACTCCTTGTTCTGTCATCTGCCACCACGGAGAACAGCCGAGCTCCATCCTCTTTGGGACCCCCCTTCAGGTAGTTGAAGGCTGCTATCAAATCCCCCCTCATTCTTCTGCAGACTAAACAAGCCCACTCTTCCTGACCCTCAACACTAGGGCTGCCAATGTTGTATTTGAAAAATGAGGGACTGTTTTCTTAGCACCCCTGCCCCACCCTCCTCCTCATATTATTTATTATTAATAATAATCAGCAGTCCCCCACCTTCGCCAGGGGCTGTTCCTTGCTGCTTTTTTCAGCACTCAGCAACTGCCGATCTCATTGCGCAGAGATGGACAAAATGGACAGCCCTACTCGACACCATGAACCCAAGGTGGTTTTCGGGGCGGCCGGCCTGTATGGCTCTGGCTTCCCCTTCTCTCTCCTGCCGCCTCTGGCTGCTGTCCAAAACCTACGGTGCCCCCGCCTGCCCGTGGGCACCGCTCCCCCGGCGCGGCAGGGCGGGTGGGCGGCACACGAGGGTTCCCGCCCTGCCAGCAGAGCCCTGCCCCAGACCTTGCTGTGGAGCCAGGGCCTAGGCCTGGCCAGAGCACTGGCCTCCCCCATTCCCAAGCGGGGCGCAGTGCCCCGGGGAGCCCAGGCCAGCTGGCAGGCAGGGGGCACCTGAGCCAGCCCGGTCAGGTAATGGGGGGTTGTAGGGTGAGGAGACACTGGGCCTAGCTGAGGGGCGGCCCAGGCGGTAAAGGGCGGAGGGGAGCGAGCTGCCCGTCCCGCCCTGTCTGTGGCGTTGGGGGATGGGCTTGCCTTGCCACCGGCCCTGATTTTGCCCCATCCTCACGCTGTGGCCCTGAGGGTGAATCTGGGTCCGTGGCACTTTGGAGTTATTGGGGAAAGGGGGTCACGGGGCGGTTTTGTCAGCACGAGGCCTGAGACGAGCCCCGTGCGGTAACCGGGGCGGGGGCTTTCTCTGGGGAAGCCTAGGCCCACGGCACGCCCCGGCTGCTCTGGGCCACTGCAGGCGCTGGAGCAGGGTTGTCTCCGCGGAGGTCCACGGGCACGTGGATGCGGTGGGGTCCGTGTGGAGCTGCTCAGAGTCGTAGCCCCCGTCGGAGCCTGGTGGACTCGGGCTTTATTTGCCTCCGCACTAACCTGTCCGTGCGTCCCACGGGTTCATTGCCCTCACGCCGACCGAGCTGCCAGGTTTGGGTTGCAACCGCAGCAGGGGAGCGCCGGCCTTGGACAAAACACCTGTTTGAGCTGCAGCGTGAGGGAAGAAGGTTCGTGGTGGTATTTCCGTTTGTCTTAGGTCTGTAAGGGTTTAGTGAGGGGCCTGACCTGAGGCGAGGAGGCCAGGTAACAGGTTCTGGGGGTTACTGGGTCCAGACACAGTAAGGGAATAAAACTGGAGCAGTAAATAGAAAGTAACTTTCTCCATTCCCTTTGAAGCCTTCCTGAAGTGATTTTTAAAGCGAGCCCCCTTGGAGAGAAAAGCAGCTCTGTGAATTGGAAATTCAGATTCTTTAAAGTTCCCTGAGAATTAATTTCCATCTTCTATTAGCACCAAGTTTAGAGGTCTACGCAGGTGAGCAGAGAGCCTATCACACTGAACCTTTCTCTATCCTGAGAAGAGAGGAGATAACGAGCAGTTTGATAACCTTGCGTAGCACTTCCAAATGCTCAGGCATCTAGTACGGGGCAGTAGCAGGAGCCATGACAGCATATTGCGCTGCTTCTGAGCAGGTGATATTCTGGGCAGCAGTGTGGAGAGGACAAGATACAGGTGCTCAGAAAAATGCAAGACGTGGGAAAAACCTTAACTAAATGGGCCCTCTGCTAAAACATCATTCATTAATGATCTGGAGGATGGTGTGGACTGCACCCTCAGCAAGTCTGCAGATGACACTAAACTGGGAGGAGAGGTAGATATGCTGGAGGGTAGGAATAGGATACAGAGGGCTCTAGACAAATTAAAGGATTGGGCCAAAAGAAATCTGATGAGGTTCAACAAGGACAAGTGCAGAGTCCTGCACTTAGGATGGAAGAATCCCATGCACCGCTACAGACTAGGGACCGAGTGGCTCGGCAGCAGTTCTGCAGAAAAGGACCTAGGGGTTACAGTGGACGAGAAGCTGGATATGAGTCAACAGTGTGCCCTTGTTGCCAAGAAGGCCAATGGCATTTTGGGATGTATACGTAGGGGCATTGCCAGCAGATCGAGGGAAGTGATTGTTCCCCTCTATTTGACATTGGTGAGGCCTCATCTGCAGTACTGTGTCCAGTTTTGGGCCCCACACTACAAGAAGGATGTGGAAAAATTGGAGAGAGTCCAGCGGAGGGGAACAAAAATGATAAGGGGGCTGGAACACATGACTTATGAGGAGAGGCTGAGGGAACTGGGATTGTTTAGTCTGCGGAAGAGAAGAATGAGGGGGGATTTGATAGCTGCTTTCAACTACCTGAAAGGGGGTTCCAAAGAGGATGGATCTAGATTGTTCTCAGTGGTAGCAGATGACAGAACGAGGAGTAATGGTCTCAAGTTGCAGTGGGGGAGGTTTAGGTTGGATATTAGGAAAAAAAATTTCACTGGGAGGGTGGTGAAGCACTGGAAATGGGTTCCCTAGGGAGGTGGTGGAATCTCCTTCCTTAGAAGTTTTAAAGGTCAGGCTTGACAAAGCCCTGGCTGGGATGATTTAGTTGGGGATTGGTCCTGCTTTGAGCAGGGGGTTGGACTAGATGACCTCCTGAGGTCCCTTCCAAACCTGATATTCTATGATGTGTGACCCTTTCCTGACCTTCCTCTTTTCTGCTCTCCATTCAAACTGCATTGAAGGTTTGTACATGAAGATATTGTTAGAATTATTCCTCTCTTTCCCATCAGTGTGACACTACTTTTGTTAAGTATCAGTCACCAGTGCTCAGGTTCATGGGTGTTTTTTGGAAACCATTTGTAGGTGACAAATCTGAGGAATTGCACAGATTGAAGTGTTACTAGAGGAAGTTTTGGAATTAACTGAGAAACTGAACATTAACAAGTCACCGGGACCAGATGGCATTCACCCAAGAGTTCTGAAAGAACTCAAATGTGAAATTGTGGAACTATTAACTACGGTTTTTAACCTGTCCTTTAAATCAGCTTCCGTACCCAGTGACTGGAAGATAGCTAATGTAACGCCAATATTTGAGAAGGGCTCTATCCTCACCTGGTGTAAATAGCATAGTTCCATTCATGACAATGAAGCTACACAGATTTATGCCAGATCAGGATCTGGCCCTTCATCTTTTATTCTACAAGAGAGAGACTGACCCCCAAGCAGTCTGCTCTGCGTCTCCTTTGGATGGAACTTTAACTTGAGCTCCCACCAGCTCAGGGAAGACATGAAAGATCCCAGGGCACTTTTTGTGAGAATCTGGGTTAGTTCTGGCATCCTTTGTCAAATTTCTCCTCCCTTGAATATAAATATTCAGTGACTGTGGTGCACTGAGCTGTGTGAAGTGTTAGCTATAACCCTCCACCCCAGAACCAGCTGCAGTTTAGTGGCAAAGTAATTCTTGTGTATACCTTTTGTGCAGGGCAGGGTTGTCTACCCATATTCATTGCTGTTACTCCAGTTTTATACCATTGTTGCAGTGTGGTGGTCCCAGGCCCTTTGCAGTAGGTATTGGAGTTTGTTTTGTGCATTCTTATTGTGCAGAATCCCTGATGCCAGCAAGGGGCAGTGAGGGATTGTACTGATGGCCTTGGCCAGATGTGCTGGTTTAAGACTCAGACACTGGCATCCTTTCTTCACTTAAATGTCCTCGTTTTATTTTAAATAGTGGTGAGTGCACTGACAGTTCATCAGCCGGAGGGAGTCAGTTTGTGCAACAAAACATCCGGCGTGGCTGAGAACAAATCAGACAGAATTAAACAAGACAGGGAGGCCTTTTAAATTCTAGCCAGTAACAATAACCGCATGTCTATAGAACCAAGTCTCATGTTGTTCCTTGGTCCGTTTGTGGCTATCTAGCATTAAATATCAATCAGGGTGCATCTGCTAGCACGTTCCTGAATGGGAGACTTTTAAGTTCTGAAAATGAGTCTGTAGAACTGAATATACATGGGACTTTCCCCCAGGGATCAGGATCACACCTTCTAAGGCAAAACAATGTTGCCTGTTGAGGATACTCTCCAACCTTCATAATGTAGAGAGCTCAGTAAATGATCGAGTTGAATAGTCAGGGTTATGGGTTCTTACATTCCCCCCGGTTCTACAGAACCCTGTGTCTGGCTCATATCATGGGTGGCAGCAGGATCCTTCTCCTCTGTGGCATTTAATCCTTACATGTGTGCGCTTTGCGTCTTAATCAGCCCGTTTGAACTGATATTTGTATCTGGCTGCTCCAGTCTTTGTTTAGGCCTGTGCCCACCTTCATCCAAGTGCTTTCATTGCTGGGCACTCAAAGGGGGTGGGGTGTGTGTGCATTGTAAATTGCTATGTATTAATAACTGATACTGGCATGGCTTTGCGTTGGCATGTTCCAGAGACTAAAATAGACATGGGTCTTGCCCCAAAGACACTTTTGGAGTTAAAGGGTTGCCTTGTTGGTGGAGTGTTAGAGTTTGTATTTCATAGAATTGGAGGATTAGAAGGGACCACCAGGGTTATCTAGTTTAACCCTTTGCCAAGATGTAGGATTTGTTACATCTAAACCATCCAAGATAAATGGCTCTAGCCTCTTCTTGAAAACCTTCAGTGAAGGAGATTCCATGACTTCCCTAGGCAGTTTGTTCCATTGTCCTACTGTTTTACAGTTAGGAAGTATATCCTGAGATTTAATCTAAATCTGCTGTGCTGTAGTTTGAACCCATTGCCTCTTATTCTGCCCCCTATGCAAGAGAGAACAACTTTTCTCCATCTTTCTTATGGCAGCCTTTCAAGTATTTGAATCATAGACTATCAGGGTTGGAAGGGACCTCAGGAGGTCATCTAGTCTAACCCCCTGCTCAAAGCAGGACCAATCCCCAATTTTTGCCCTAGATCCCTAAATGGCCCCCTCAAGGATTGAGCTCACAACCCTGGGTTTAGCAGGCCAATGCTCAAACCACTGAGCTATCCCTCCAGCTCTCATGTCTCCACTTAATCTCCTCTTTTCCAAACTAAACATACCCAGTTCCTTCAGCCTTTGCTCCTATGGCTTGCATTCCATCCCTTTGATCTTCCTTGTCACTCACCTCTGGATCCTCTCCAGTTTCTCTACATCCTTTTTATACAGCAGGGACCAAAATTGGCCATAGTACTCCAGCTGAGGCCTAACCAGCACCAAGTAGAGGGGTACTATCACCTTCTGTGACTTGCATGCTATGCCTCTTTTAAATCAACCTAAAAGTGCATTTGCTTTGTTTTGCAACAGTATTGCATTGGTGACCCAGGCTGAGGTTGTGATCCACCACAACTCCTAGATCCTTCTCAGCAGTACTCAGCCAGTTAACCCCCTCTGGGTTTGTGCATTTGGTTTCTCTGAAGCACCTTACGTTTGTCTTTGTTAAATTTCATTTTGTTGTCTATAGAGTAGTTCTCCAATTTATCAAGATCCCTTTGAATTTTAGTTCTATCCTCCAAAATGCTTGCAACCTTCCCTCCTCTCCCCCCTCCCCTTTGTGTCATCTGCAGATTTGATCAGGATGCTCTCTACTTCTACATCTAGGTAATTAATAAAGATGTTAAATAACACTGGACCCAGAACAGATGCCTATGGAACCCCACTTGAGACCTCCTTCCTAGCTGACGTCATTCCATTAATAGTTACTCTTTGTTTGCGGTTTAATCAATTATGTATCCACTTAATGGTAGTTCTACCCACCCCACATTTCTCCAGCTTACTTATGAGAAGTCAGGACACTTCAGGGGAATGTAAAGTTATTTAAATGGAGTGTATCAGCTGATGAGCAGCGAGCTCATGAGTCAGTGACTCCCACCATTCCCTCTGTGTCAGAGCGACTGTCTGAGCATAGCACCTCTGAGTTTCAAGAGCCTGTTTCCTAAAGTGAAATACACTGATGGTGTGAAATACTGAAGAACGCACCTGTGCTTTAGCATCACCCCTTCAATTAGGGAGGCCTTGTCCACCTACTTGGACCAGCAGGAGGGCTGTATCATGGTTTAGTTCTGCACTTGCAGCCATCCATCACTGTTGTGTAGAGTCCCCTTGTGATAGGGAGCTTAGGGCATATGGCACTGGCAGGGCCAGGAGCACTGAGAAATCTTGACAGAGGCCCCTACCTTGACCTTTTCTCCTGGCAAGTACATTACACTGCAAACGCTTACAGTGGAGGGCCCCTAATATAGCAAAATGTTTGTAAATGTTTGAAACTGAACAAACATGGTCGGTAATCAACACACCAACAAGAAACAACGTTCAGTGCAGATAAGAAAAATAAATCTCTGGCACCATCAGCAGAGCAGAAACCAAAAGGCAAAGGCAGGAGTGAGGGAGAGGCCAGATCTGTCAGTTCCCTTCCCTGCAAAATACACTTTTTAATCTCCTCTGTTTGGCAGCTTCTGGAGATAAGGCTAAGAGGAAGTAAAGGGAAAAATGAGCCGTGTGGGTGGCTCTAGCGAAATGAGTCTTTCCATTAAAGAGCAGCACTTGTACTGCCTTTTGCCACGATTATTGCAATTAAAGCGAACCCTTCCTTTCAACTGCAGACACAGATCTCCTTCTTGTGGCTCGTTGGCTCTGACAGGCTGAATGGTTTAATCTCAGACTGCAGTCATGGCTCCAAATTTTGAGGCTACTGCTAATTTTAAACTGACTTTATTTTTGGCTGTGTTACCGAAACACCGAGGAAAATAAACAATGGTAATTCTCAGAAAGAAAAGGAGTACTTGTGGCACCTTAGAGACTAACCATTTTTTCATGCTTTGGGTGTATATAATAAGATCTTCTACACTTTCCACAGTATGCATCCGATGAAGTGAGCTGTAGCTCACGAAAGCTTATGCTCAAATAAATTGGTTAGTCTCTAATGTGCCACAAGTCCTCCTTTTCTTTTTGCGAATACAGACTAACACGGCTGTTACTCTGAAATGGTAATTCTGCAAACTGACCCAGACTTTGTGTGAGTTTCCGTACCAGCATGTTGAGTCGTAGCCACAGCACCTGATGGCATCATTTTAAGTGGTGAGCATGTTATTGCTAATTTTAGCCTGGAATCCAGCAGGGCCGTTGGAACCATTTGTATTTGTCCTTAAGGTGGAAGAGATTACTCTTGTGAAGAACAAGAAATGGAACCAAGGAGAGAACTGGATATTGACAAGAGAAGAGCTTTGTCCGCTCATTCAACCAGAGCCTATAACATTTGATAAGTGATTCCCAGCTTTTTAAACGTCTTTCCTGGATGCCTTGAGTCAGCCCTTCCTTAGGCTGTGGAGACTCTGATTCTATCTCAGATAGAATCATAGAATCATAGAATATCAGGGTTGGAAGGGACCCCAGAAGGTCATCTAGTCCAACCCCCTGCTCAAAGCAGGACCAAGTCCCAGTTAAATCATCCCAGCCAGGGCTTTGTCAAGCCTGACCTTAAAAACCTGTAAGGAAGGAGATTCTACCACCTCCCTAGGTAACGCATTCCAGTGTTTCACCACCCTCTTAGTGAAAAAGTTTTTCCTAATATCCAATCTAAACCTCCCCCATTGCAACTTGAGACCATTACTCCTCGTTCTGTCATCTGCTACCATTGAGAACAGTCTAGAGCCATCCTCTTTGGAACCCCCTTTCAGGTAGTTGAAAGCAGCTATCAAATCCCCCCTCATTCTTCTCTTCTGCAGACTAAACAATCCCAGCTCCCTCAGCCTCTCCTCATAAGTCATGTGTTCCAGTCCCCTAATCATTTTTGTTGCCCTTCGCTGGACTCTTTCCAATTTATCCACATCCTTCTTGTAGTGTGGGGCCCAAAACTGGACACAGTACTCCAGATGAGGCCTCACCAGTGTCGAATAGAGGGGAACGATCACGTCCCTCGATCTGCTCGCTATGCCCCTACTTATACATCCCAAAATGCCATTGGCCTTCTTGGCAACAAGGGCACACTGCTGACTCATATCCAGCTTCTCGTCTACTGTCACCCCTAGGTCCTTTTCCGCAGAACTGCTGCCTAGCCATTCGATCCCTAGTCTGTAGCGGTGCATTGGATTCTTCCATCCTAAGTGCAGGACCCTGCACTTATCCTTATTGAACCTCATCAGATTTCTTTTGGCCCAATCCTCCAATTTGTCTAGGTCCCTCTGTATCCTATCCCTACCCTCCAGGGTATCTACCACTCCTCCCAGTTTAGTATCATCCGCAAATTTGCTGAGAGTGCAATCCACACCATCCTCCAGATCATTTATGAAGATATTGAACAAAACGGGCCCCAGGACCGACCCCTGGGGCACTCCACTTGACACCGGCTGCCAACTAGACATGGAGCCATTGATCACTACCCGTTGAGCCCGACAATCTAGCCAGCTTTCTACCCACCTTATAGTGCATTCATCCAGCCCATACTTCCTTAACTTGCTGACAAGAATGCTGTGGGAGACCGTGTCAAAAGCTTTGCTAAAGTCAAGAAACAATACATCCACTGCTTTCCCTTCATCCACAGAACCAGTAATCTCATCATAAAAGGCGATTAGATTAGTCAGGCATGACCTTCCCTTGGTGAATCCATGCTGACTGTTCCTGATCACTTTCCTCTCCTCTAAGTGCTTCAGGATTGATTCTTTGAGGACCTGCTCCATGATTTTTCCAGGGACTGAGGTGAGGCTGACTGGCCTGTAGTTCCCAGGATCCTCCTTCTTCCCTTTTTTAAAGATGGGCACTACATTAGCCTTTTTCCAGTCATCCGGGACTTCCGGATACTTATCTAGTTATCTGGCCCCCATTACCATAGTAACTGAGCCCCCCACAGTCTTTAATATATTTATCCTGCCATACCCCTGAGGGCTTGGGAAGGATCATTATCCCATTTTACAGGTGAGGAAACCAAAGCACAAGAGGTGAAGTGACTTGCCCAGGGTGTGTCCATCTGCAGCAGAGCTAGGAATGGAATCCAGACATTGTCATTGGATTGTTTGTTAGTTTTTTAAAGCCTTCTCTCTGTTTTAGCGATTTCACATGTTGTTAGGAACATAGAGAAGGAATTTTATTTATCTTAACATGATTGTCTCCCTTTCATTCTTACCTTTCAACTCACTAACTTTCAGGCAGCATTTTTAAAGCCTATTGGTGGCTGATCCCTGTCAGTCAAACTCAGAAAAAAGGTGGTGGGAACATCCCTCAGAACAGATCGAAACTCCAGAAATCAAATGACCAGGTGGAGGCTGCATTTCTAAAGTGCTGGCGGTTTCAGGAGAAACGCTGGGCTGTGGCTGTCAGCCACTGAATGTTTTCTGTCTTATGGTTTCATGCCGCCACCCATCACTCTAGTAGCTGGGCATGTTTAACTGAACTCTCCCCCCAGCCAACTCTCCCCTTTCCAAACTTCTCCTTGTGGAGAGAGCCTTAAATGCATCCGATGAAGTGAGCTGTAGCTCACGAAAGCTTATGCTCAAATAAATTGGTTAGTCTCTAAGGTGCCACAAGTCCTCCTTTTCTTTTTGCAAATACAGACTAACATGGCTGTTACTCTGAAACCTGTCATTAAATCAATCTAGTGCCAAAGACTGAAGTGCCAGCAAGACACTCTGACCTGTGAGTTAATTTTTATTTGCATTACAGTAGTGCCCAGAGGCCTCACTCAGGTCCAGACCCCATTGTGCTGAGTGCTGTCCAGACCTAAAATAAAGAATGGTTCCTGCCCCAGCGGGCTTACCTAAATCTCAGTGGCTCTTTCTCACTAGCACATATTTTCTTCTGTGGCCTGACGGGGAAGATCTGTTTTCACTTTTGAAGTTCTCCATTGAAGCTGTGGCCCAGGAACCAAACCAGAGTCTGCTGAGAATGCAGAAGGTTGGGCACAGGATCTCTCCCCCTTGCTGCAAGCTGTGTGCAGGAGTGAGGTTTTTCAGGTGGTGTTTCTCTTACATGAAATACAGAGTCCTGTTTCGGTGCCTATGGTATTAATATCTGATGTCATACAAGAGTCCAATGATCAATTGCTTTTTATTTACTCAGTGCTACACGGTGCCATGTTCCACCCACAGACCCAGGAGCCATGCTGTTTGCGTTGTCTCTTGTAGCCTTTATTAACTATGCCAAGTGCCACGGGGACTCACTGTAACTTCTGATCCTAAGTGTCCGATACAGCACGTCTCAGCACAGTCTCACCTGCAGCTCCTGGAAAGAGCACTCCTCCCTCTTGGGCTGTAGGCCGCTGTTGACGAGTTAGAGAGAAGTTTGGCATTCTGACCTGTACGTTTATCTAGGAATTTTTAAAAGAAGCAGTAGTTTTTCATGTGGAGCATAATCACATAGTGCTTTTCTTGGCAAACAACTCCAGATAGAAAAGGAGACACAGAGAACAGCCAGGTAAGTCAATTATTTTATATGATATAGATGAAAAATGTAAATCCTTGCGTGAGAAGCCCTGATTTCAAAGCTTTCTATTCAGGTAATTTCCTCCTCAGAATGCTGGTTTCTTTTGCGTCTGTACATGTGAGATGATGACCGGCGTTCTAGCGGCTGTCTCTGACATTTATTGGCGAGACGTTTCCTGCAGGTAATGGAACCCTACTGTTCCAGTGGTGTTCAGACCAACTTAATGAATTCAGGCCATTCAAGGGAGACCTGATTCAAAGCCTACTGAAGTCAATGGAAAGGCTCCCACTAAGCCTCTCTCCATTTATTTTTTCCCTGCGGAGATTAACTTTTGATTTCTCTGTGTGCTGAAATCTGAGAGGTCTCTTGCCATCCTCAGCACTAGTGGCTTCATCTCTATTTTAACAGAGATTAAACTGCTGAAACCACGTCACTAGCGATGTGATGGATTCTCCGTCAGCTGGAGTCTTTGAGTCATGGTAGGATGTCTGTGTAAAAGCAGGGCCGGATTAACCTTCTGTGGGCCTGGCGCCAAACATATTTGTGGGCCCCCCTGGAGGCAATGGAGCCTGGCGCGGGGAGGTCAGTCCCCAGAGCGAGGGGCCGGTCAGGGGCATGGTATCGCAGGGGTGGCCCTGTTCCACCCAGTTCAGTGCGAGGGCACTGTTTACAAACCGGCAGTTGTCAGGTGCACAGTGGCCCGACCAGCCCTGTGCGGCCAGCGCGCCCCTTCCCATCGGGGGCTGGCCCATGCCACGCCACACAGCCCCCCTGCCCAACATCCCCCCAACACCCTATGGCCAGAGCCCCCCCCAGACCCCCTGCAAATGCACAGCGCCCTGCACAACACCACCCCTGCCCAGTGCCCCCCTGCCCACAGCCCCACCACAACTGCCCAGCATCCTCCACAGAACCCCCACTCCCTAGTGCCCCAACACACACATCTTCCCCGCCCGCTCCCAGCCCAGCACCCGCCCCCCAGGTCTCCCAGAGACCGACTCCCTGCCTCCCGGCCGCACTCACTGGCCCTGCTGGGAGGCGACTGTGTCTGCTGGGCTGAGCTGGGAGAGCAGCCAGGGCTGGTCCCAGAGCTGGGAATTGCTCCGGCCCCTCAGAAATGGCACAATCGTCCAGGCAGGCTCCCTTGGGACCCACTTTACTGGAGGGGCCCAGCCAAGCCCTCACACTGCCCCCCCCCAACTGGCTGAGACTGGCCAGGCTTCTGCCCCCGTCCCAGACAGCTCAGCGCCGGGGAGACAGGTGGGGCCCCACAGGTGGTGGGAAGCAGAGACTGCCCTGAGCCGGAGGTGCCCTGGGGTCTGGCTAGGGGGCAGAGAGGAGCAGGGGGGTGGGGCCAGGCCCCTAGGTGCAGTGGTGGCCAGGGAGGCTCCGCGTGCTGCCCCCGTCCTGAGCGCCGGCTCCACAGCTCTTATTGGCCAGGAACTGCGGCCAGTGGGAGCTGCGGGGGCCACAGGGACATGCCGGCCACTTCCAGGAGCCGCGTGGAGCCAGGGCAGGCCGGGAGCCTGACTTAGCCCTGTTGTGCCTCCGACTGGGACTTTTAATGGCCCGGTCAGTGGTGATGACTGGAACCGCCAGGGTCCCTTTTCGACATTAGTGACATTTGGCCCTTGACTCCAATGAGAGCAGGATCAGACACGTGCATAGGTGGGAGTCAGGGGAGTGACACTGGTGTAAAACCAGTGTGCAGTCATCATCAGGCCCACTAGATATATGAAGATAATACAGGCTGGAGAGCGCGGCGAGATTACAGGCTATCCATTACTGCATAGTCCGTAGCTGCAAGCATTATGAGACACTCAGCATTAACATCCCCAGCGACCCCAAAAACCTGAAACAATTCAATCTACCCAAAAAAACCCAGAATGAGACCCCAAGTGAGACATTTTACCCTAAAAAAGGCCAAGATGCAGAGAAGTCCACAAGGGGCTTCCTGATTGTCTGTGGAAGGTACTCTGATGTGAGGGTGATGGGCGGCAAAGTAATATCCTACAATAGCTGGTTCAACGCTGCAGCTGGGAAGTCCAAGAAGAGACAAAGCAGGATGTATGTAGTGCACTCGCGTGAGATCCCTTCTGAGCTACCATCACACTCACTTCAACGGCCCATCGGCTGCTCCATTTGCCTCTCTAGGTCATTTACCGTGTTATATTTCCTCACATTGTGCCCTCCTGGCTCCATCCGTTGTGCCATCCTGAGTTTATTCTGCCTTTTGGAATTGCAATTAACAACAGCCCAGAGCCACCTGGACTTAGCAAGGAACCTTTCAGCTTTCCCTTCACTTCCTCTTGGTAACAGCTACTGCTTCTTATTAAAGTTGTTATCATTGTCTTCAAGAACTTTGCCGCCACTTCTTCCCCCCGCTCCTTGTTTTTCGAAGGCTGGGGACGAGCAGGAGTTAATTTGTTTTCTTATTATCAAAACTGCGGCCTCCGCTTTACTAGTTCACGAAAGGGCGGGAGTAGGGTTACTGGAGGGAAAAGTGAGTATTCCCTGTGATGCTCTGCAGTAGATTCCAGCACAGGCTGGGGTGTGTAAAGGGGACCAGGGAGGTGATTCCCTTTCACACAGTGCTGGCTGCCCCCATCACAGAATTTGGAGATTGAAACAACCTATGCTAAGAAGGGTAGTTCCCTCTGTATTCCCTTCCTCCTTTCTCCTCCTCCATCATCATATTACAACAGCATCCCACTGCCCCACACACCTCAGAGCCCCCTTGTCCTTGTTGCTGTCAGTGCTCCATACTCTAAGACCCTGTTGATGCAAATGTAACACCGACAGACCCTGGTCGTTGGCAGGCGGGATTGAACCTGGGACCTCTGGAGCTAAATGCGTGAGCCTCTACCGCATGAGCTAAAAGCCACGTGCCTGTGAGCTAAGGCTGTAGAGCAGACTCATACATCTCTCTCTCTCTCTGAGCGGTCTTGGTGCCACGAGATGGGCCAGAACACTCAGGTTACAGGGCCTTTATCCAAAGTGTTTTTCCTGATATTCATCCCAAATTTTCCTTTTCACAGTTTTATCCAGTTGTTCCTGATTACATGCCCTCACATCACCCAAAGTAATTTCCTTTCTTCCTTGGTGCTGTACTTACCCTTCAAATATTTGTAGAGGGTTCTTCCCCACCCTCTCCCCTCATAATTGTTCTTTAGCAAAGACAAGACTAGAAATATGAACTGAACTTAGACAAAAACCATCAAAACTGTAGGAAAACTTGTTGCAGTGGTAAAATGAGCTGGGGAATTAAGCCAGCTTCCAGGGAGGCAGTGAAGTCAGTCACTAAATCTTTCAGCTGCTGATTGATGATCACTTGCTGGAAATGTTCTAGAGATGTTACACTCCTGCAACAAGCAGCAGCAGCCGGGGAATGGATTAGATGACTTCATGTGGGACCCTACCAACGTTAACCACTTGGTTTCACTCCCCTTCCATCCACTGAACCCCCCACAAGCTATTCTAGACTTTCCAAGCAATTTTGAGCTGAAGATATATTTCTAAAACCAGCTTCAAACATTACTCTGGAGCCTTTACACCACAATAAAGGTGTGCATTGACCCAGCCCTGCAGTGTCCTTTCAGACTGATTAATACAGCGATGTACTAGTGCGGCCTGTTTACATGTTCATGTCTCTCTGGGATGATTGCATCAGCATGGCTGTGGTGAGCATGAAATTCAAAGCCGTGGGGATTCCAGAGGCGTCTCTGCTAGGCCGTACGTGATGCTCTACAAGGGTCTCTTGATCGGTCATTGAATTAGCCTGTGAAATCGTTGCTGTGTTTTTTCCCTCCGGGCTCTGTTTTCCTAATTGTCATTGCTGCATTTCCATGAGAAGAACATGTCCTGCTTAAATTTCCCATCCCATCCAGAAGGCCCTGTGCTGAGGGCAGATTTTTCTATTTTTCCATCTTGATGCACATGGATTTATGTGCAAAACTCCCGTTAATGCTAATGAGAGTTCAGTATGTAAATACTGCCCTGTACCTGTGCATGGAGATGAGAATAATAGGTCCCTTTGACCCTGGCTTTGGGAGCTAGGAAGAGGTGGCTTTTCCCTTAAACACCTTGGGTCTAGAGGACAGAGCATGGTCTAACAGCAAACAAACTCTAGCTGCATGAATGCAAAGGTGGCATGCTACTTTGAGAACTGTCTCAGGCCCTGAACCTGCCTGTACACTGCACTGGCTGAGCTACAGTTACTTGTAGCTGATATTTACTGGACAGAAAGAAAAGAAGTACTTGTGGCACCTTAGAGACTAACCAATTTATTTGAGCATGAGCTTTCGTGAGCTACAGCTCACTTCATCGGATGCATACTGTGGAATTGTGCATTACTGGACAGGTTATTCGATGCAATTAAAATGAAACCTGTTGCTATACACGTAGTGAAGGGTCACCAAGGGAAGCTCCATGGAAGATAATGGACTAGTGCATACTTATACCAGTGTGAATTTGATGCATAGTCTTTTCCATGCCGTTTCAAACTCTTGGGTATTAGCTCAAGTGTCCTGACTCTGGATCAGCCAGTACCTGATGTTTCAGAGCAAAGTCATGTTAACTCTCCCATAATGCACCTGGCCAGTTGTGCCAGCCTGGTGGGCATTTCTCACTGACCCTTCTGGCAATGATCCTCTGCCCTGAAGCAGGGGTTCTATCCCTCCTCTTTGAGCTTGCAGAACTGGAGATTTTATAGGTCAGGAAGTTACCCAACCAGAGTCTTTAACCCTAGAATAATAAGTCAATCTGCTTGTATCTCCCCGCGTGAGTGCAGGGGTGGACCTGTGGATAGAATGTCACACCTGCTTAAGTGTGTGAGATCCTGTCACCCTCTGGGAACTGAATATAACTATATAAGCTGCAGACTTGACCTCTCTGGGGTGTTGCCATTTTATCACCCTCCAGTAACTGCAGCCTACAGAGGCTATAAAATTGACCTCCAAGGGATGATTCATATACAAGACAATGAATTGCTGCACTCTGTCCCTGCAGAAGGTGCCTGTCTGTGGCCCAGGGGAAGAGATGATACAGGTGCACTCGCACTTAATGTGTTTAACATGGAATTGTGACTAAAGCATTTCTGAGACTAATGTGATCTGTAAAAGGAATCCCCTCTGGGTTCTGTGCTGGGGTTCTTCTGATAGACACTACTTGAGGGTCAATGTACTGAATGATAGGAACTGAGAGACCATGTCCTCCCTCTCCAGACATCTCCACTCTGGCTGACAGTGCCATCAGAAAAGCAATAGAAGCCGCTCTTTTTCTGAAATCCCATGGATCATGTCCACGTTCACAGAGGCTTTGTGCAGGAAACTGCAGGGGCGGAGGAGGTGGAAATGGAACACAGTGCTGCAGTGCAGCCCGTAAGAAACTCTTCTTCCAAGCGCTTGTCTAGGCCAGTGAGCCCTGCCCCTCCATGACCCTCATTGGGGCAACTCTGGAGCTCTGAGGGCTGATCCACTGATCTCCTGGTATTGCTCTCTGACAGGTTTGCTCTACTCACTGCTGGATGGCGCCTCCTCCTGGGGATTCGCTTGGTCAGGCCGGAGCCCCTTCCAGCAGTTAGACCCCGTCAGTTTCCCCCCTGCAGCCCCTCTCTCGCTCTCAGGAGCTGCAGCGTCCTCTTCGGGACTCAGCCCTCCGGGCAGGTCACTACTGTGATTTCCCTTTCTGGGGGAGCGTATCAAGGTTCCCGTTCTCCAGCAGTATCGGGCAGTCTTCTGCCTCACTGTGCCGCTCCCACAGGGGAACCTGGGCCCACCTTCTACTCCGGGTCCTGGCTCAGGGATCCTCAACACAGCAGCCAAGATCCGTTCCCTGCACCTTGCTGCCTTTTCCTGAGCTGCTTCTGTACCTCCTGGCCTTCCCCACTCCTCTGGGCTTGCCAGTCTCTTCCCTCCCTCTGCCCAGGGACTAACTTTAGGGAAGTCATCTCTGCAGCCTCCAAACACTCCTCCCTCTTCCCAGGGAGTGACTGCAGCCTTTCCCAGCTGCCTCCTCCGTTGCCAGCCTCCTGGCTTTTGTAGAAACCCCTCCTGTCTCTCGCAGGTGAGCATCTATCTGATTAGCTGCCTACAGCTCCCCTGTTTGCAGCCTAATTAGCTGATTGGGGCCCCCTGGCCTAATTCAGTTCTTGCATGGCCAGTGTGGAGAGCACACCCCATCACATGGTCTATTGTGGTCTGGTGCTGATTCCATCTCCACATCTTGAGGGCCTGCAGAGAACTCTCCATGGTGCCTTAGTGTAGCCCTCTGTGTAGGGTTGCAGCAGGGTTTTCACAGTGCACAGATCGCAGGAAGAACTGCATCCTTACTGCTTTAGTCATGCATTGAGTCTCTGCCACCCAAAACTCCCAGATACTTCAGTGTCACAAAGGTACCATTCTCCCTGGACACAGGGCCAGCCCAAGGTGGGTTGTACAGACAGCCTAGGTCTTGTACTGGCTCTCTAGTTGGGCTGAGTTTCCCTTAGATGTGTGCCAGGGCTAGGCCACAGTGAGGGAGCTTCTGATTTCTCAAAAGGAAAGGAGTACTTGTGGCACCTTAGAGACTAACCAATTTATTTGAGCATGAGCTTTCGTGAGCTACAGCTCACTTCATCGGATGCATACTGTGGAAGCTGCAGAAGACATTATATACACACAGAGACCATGAAACAATACCTCCTCCCATCCCACTCTCCTGCTGGTAATAGCTTATCTAAAGTGGTCATCAAGTTGGGCCATTTCCTGCACAAATCCAGGTTCTCTCACCCCCTCACCCCCCTCCAAAAACCACACACACAAACTCACTCTCCTGCTGGTAATAGCCTATCCAAAGTGACCACTCTCCTTACAACTACATACTTGTAGCTTCCACAGTATGCATCCGATGAAGGGAGCTGTAGCTCACGAAAGCTCATGCTCAAATAAATTGGTTAGTCTCTAAGGTGCCACAAGTACTCCTTTCCTTTTGCGAATACAGACTGACACGGCTGTCACTCTGAAACCTCATTTCTCAAAGACCTTTGCCTGTCTTTGATAAGTCCACCTGAGGAGGGTGCCTGTGACCAAAGGCTTAAAGGATCCCTGCATACAGCATGTGTGTTAGATACAGCCATTGTCTTGCAAATATCAACAGGAAATGTTGTGTAACACACACTTTAAGAGTGCTTTAATCTCTCTGCGCTCTGACAAGCCTGGCTGTTTTCCTATCCTCAGCTAGTGATTTTCTATTCACACTGGCATGATTAGCCTTCCACAAGCCCTCCTGAGTATCCCCCAGAGGCTCACGGAGGATGATGGGGGAAATGTGCACTAAATGCAGACACATTTGGGGGTTTGCTGCTGCTGCAGGTGGTGATTATTCCCTGTGGGTTTCTCTAGCAGCCCAGGTATGAGCCGCAGTTCACAGTCAAATAAACACACACAGCCTTGATCTTGACCTCTCTCAACTTCCACTGGCTTCAGGGACCAGCGAGGGCACCCAGCACCCCAGTACAGGCCCTGTCTACCTGAGAGAGCACCTCCCCTTTTGATCAGGTCTCCCCATCATAGCAGTGAGGGTGCTGGTGAGTGTGGGAGACAGAACTTCCCTGGGAACTGGCCCTCAGCTCACTCGCTGCGGCAGAATGACCCGGGGCCTCCTTGGGCTCAGAACAAAATGCAAAACTCTGCTCCGCAACAGCGCGTTTTGAACACCCACTCCCGCAGAGACACGACTATCAGCAAAGGGAAGGGCCAGAAACTGACCCTACTCTCTTTTCTACGGGCTGGCAAAAGAGAGAGAGATGTTTCTATTTTAAAGCCTGGGGAGGTATCTGTTATGATGGCGACAGGGCCATGTAGCTACCTAGGCAGATAGGACAAAGGGAAATGGAAGGAGGTCACCACTTTCCTGTTGGAAGCATGATTGTGTTGTGGATTTCCTGGTAATGCCATTGGATGATTAATGGTGGTTACAGGGTGAAGTCTCGCTGAGCGAAGGGCTCCGTGGAAGGCAGGGAGCTTACCAAAGGGAGTCCCTGGGTAGTTAGGTTCAGGAAGGCTGTGCCCAGTACAGAGGGGTGGCATGGAAGAAGCACAAAGAAGAGTGGCAGGAGGAGGTGGCGAAGAGAGGTGGGGTGGGGACGGTCTGAGCACTGAGATGGGGCCGGGGCTCTGCTGTTCAGCTGAGCAGCTTCTGCCAACGAAGAGATGGTGAGCACTGCTCTGTGATGTGACGAGGATGCAGACACTGCTGCACTCATTGCAATAAATACAGCTAGTGTTACAAGCCATGGGCCTAGATCCAGGCTCTGGAAGGATGCCAGGCCCCCAAACTGCTGAGCTGGGGGTGCACAGCCCAACTCTAGATCTTCAATTCCCATCACTAATGTTCCTCTCTTGCCCAAGACTACAGTGTATATTACACATACTCATGCCAATGAGATGATGTTGCACAATTTATTATGGATTGAAATAGCCAAGTTCGGGGGGCGGGGGGGGTGCAGGAGGGGTATGAGTTACAGACTGGGACCAAGTCCATGGGGCCGGATGCGTTGCATCCGAGAGTGCTAAAGGAGTTGGCGGCTGTGATTGCAGAGCCATTGGCCATTATCTTTGAAAACTCATGGCGATCGGGGGAAGTCCCGGACGACTGGAAAAAGGCTAATGTAGTGCCCATCTTTAAAAAAGGGAAGAAGGAGGATCCTGGGAACTACAGGCCAGTCAGCCTCACCTCAGTCACTGGAAAAATCATGGAGCAGGTCCTCAAGGAATCAATCCTGAAGCACTTACACGAGAGGAAATTGATCAGGAACAGTCAGCATGAATTCACCAAGGGAAGGTCATGCCTGACTAATCTAATCACCTTCTATGATGAGATTACTGGTTCTGTGGATGAAGGGAAAGCAGTGGACATGTTGTTCCTTGACTTTAGCAAAGCTTTTGACACGGTCTCCCACAGTATTCTTGCCAGCAAGTTAAAGAAGTATGGGCTGGATGAATGCACTATAAGGTGGATAGAAAGTTGGCTAGATTGTCGGGCTCAACGGGTAGTGATCAATGGTTCCATGTCTAGTTGGCAGCCGGTATCAAGTGGAGTGCCCCAAAGGTCGGTCCTGGGGCCAGTTTTGTTCAATATCTTCATAAATGATCTGGAGGATGGTGTGGATTGCACCCTCAGCAAGTTTGCGGATGATACTAAACTAGGAGGAGTGGTAGATACAGTGGCAGGTAGGGATAGGATACAGAGGGACCTAGACAAATTGGAGGATTGGACCAAAAGAAATCTGATGAGGTTCAACAAGGATAAGTGCAGAGTCCTGCACTTAGGACGGAAGAACCCAATGCACCACTACAGACTAGGGACCGAATGGCTAGGCAGCAGTTCTGCGGAAAAGGACCTAGGGGTTACAGTGGACGAGAAGCTGGATATGAGTCAACAGTGTGCCCTTGTTGCCAAGAAGGCCAATGGCATTTTGGGATGTATAAGTAGGGGCATAGCGAGCAGATCGAGGGACGTGATCGTTCCCCTCTATTCGACATTGGTGAGGCCTCATCTGGAGTACTGTGTCCAGTTTTGGGCCCCATGCTACAGGAAGGATGTGGATAAATTGGAGAGAGTCCAGCGAAGGGCAACAAAAATGATTAGGGGTCTGGAACACATGACTTATGAGGAGAGGCTGAGGGAACTGGGGATGTTTAGTCTGCAGAAGAGAAGAATGAGGGGGGATTTGATAGCTGCTTTCAACTACCTGAGAGGTGGTTCCAAAGAGGATGGTTCTAGACTATTCTCAGTGGTAGAAGAGGACAGGACAAGGAGTAATGGTCTCAAGTTGCAGTGGGGGAGATTTAGGTTGGATATTAGGAAAAACTTTTTCACTATGAGGGTGGTGAAACACTGGAATGCGTTACCTAGGGAGGTGGTGGAATCTCCTTCCTTAGAAGTTTTTAAGGTCAGGCTTGACAAAGCCCTGGCTGGGATGATTTAATTGGGGATCGGTCCTGCTTTGAGCAGGGGGTTGGACTAGATGACCTCCTGAGGTCCCTTCCAACCCTGATATTCTATGATTCTGCTTAGTTCCATTGCTGTAAATCCAGAAGAACCCTGCTGAAGTTAATGGAGTTAGGATTTATGCTAGGGCTTGGCACTGGGTGTGAGAGAGGTGTAATGGAACAGGTATAAATGGCAAAGTAGCTTGCACTGATCTGGTAGTGTGTGCCCATAGTGTGGCTTACACAGCTGTGGTATCCTGGGAGGATGTTGGACGGTGCAGTGGGACACGCCCCTTTATCTTACACCGTCCTGCCTCAGTTTCCTCTCACCAGGGTTTTCTCTCTCTCCCAGCAGGGGTTCATGTGGCTCAGCCTCTCCAGCTGGGTAGCTCTCAGAGTTTACTCTCCTTCTGGGGTAACAAAAGTTGGCACAAACAGCTTTTTCACTCTGCTTGGGCTCCTCTTCTGCCCGCTTTCTGGGCTCCCTTTAAATCTTTCTCTGCAGGGACAGAGCACTGACTCCCAGGCTACTTCCCTGCAGTTCTTCCTGCAGGACCTTCCGCCGGAGCCCCCCGTGCTCTCTGAGGTTCCTTCCAAACTGAGTGGGGCACAGGGGCTGACTGAACAGGGCTGGTGAGCCTCAGGCCCATGGCTCTTAAAGGGGCAGGCCACCCTGTCACAACCTGTAAAAACTTTTCACTGTCCTTGACTTCCTTCAATTAACCTCAAGAATATTGCCTACTCCGGCTGCCCCAGGAGCTGGTGAACTGGCAGCTAGAGATGAGGCTGCTTGTCAGTGGGGGAAATGAGCCCTGCAGCCATTGCTTTGTGAGGCGCTTGCAGGGGCGAGGGGGGCAGCCTGGCTTTGCTGCACATGCTCTAGCTTATTCAGCTGGCTGGAAGGTAAACGCTATTCTGAAACGGACACGGATGAATAAGCCACGTGACCGGGTGCTCAGGAGAGACTGCATGGACAAGACATGTACAGCAAAGCGAAGATCATCAAAGAACCTTTTGAACTATGCAGAGACTAAATGTTGGTTGCCAAGAACTGAGAAGGAAGCTAGATTTGAGTCAGCTGTCGAGGGACGGCTGACTGGTTGGCCGAAGGGACTGGCAATGGGATGTTGAGTCTCCCACCTGGTGTTTTCTTGTTCAAATCTAGCACAGGTTGAGTTTGACTGGAAATCATTCCCATGCTACCATCCGATGGCTGTTTGGAGACCAATGAGAAATGAAGTGTGGGTGAGATGGCATTCACAAGGCAGGACAGAAACGTTCTGCACTTAAATCAGCCCCACCTTAGACTGGAAGGTAAGCTTTCTGGCTGTGGCTGACAATCAGGACAGGACAGGATACAAGGGAGGAGACAGGCCTGGAGGTGGCTACCTTGGCCTGGCGAACACGTTCTTAGAGAGGCTAGAGACTGAACTCCCTTCCAGATCAGGAGTAAGGCCCGTGGGCAGGGCAGGGCAGTGGGGGGGAACCTACTGCTGTCTGTCTTGTACTTCTGGGGCTAGACAGCATCAGTCTTCAGAGTTGTCAGTCCAGCACCTGGTGCAGTCAGACACCCACAAAAGAGCAAATTAATGTTATTGACCATTGAGGAGCGGTTCCTTGTCTCCCTAGACTTGATGGAAAATCCTGGTGCAAGTGGCCATGCTGTAACTGAATTGATAATGCTGTGCCATCCCCAGTCCTCCAGACGCTTAATGTACGTGCTTCGCTTCACTCCCGTGAGCAGCCCCAGTGAAGTCCATGGTGAAAGGGTAATTGAAGAAATAAAGATTAAAAAATGGAATCCAAAGCAGGTAACGTGGATTCCAGTGTGACTGAAAAGCTGGGGAGCAAGCCAGCCCATGTGATCTACGAGGACTAGGGACCAAGTGGCTAAGCGGCAGTTCTGCAGAAAAGGACTAGGGGTTATAGTGGACGAGAAGCTGGATATGAGTCAACAGTGTGCCCTTGTTGCAAAGAAGGCTAACAGCATTTTGGGCTGTATAAGTCGGAGCATTGCCAGCAAATCGAGGGACAAGATCATTCCCCTCTATTCGGCATCGGTGAGGCCTCATCTGGAGTACTGTGTCCAGTTTTGGGCCCCACACTACAAGAAGGATGTGAAAAAAATGGAAAGCGTCCAGCGGAGGGCAAGAAAAATGATCAGGGGGCTGGGGCACCTGACTTATGAGGAGAGGCTGAGGGAACTGGGATTGTTTAGTCTGCAGAAGAGGAGAATGAGGGGGGATTTGATAGCTGCTTTCAACTACCTGAAAGGGGGTTCCAAAGAGGATGGATCTAGACTGTTCCAAGTGGTAGCAGATGACAGAATGAGGAGCAATGGTCTCAAGTTGCAGTGGGAGAGGTCTAGGTTGGATATTAGGAAAAACTTTTTCACTAGGAGGGTGGTGAAGCACTGGAATGGGTTCCCTAGGGAGATGGTGGAATCTCCATCCTTAGAGGTTTTTAAGGCCCGGCTTGACAAAGCCCTGGCTGGGATGATTTATTTGGGGATTGGTCCTGCTTTGAGCAGGGGGTTGGACTAGATGACCTCCTGAGGTCCCTTCCAACCCTGATATTCTATGATTTTAGAAGAAGCATGGTCCAAGCCACAAAGGTGAGAGCAGTTTGGGGACAGACTTGCAACAGGGACGGAAGTAACAAACCTGACAAGGGGGTGTAAAGCAGCAGCAAAGAAAGAGTGGGAGACTCATACAGTGAAACGTCATCAGCTAATATGGGAACATTAAAAAAAAAAATCTGTGCCCAAGGAGCGAGGGAACCTGTAAGGCAAAGGGAGAGCAGGAGGTCCATTAAATATGGAGAGGAACCAAAATCCGGTGGACTTGGGAATGGCTGAAGTAGCCCTTATGAATTTAAGGAGAATGAGACCCTTGAGAGAGCGAATGTTGCAGCTGAGCCGGCAGAAGCAGGAGAAATGCCCTGTACTGGGAAGGGGAGAGAATTCCTGGCAAAAACAAAACAGTTGTCAGCAGGAAATCCTGTGTGAGAATGATCTGACTCCCAAGGAGAGCCGTCCTGCCTGCGGTTTCCTAGATTGACTGTTCATATTAATTCTCTGCATTGTAGTATGTGGGGAAAAGATTGAATGGAAGCTGCCCCTCCTGCCCCGCCCCTCATGGCCCTTCTGAAAATAGATGTATCCTAGGAGACTAACCTTGGGATCAGCAGTGATAGGCCATGTGCTTTAGAGGCTGCTTGCCGGGGTGGAGAGGTACTCTGCATGTCCTTTCTGCACCCTGTCGCCGGTGGAATGGCCCCAGTTCTGCTGCACGCAGGGTCTTCTGTGGCTCTTCCTTTGACTGGAAGATTTGGACCTAATAAACACCAATTTCATTGCTAGTCTCTTCCAGGAGCAACCCCTGACCACTCTTGTGGACTTGGCCGAAGAATCCTTTGCTTTCGTATTGCTATTACTAATCAGTTAATTCACGGATGCATTTCCTTCTTGATTAGTAGTCCAGCCCCACCCACAGCGAGTGAGATCCTGTCCACACACAGAGAAGTCATCATAGCTCCTTCCCCAAAGCAAGCCCAGTGTAAGGGGACAGACAGACAAATGGGATGCGGGAGGAGGAGAAGTAACAACATATATAGGCTTTTAATTTTAAATAAATGAGCTTCTCCACAATGCTCCCCATACCTGGCCATTCTGAGCTGGCTCGTTTCTAGCAGGCATTCGGTAGAATTGGACTTGAGGAGAGGGCAGTGGCTTCCCAGATGCATTCAGCGAATGCCTTTCATGTTTAAGGGGCAGCATGGCAGAAAGCACGAAGGTGCCTGTGGGAGACAAGGATACACGGAGGTCAAGGCTTGCATCAGTGGTGGAGGGTGAAGTGATGGGAGACAGGCAGATAGGGGCTGCATTGTGAAGGGTTCTGGAAGTGAAGACAAGAAACTTGAACTTGATCCCCTGGAGGAGGGAGACCCAGGGGGACAGTCAGAGGGTCGTGGAGGTGGTCGGAGTGACTGGCCAGGAAGATGAGCTTGACAGCTGCACTCCATATGTAGAAGGCAATATGGGTATCATGGAGACCAGAGGAGGAATTGGAATAAGATTTTATAAAGAATATAAGCCCTCATGCTTTGTGACAGAAGCCAGCCACTAGCAGCCTTGGAGCTAGGAGGAAACCCTGTAGTTCGGTTATGACGTAGTCTGTGTGGTTTCTTGCACCTTCCTCTGTAGCATCTGCTGCCGGCAACTGTTGGAGACAGGAGACTGGATGAGAAGGACCCCGGTCTAATTCTGGTATGGCAGCTCCTCTGTGCCTAAAGAGAGCTAACTGAATTTGGGATAAAAACAGAGAAGGGCTCTCTGGTGCTCAGAAATGGATCCACTCACAAGTTCCTCCTTTTGCTTCCCCCTTTTCAAAGTGTTTTCTTTTTCTCTGCCTTTTCGTTTCCCTTTCTAAAACCCTCCACACTAGTATGGAATGAGTAGCAGTGGCCCCTGGAATCCAGGCTGGACACTCCTGTGCAGGGTGCTTTGCCTTCCTGCCCGAGCGTTTCACAGCTTGGTGTGACTGGCATTTTTATTTTTATTTTTTATTTGTTTAAAGGAGCAAATCCACTTTCCCTATCTACAGGAAACAGGAGGGGGGAAAAGACAGAAGAATTTGGCAAGTAGCCAAGGCCAGTCAGTGAAGTCAGTAGTAAGGAATTAAGAGTAAATTTAGTCACCAGTTCATCACAGAGGAAATCGGGTCTGCAGTGGATTTTAACGTCTGAGACAACCCTATAGTGGCTTGTTTCCCAGTTTAGAACAACTTTGCTTTCCTAGATGCATATCCTGCGTGTGCAATAACCAGAGGAATTTAAGTTGATCTAGGGAGGGGATAAAGCAGCATATAAATGAGAAGAGAGGAGTGTATTCGAGTGCTATGGAGGGCAGTAACTGTTGCTGTGACTTTTAAAAGTCTTCAAGGGTAAGATTTAATGCTCTCTTTTGCCTTGTTTGTTTTTCTGTCAGCTTCAGTTGTAGAAAGTTTGCATTTTTAGACATGGAAGCTTTGTAAAGTCTGACCAAAATGCGTTGGTTTTGGGGGGAGTTTATGACTAAATTGTAGAATTGCTGGGTGGAGCGAACTGAACTCTGCATGATTTTAAACACAGACTATTCGGGGAAACTCAGCTATTGTTTGAATTGTTTCACAGTGAGGAAAGTGCAGTTTGCTTTTCTTTCTGCAAAAATCTCTCCCCACAGCTGTTAAGAAGTAACATGAAAACCATCACTAGCTTGTTCAAATGTGTCCAGTGCAGATCAGTACTGCTTTCCATATGTGTCAGTTTAGGGAGTATTTTATATGAAAACAGATGGCTGATATTGGGTCATTACTTCAACCCATGACAGATAACTGGCTGTATCTCTTTCCCAGTAATTATCTTGGCACATTGTAGGGCTCTAGGTCTTTTCATATGGACACAGTTTTATGAGTTTCCTTGGTACAGCATGACATTTTGATTTAAAAAAAAAATAGAACGATGCAAAATGAACATGGTACACATTCAATGGATTAAAAATGGCTAACTGACAGGTCTCAAAATATAATTATAAATGGGGAATCATCATTGAATGGGTGTGTTTCTAGTGGTCTCCCTCAGGTACCGGTTCTTGGCCCTATGCTATTTAACATTTTATCAAAAACTTGGAATAAAACTTACAATTATTACTGGTAAAGATTGTAAATGAGACAAAGATTGGGGGAATGGTGAGTAATGAGGACAGGTCACTGATACAGAGCGATCTGGATCACTAGGTAAGCTGAGCGCAAGCAAACAATATGCATTTTAATACTGCCAAAGGTAAAGTTACACATTAGCAACAAAGAAAGCAGCCCATACTTATGGGATGGGGGACTCTGTCCTGGGAAACAGGGACTCTAAAAAGATTTGGGGGTCTTGGTGGACAATCAGCTGAACATGAGCTCCCAGGGCAACACTGTGGCCAAAAGGGCTAATGCCATCCTTGGATGTATAAACAGAGGAATGTTGTCTGGGAGTAGAGGTGTTACGTTACCTTGTATTTGGCACTGGTGCAACCGCTGCTGGAAGACTGTGTCCAGTTCTGGTGTCCACAATTCAAGAAGGAGGTTGATAAATTTGAGAGGGTTCAGAGAAGAGCCACAAGAATGAATAAAGGATTAGAAAACCTGCCTTACAGTGGTAGACTCAAGGAGCTCAGTCTATGTAGCTTAACAAAGAGAAGGTTAAGGGGTGACTTGATAAGTCAATAAGTACTTACACAGGGAACAGAAATTTGATAAAGGGCTCTTCAGTCTAGCAGAGGAAGGTCTAACATAATCCAATGACTAGAAGCTGAAGCTAGACAAATTCAGAGTGGAAATAAGGTGCAAATTTTTAACAGTGGGGGTCATTAACCAGAAGAACAATCTATCAAGGATTGTGGTGAATTCTCCATCACTGACAATTTTAAAATCTAGATAGAATGTTTTTCTAAAAGGTCTGCTCTAGTTCCAACAGAAATTAATTGAGGGCAGTCGTATGGGCTTGTGTTACACAGGAAGTCAGACTAGTCCTATGGCCTGTGCTATGCAGGAGGTCAGACTAGAAAGATGATCACAAAAACTCCAAGGCCAGAAGGGACCAGTGAAAACCATCAGCTTTGAAGAGCTCTTCAAAATGTAATCACTGAAGGGCTGGCTCATCTCAGAGCCCCAGCAGCGCTGTCTGGCTGCCCTATTTTTGATTCAAAGGAAAACTTGGGCTTCTAGGAAATATTTCGACTTGCCAATTGGTGCTACTAGAGTACAGGCTGGGTCACGACTTCCAGCATGAGTCCCATTTGCAGAATTCATCACCTAGGTTTCCTAGAACTTGTTCCAGGCTGAAACCAGTCAAACCCAGCCTCACCCCAAGGCAGCAAGGGAGGTCCAGTGGTTGGGTCGCTAGCCTGAGGCTCAGAAGGCCTGGGTTTAATTCTCTGTTTTGCCACAAACGTCCTGCGTGACCGTAGGCAAGTCACTTCGTCTCTTGGTGCCTTAGGTCCCCATCTGCGAAATGGTGAGAACAACCCTGCCCTACCTCCAGGACATTCTGTGAGGATATGCACATTAAAGGCTGTGAGGTGCTCAACACTACAATGATGGGGACTAGATTGTGACTAGTTTTTAATTTTGTTTGAAGACCAAAATTTTCCAATTTCAGTGCCCAGAGAGAGAGAACTGAATCCGCCTTTACCTCTGGGCACCAGTATTTGAACAATTTGGCTGAACTCTTTAGTACTGCAAAGGGAAGGCTTCACAAGCATTCACCAAAGTGGCACCATTACAAAGTCAGCACTGCCCACCATTACCCGAGAGTGGTGTCTAGACAGCACAGGCTTCTTCTCTCCTCAACACAGAAAAGAGTGCAGTGTCTTGGAGACCACCGTGTGTGTGTCACCTGTTGTCTTTTTAGTTGCAGCAACCATAGGAGAGTATTGTGTCCACTTAACAGGTGGGTAAACTAATTTGGAGAGAATAAAAAAAATGAGTTGGGAAACTTGCCTATCCTATTTCACTCCAAAAATTTCTTGCAAAATCTCAACAATCCTTCCGACCCCTGCTGATAGTGATGGAAGGTCCAAGCTCAGGGCCTCTTCTCATGGTGCATAGCATTACTTCACTCAGATCAGTTGGCTGGCATATCCCACCAGCTGCCTTGAACTTGCTCTGGGTCCTCTAAATATTTATTGGTTAGCTATTTAGTATTTTAATGGAAGGATATTTTTGTTCTGAAGTTTGTGAAGGTTTATAGTTTCTTCATCAGATAGAGGCAAATAAAACCATCCGATTACATGTCCCATTCACAGACTAAACTGCTGTGGAGAGTTATCATGTGCACAAATGGCATGTGCTCTGTGTTTCAAATATCACATGGATGTTTACATTGTCAGGCGCTGGCCAAGACACTGATCACACCCTCCATCCTGGACATTTGCCCTCTGATCATGAGAATAGTGCAAAGTCTCCAGAGCTGATTGGACTCATTGCCACTTTTGATATGCAGAGAGCAGAAGTGCCTTCTTCACATCCAGTTTGCAGGAGACTCTGCCCTTCCTGAACAAGGAACTAGCCCTGGTGAGCCATGCCTTTAGATTAGACTGTTGTATCTCACTGTGACCAGGGCTGAAGACAAAAGGCAACTCTGGCTAATGCAGCACATAGCAGCTTGCCTCTTAAGCAGCAAAGAACACCGAGAGTACATTTACTCCTGAAACAGTCTAGATCACCGTTTCTCAAATGCAAGGTTTTCTTGCGTCCACAGCCTACTGGGCAGTGATGGGGGGGTGGGAGCAAAGCAGTGGCCCTTCCCCTGGGGTTGCCAGCAGGGGGTTAGGCCGTGTCCCCCTCTGGAGCCACAAATGCCAGAAGAGCGGGCAGCCACCTTCCCAGGGTGGTGGGCTTCTGGCTTCAGCCCTGGGGCGATGGGTGGCAGGCTCTGGCTATGGGGTTTTGGGCTCTGACCTCAGGGCTTTGGGTTTTGGCCCCCGGTTCGCCACCCTCCCTCCCATGCCAATACTCCTGGCCCCCACTGCCTCCCTACCCACCTCTCCATCCAGGGCTTAATTTTTCCCCCAGCTTGCCGGGGCTGAGTAAGTCTGCTGTGAAAAGCGATATTTGCGTGTTTGTTAATATCACTTTTCACTGCCTCCCAGCTAGCTAACAAGTCTGCTGTGACAAGTGATATTAACAAACATATAAATATCAGTTTTCACCGCAGCAGACCTACTAGCTAGCAAGTCTAAAAATAAAGCAACCAAAAAAGCAAAAGAAACAACAACAAAGACAAAGCACCTTCTTTTGTTTCGTTCTGTTTAGATCCAGTAAAGAATCGAGACAACTGTACATTATTTTTATTATTGCGTCTACAAAAAAACCCAAACCTCTACATAGATAAATTACAATGATTTGGACGTGGCTATGTGCATATTTATTGGTTTTTCCTAAAGTTAATTAAGTATTTTAGGAAAAATTGTCAGAGCAACCACCAGTAAGAGTTGGTGGCCGCACTCTGAGACCACCAAAAATTTTCTCCTGAGAACCCCTGGGTTAGATCCTGGCTCTTATCTTTAAGACTTTCAAAGGCTTGGACCTGGTTTACAGACACCCCCTCTCCCACCAAGGCAGCTGCTCTCATGGATGCTGAAACAATATCCACAGCGAGACTCGCAGAGGCAGTGTCAAGTCTTTGACTGTGGAACTCCTCTTTTCGGGGGGAGCTGAATGAATCCTAGTTAGACAGTGTGCAGAGCACAATGCTAAAGCCTCTTTGCAGTAACAGGAGAAGAATTAATCCGCTATTAAACAAAAACCACCACCACCACCCCTCGGGATGCAGACTCGGGTAAATCAGTGACTGAGCTTGGTATGATGGGCAACAGAGCATCCCAATTCTGTGTGTGATGCCAATGCTGTATGGGAGTTGGGAGGATGGATGAAGTGTTAGCTGCTGTGGGTTTTTTTTACATCCCAGGCTTAATGAGTTACAGCTACTCAGGAGCAACTTTGCATTAGCATTTTGGGCAGAGAGGATCTGCACAAGAAGGTTTGGATCTAGATCAAAGCTTCTCCAGGGATCTGGGGTTTTTGTTTGTGTTTATCTCTAATTCCAGGAGGGGAGAGGAGACCAAATTAATTCCCTGCACAACCGCATTGAAGCTACACCAGGGAGGCATTTGGGCCCTTTATTTAGTTCTTAGAACAGGGAGAAAATATATACAATCTGATGTTCCTATCCCCTCAGGTGTCTTCACTGCGGATGACTAACTGGTGGTAGAATTAATCTCAAATGAGAGCTGGATTCTTCCTGTTGAAGTTACACATACACACACACCGCGGCCCTTGTTGCTTAAGTGGGAGATGGGTCAGGGTCTTTCTCATGGAATTCATTTCTGGAGGTTGTTTCAGCCAGATGTTTGTATTTTCTTCTTTAACAGTTTGTGTTATGAATATAACATTATTTCTTGTATTAAATACTGTACTGGTTAGATTTCTCTGCAACACACAGAGCTGTATGGAAAACATGAGTCAGGGCTGGATGTGGAGAATTCGGGGCAAGCTTTATACCTTTAGAAGCTTGTCTGAGGTCACCACTGTTAGAGTGTCCTTCATGAGCAGTTCTGGCATCAGGATACTGGACTGCAAGGACGGGTGTCTGTATCTCAAGGCCTTCACTTCATGCTAGGCATCTGATCAGGAATTGAGTCAACCTCAGAGTGGCAGAGCATATAAAGAGAATGGTACTTAATCAGAACTAACTGAATGCCAAGGCTTCTCCATATCAGGCTCGGCAGAAATTAGTGCTGTGCTGGGATATGAGCTGCAGAACTCAGACCCAGAGATACTGCAATAGTACTAGGGTAGAAAGGGTATTGGCTCATTCCTGTTCTCTACAACAGCTTGTTAGAGAGCTTATTCCTTCACTCCCCCACTTCCCTGGTCCTTCTCGCATGAACAGAGAGCAACAATACCCGAAGTCCAAAGGTGCAAACAATTCGATGTTTATTGGGGTGAACTTCCAGCAAGCTTAAATACAAGTTCCTTTTCCTTATTTTCGAATCCCAACTTACTTCCTGTTTGCCCCTAATTTATATAGTAATATTCTTAGCTATACCTTAACCAATCATTCTACTGAAATTTAACTAACCAATCCTAACATATTGTAACATGATTAGCTAACCAATTATATCCCACCACCTTAATTAGATTACACCCAGCAAAATTAATTATACAGCAGACAGGAACAATCACAGAACCAGACAGAGATTATACAGACAAACAATAGCAAAGTGGGAACTCTAATGACAAAACAATACAGAAGTGAGGATTTCACATCCCAGCTATTGATAAGTGAGTTCTTGCCAGACAGAATGCTATCAAACTAAGTTTCCTTTTACATTTTCTAGGCACTTCCCTTTCTTTGGAGGTGATAGGAATTATCAGGACAGGATTGTATTCAGGACAGGATTGTATTCCTAACAGCCCAATAGCACCTTCTTTCAATGTGACTAGTTTGGAATGTGAGGATGTGACTGTTCGCTTCCTGGCTTATGGCTGCCTCTGCTGCTTAGCCAAAGGCCTTAGCCTAAGAACAGGGCCTCAAACTGTCACAGTAAGAGAAGGCCCTTACACCAGCAGACAGTGATTTTGATTCTTTCTTTTATACCTCTAGAACTAGCCAAGTGATAAGAATACCCCTAAATTCTTAAAGTACAGGCCTTTACAGACAGGCCTGAATATCTATATCCTAACACTCCACCCCTTTTTTTTTCTTTTCTTTTGGGATCCTCCTGCCCAGGTATCCCTGGAAAAGCATAGGACATATGGCGACACATTTCCTGATAGGGCCAGGCATCAAGGTGGAAGGTGTCGATGCTCCATCTGTCCCACTGCCCCTTGTGTAGTACCATGCCCTGCACCTTCTCTCGTACGGGCATACTACACCTATTCCAATTAGTGTTCCAGACTTCCCAGTATAGTGGGCCCGAGAAGGTTGGGTCCGGGTTGTCTAGTACACTTGGGGGGGGCTTACTACATTACTTATAGGTTATAATTAGTGGCTGTTCTCTAGGGGGTTGTGCCCCCCTTGATCGTTTCCATATGCAATGTAACACACATATAATTAACAATACAACAGCTGCTATGATAATCCACAGCAACACCGAGAGTCCTGACCCCTGCAGTATGGTCCAACATCCTGGCCACCACCAAAAACACTGCTTCTCCTCCTTTGATAAGGTTAAAATTTTGTCAGCGCCATCCTGTAGTGTGTATTGTAAGTGTGTCCAACTGTTGGCGCTTGCAGCAAGTTGCTCTTGTAATCTTTGTGTACTTTTGTCCATATTGTGTGTCCATTGAATATCCACAGTGAAATTTGGTATTGTCCAAACCAATTCAACTACTTGGTACGGTATGGGGTAGTAGGTGCTGGTTTGATTGTTTACAACGATTAAGTCCACTGATCCATTGGTGCACCATAGTCCAGGTGGCAGTGTATAGAAGCTCATAATTTTGTCATACACTGGAAGGATTTTGCCTCCTAGTGTTATATTGCAGGATTGGATACATTCCCAACAGAATACACCGTACCCCATATACATTACCCCTAAATGCCCCCCCTTTGCAATAGGCCATTGATCCTGCTCCTCCATAGTCATAGGAGAGGGGCACATCCATATTCCTCCTCTGGATATACAACTGCTTAATGTGATGACAGTCCAGTTTACCCCATTCCATCCCCCCCACCTATTCCCTAGTGGCTCCCAACGTGCTCCCCCTTCCCTGCTTACTCCCATAGGGTTCAAGGGAACCACCTTATTTGCATTTCCTTCCCATGGTATCATAGTAACAATTACACAAGAACTCTCCCCACAGGTCGGGGATGTTATTTTCCAGGTAGATGGGTATGTTTTTGCAATTGTGGATAGATATGGGCTAGCCTCCCGATTTAATACTGAAGGCCATTGTTCTGACCAAGCATCTCTCATAATATCCATTAACATTATTAACTGAGCATTTTGAATACCTACGCACACTTCTCCCCATGTTAGTCTTCTGAAGCCATCCTCTACCCATGTCACCAGGTCCCCTGCCCAATGAGTTAACTGCAGGTTTACCTCTACTGCTGTCCTCCACCCTGTGGCAACTGCTGATAGATGCTGTGCCATTAATTCATTAATTTGTTGTTGAAATTTCACATTTTGGCTTACTAATTGTTTGGTTACCCACTCGTCCCCCAGATTCCATGTACCCAGCATAGTGTTCCCAGCTGCCCACAATCCCCTTTTCCGACGACGATTCCAGGTGTGTCCCCTCACCCATGCATTGAATTGTTGTTTCAATCCTCTTATGTACATACTACAGTTAGGATGGATTTGGTCCACCCACCATTCCTTGGGGCGTACCACCCATGTAATAGAGTGAAAGGACATGTTAAAAAGTGCTGGCTGCACCTGCTCCCACAATGGCTCCCAGACATTTGCTCGTCGGGGAATATTCTTGGCTCCAGGCTGTGGCCACTTTAAATTTGGATTCTTCCAACTTGGCATCCATATCACCTGTAGGGTTACATTCTGTAAAATGGTTAACTCATCGTACACCCAGCGTCCCAAAGGGGATTTTACACCTAATGTAATATGTACATAACAATCACACCCTCGGGGATTATCTTCCATGGAAGTACCATTGTGGTTACATATGGTAACATCACACCCTAAATGTGGGGCCCTATTTTCCCAAGAGGGTTCATTTGCTCCAGGGGACCAGAGGGTTATATTCTTTGGACCCTCTGTAACAAACCACATAGCTGGGTAACTGTGTTTTCCACTATCGTTAATCATGGCAGCACCCAGGGAGTACCATGCGATATTTCCTGATAAATTTGATATTCTCCACCTGGTTGGGATTCCCCCATCTAATCCATAAACCATATACCGACACTGCCAAATTCCTGTTGGAGTATTAGTGGTACATCTTTCTATGGGGAGATTCTCATAGTCTTCATTAGCTTTATTACCACAGGTTGCATGTGTAGCCGTCCATGTGTTTCCTCCTTTTGACACTTCACATCGTGGGATCTGAATAGAATTTGTAAATGTGACAATTGTGATTAGCACTAGTAATTGTTCCATCCAGGGCCAGGGAATTTTCATCCTTTTCTCCTTTTTGAATTAACCTGTAATACACACATAACAAAATTTACACGTCCCCTTTCCCAATCCCCTGTTTGTACCTTTTTATTTGCGTGCAGTGAACCCACTCCCGTCCTCCATTCTCTGTACCCAGTAATAGCAGACTGGGCCCTAATTGGTCAAGGACAAGATAGGGGCCCTTCCATTTAGGAGCTGGGAATGGATGGTGTTGACCTGGAATCTTGTACATCACTAGATCTCCCACCATGGGTAGATTACGCTCCCCAGGCAGGTCATACCATGCTTTGACTCTTGCTGCTCCTTGCTCGTCTCGCCAGGCCACCGCCTGCTGTACTTGTTTTACATGTTCGATTAAAGTTAAAATCCATTCTTGTGTTAAGCCATGTGTAGTGACTTCCCCAGGTACTGGGGTAAGTAGATTTTCCCACCGTTCCATAGGCCTTCCCATGAGAGCTTCATATGGAGAAAATCCTGTGCCCTTTGATTCTCGGGCCCTTATTCTCATTAAGACAAAGGGCAGTAACTGTGACCAGTTTTTTCCTCCGATTTCCACTCCCTTTCTTAGCTCACTTTTAATGGTGCGGTTCATGCGTTCCACCTGCCCCGCAGCCTGGGGGTGATAAGCAATATGGAACAACTGTGTGATTCCAGTGAGGGCTGATAGCTCCCCTAACAGATCTGACCGAAAAGCAGCTCCTTGGTCTGAGTCAATCACCTTTGGAACCCCCCAGCGAGTGAATACCTCATTTACCAGTATTGCAGCAGTTACCCGGGCAGTCTGATACTTTGTGGGGAAAGCTTCCACCCACCGGCTGAAAGCATCCACTACCACCAACATGAATCGGTTTTTCCTGTGATCTGGTGGTAAGGGTCCTGTGTAATCAATCTGTATTCTTTCCCATGGTCCCCTTGGGGTTTGTCTCATTAATTCTCCCCTTAGCACCTTGTGAGGTGGGCTGTGCCTGGCACAGTCCAAACAACGTTCCAGATGTGATTTTAAATCAGCTGCCATTCCTGGCCACCAGCACAACCTTTTTAAAGTTCCCAGTGCCTCCTCAAACCCAGGGTGTCCCCCTGCCAAGCTTCCATGCACCCAGCTTAAGAAAGCCGTCCGACTTCCCTGAGGGCACAACATTACCGGTCCCTCAATTGTTAAGACACACCAAATCCCTTCCATTAGTTCCACCTTTGGCACATGCCTGTCCCCAAGTTTCATGATGCCTTCCAGTCCTGGGTCGGATTCCTGCAACTCTCGAATTCGCCCTCCCTGATCTGTATCCACCCCGCTTCTTGTTATCACTGCTACAGGCACTCTCTCTTCTGGCTCCCAGGGCCATGGGGGTGCCTCTGTTGCAGCCCGCCTGGCCTCTACGTCAGCCAGATTATTTCCTTTGCTTAGGGGTCCTGTTTTCTTGTGTGCCTTTACCTTTACCACATTGATCCGTGTAAAACAGTGACTCAGCTCCTCCACTCGCTTCCACCAGGTAGCATGCTTGATTGTGGAGCCGTCTGTTGCCCTGAAATGATTATCTGCCCACCATCTCAGCATTAATGTGGCACCACGAAATACATAATCTGAATCTACCACCACCCAACATTCTGGCTCCAATTTGGGATCCACTTCATTTAAAGCTGTTTGCAAGGCTGCCAGTTCTGCCTCCTGAGCTGACTTTGCTTCTAGTGAGAAACCAATCGTGCTGACTGTCTCATTTCCTCTGATTCCCACAACAGCTAAGCCTGCAGTTTTCTGTCCCCCTTGATACCTACAACTTCCATCCAAAAACCATACCAGTGTCCCCTCTTTTACCTGATTGGGGTTAGCCGCCCGAAACACCTGATGTTGGGTTTTACCTGGGCTGGCTTCACATTGGTGTGGGGTGCCAGCCAGATGTAATCCAGCTACCCAGACTGTGGGTTCCTTTAACACCTCTGCTGTAATGTTTTCTGCCTGTAGAGCCAGCAACCATTTAGCAATACGCTGCCCACTCACTTGTCCCTGTAAGATAGTGTGCATGTTTAACAGCCGCAGGGGGTCATGATGAGATCGGACTATTACTTTCTGCATTCCCGTAAGGTATTTAAATTTCCCTACCCCCCAGTAGGTGCACAACAGCACCTTTTCACACCATCCGTACTTCAATTCCACAGCACTCAAAAGTCGAGAGGCAAAGGCCACAGGTCGGTCCTTTGCTCCATATTCCTGTGTTAATGCACAACCAATGGTAGTGTCTGATACCAAAGGGTACAGATAAAAGAATTTCTCCCCATCCGGGGAGGCCAGCACTGGAGCACTGGCCAGGTTTTCCTTTAGCACTCTCACTGCCTCAGTACACTCTTCTGACCATTCCCAAGTTGAGGCTCGGGTTAGATCAAATAGAGGCTGGGCTATTTCTGCATAATTGGCCACAAAATCCCTGCAAAATCCAGTTAGACCCAGAAAACTTTGCAAGCTTTTAACATCCGTAGGCAGTGGCAGGGACTGAATCAGTTGCACCCGTCCCTTATCGATTTCCCTTCCCATCTGAGACACTTCCACTCCTAAGTAGGTCACTCTTGTCTGTCCCATCTGAGCCTTTTTCCCATTGACCTTCAATCCTGCTCTTGCCAAAGCTTGCAGGACCTGCTCAGTTAGTTCCCTGTCTTCTTCCTCTGTCCCTGACATTAGCAACAGGTCGTCTACATATTGTATGCACCTTGCTGAATCCACCCCCTCCAGAGCCTGTCTCATGTATCTGTGAAAAATTGCAGGGGAGTCCCTATATCCCTGGGGTAGGACTGTCCAGCAGAATTGTCTGCCCTCCCATGTGAATGCAGTTTTATACTGACATGAGGTAGCTAGTGGCAGAGACCAAAACCCATTAGCTATGTCCAAAACAGTGAAAATTCGGAATTGGGGTCCAATACGGGCCAACATTTCAGGGTACGCTGCCACCACTGAGGCTGGCGAATTGGCCAGAGCATTTAGTGCCCTGTAATCCACAGTGAGGCGCCAGCTGCCATTTGGCTTCCTCACGGGCCACACAGCAGCATTACAAGGGGATGCAACTGCCCGAATCAGTCCCCTCTGTTCCAATTCCCCAATAGTTGCCCCCACCTCTGCCAATGCCTCCCGAGGAATAGGATACTGTTTCTGTGGGGGAGGGTCCCCTCCCTCCATCAGTACCTCCATGCTGCCCCTACCACAATCCAGGTTATCCTTCGCCCACACAGGGATGTGTTCCCACCCAGCCGGGGGTGGTGGGAGGGCATGTGCTGCTTTAATGGTCATAGTGGCTATCCCCATGGGAATGGTATAGCCCTGACCGTCCTGCGTTTGCCCCAGTAAACACACCCAATTGGCTAAATCCAGTACAAGTCCCAGTTTGTGTAAATCTCCTGCCCCCAACAGATTAAGCATATCATTACAACCCCACATAATCTCCCCTTCCCCCCAGATTCCTTTGATTTGTCCCCGCCTCAGGGTTAACTGTGTCTCCCCTCCTGTTGCCCCTACAATTGTCACAGTCCCTTCTGAGGGTCTCCCCTGCCCCCATGTGGTTAAACTGATGGCTGCTCCAGTGTCTATCAAAAAATCCCTCATGGGACTCCCTTCGATTGCCCCCTGGAGCGTGGGGCGACCAGATGCATCCCGTCCTAAACTGAGAACATGGACAGGACGCCTCCCAGGGCACCCCTAAGTTGCAGCACCCACCTCTGTCCCTCCCACTGGTTCATGGGTGGACCGGGGGTCCTGGCACCGAACACATTCCTGTCTCCATGCAAAATTGTGTGTCTGGCATTTCAGGCAGTCCCAGTCCCTTGGCCTCCGGGACCACTTTCCCCCTGATCTGGTAAGATCATGGGTAGTCAGTTTAGCCTGCAGTCTCTGGATCTGTTGCTCTATAGCTGCCCGCTCGTCCCTGACTACCCTCCCAAAGCCACGAACTCTCCCTCTACCTCCTCCTCTCCAGGCTGACCCACTCCTTTCCACCTTGTATTGATCCCCCGCAGTAATAGCATGGACTGGCTCTTCCCCCTGATGCATCTGCCTCCACACATCTGCCTGTTCCAGAAACTGGGGTAGCTGATTGGGAGCAAGTTCAGGGTGCTGCAACCTTAAATGCCCCACGAACTGCGGATTGCTCAGCTCCAACCATTTCTCCAGCAATTCCACACCCCTACCCTGCTCCACACCCCCACCAGGTCCCGGTGCCCCTGCCTGTGGCAACACCCATGGACCATCCAGGGGATTCACCCAGCACCGTGCCCATGCCTGTATGCGATTAAGTGTATCCCGCCCTGTTTCCCCAGGGATTCGCTTCATCTTATTCATCCCCGCAGTACGAGAATACACCCCAAACAAGTGTTTTGCCACCTGTCCGGGGATTAGAAATGGGTGTGCCACTCCTGCCACATCGATTCCCAAGGTACCTCGTCCCAAAAGACTACGCCATAAGATCACCTGGTCCTCACGAGTTAGACCCTCCATCTCCCTGTCCACCTCCACTAGCCACAGCACAAACTGATCCCAGTCATTCCGGGGTACCTTTCCCAAACGACCCAGTACTGCCTCCCGGTCCTTCAGGGACAAGGGGCGGATTTCTGCCTGTTCTACTACTTGTGGGGCCTGGTCCCCCCACCCCGCAACCGGGGCCACTATTCCTGCCTCCTGCAGCTCCTCCCGGGTAGCCTCTCTCGCAGGGGCTGTAACTGTGGATCGCCGGCTTACAACGTCCACTGGCAGTGGTGGGTACAGTGTTTTTTCAGGGTAGGGTGGTGGAGGTGTCTCCTTCAGTTCCATTAGTGGGGCGGATGGTTTGGGGTCCCCAAGTCCATTGCCCCCATGTTTACAATGATACAATTCCTCCTCTAAGTCTCCTACTCTCCCCAGCAGTTCGTCCCTCTCTCTCCAGATTGCCTCACAAGACTCCTCTGTCCGTGCAGCATCCCGTGCCTTCAAATCTGCTACCTCTACTGCTAACACAGATTTTTCTGTTAAAATGCGTTGCTGATCCACAATCCCCTCCAAATCCTTAATGTGTTGGAGGAGATCAGCTTCCCTTTTTACCCAGTATGCCATCCCAGCACACAAACCTTGTAATACCACTCCCTTTTTCCTACACTCCTTTCCCTTGGGGTCTCCCAAAACCTCTCCCATCTCCTTCTCAATCTCATCCCAGGTGAACCCCTGCACCTGGTATGGGCCCTGATTCTTCCTTATCCATTTGTTCAAAAAATCCGTTACCCCAGCTTGCCAGAACCCGCAACTACCATCACGAGAGTTCGCCATACCCCCTCCAAGCAGCTGCGCAGACTGTTGGGGAGGGGGACTTACAGGCTGCCACTCACCTATCCAATGCGATGTATCCGAGTCACGGCACCAAGATGTTAGAGAGCTTATTCCTTCACTCCCCCACTTCCCTGGTCCTTCTCGCATGAACAGAGAGCAACAATACCCGAAGTCCAAAGGTGCAAACAATTCGATGTTTATTGGGGTGAACTTCCAGCAAGCTTAAATACAAGTTCCTTTTCCTTATTTTCGAATCCCAACTTACTTCCTGTTTGCCCCTAATTTATATAGTAATATTCTTAGCTATACCTTAACCAATCATTCTACTGAAATTTAACTAACCAATCCTAACATATTGTAACATGATTAGCTAACCAATTATATCCCACCACCTTAATTAGATTACACCCAGCAAAATTAATTATACAGCAGACAGGAACAATCACAGAACCAGACAGAGATTATACAGACAAACAATAGCAAAGTGGGAACTCTAATGACAAAACAATACAGAAGTGAGGATTTCACATCCCAGCTATTGATAAGTGAGTTCTTGCCAGACAGAATGCTATCAAACTAAGTTTCCTTTTACATTTTCTAGGCACTTCCCTTTCTTTGGAGGTGATAGGAATTATCAGGACAGGATTGTATTCAGGACAGGATTGTATTCCTAACAGCCCAATAGCACCTTCTTTCAATGTGACTAGTTTGGAATGTGAGGATGTGACTGTTCGCTTCCTGGCTTATGGCTGCCTCTGCTGCTTAGCCAAAGGCCTTAGCCTAAGAACAGGGCCTCAAACTGTCACAGTAAGAGAAGGCCCTTACACCAGCAGACAGTGATTTTGATTCTTTCTTTTATACCTCTAGAACTAGCCAAGTGATAAGAATACCCCTAAATTCTTAAAGTACAGGCCTTTACAGACAGGCCTGAATATCTATATCCTAACACAGCTCTTATTAAAAATGAAAGAGAAACCCTAAACATGTGGAATAGGTGGGGGCTGAAAATGAAGAGTTGCATGAGAACTAAAAGTAATGGACATTATCCCGTGACCGAATATGCTGACCCTTGCAGCAAAGACACTGGTTGTCTGTGGCTTTGCGCTGGGACTCTGTATTCCAGAGACAGTTTGCGGTTTTGTTCTCAGTGGCTGTATTATGAGGAATCCTTTCTCACTAAAGCATGAGAGCTTGTTGGCCTTGCCTCATTGCTGTTGTCCAGAAAACTTGTTTTAATAACAACACGGGAAGTACCTCAACCTTCCCGGGCTGGCCCTGTTAGCCAGGTAAGGCTCAGTTCCTGACAGCAATCATGGCAAAATCCATCAAGCACACAGGGGAATGGAGACTCGTCGGAGTGTGGGAGGGGTCTTCCGGCTAGAGTAGGGGGTTGGAGTATATAGGTGGTGTATGGACTCCGGGTATCACTTACCTCAGGTGGCTCCTGGAAGTGGCCGGCATGTCCCTGCAGCCCGTAGGTGGAGATGTGGCCAGGTGGTTCTGCACACTGCCCCCATCCACAGGCGCTACCCCCGCTGCTCCCATTGGCCGCAGTTCCTAGCCAATAAGAACTGTGGAGCCGGCGCTCGGGACGGGGGCAGTGCGCGGAGCCTCCCTGGCCACCACTGCGCCTAGGGGCCACAGGGACATGCCGGCCACTTCCAGGAGCCGCGTGGAGCCAGGGCAGGCTGGGAGCCTGACTTAGCCCTGTTGTGCTGCCGACTGGGACTTTTAATGGCCTGGTGCGTGGTGATGACCGGAACCGCCAGGGTCCCTTTTCGACGGGGTGTTCCGCTCGAAAGATGTCTGGCAACCTAACTGTCACTGTGAGTGCTAGCCTCAGGCCATACCTGTGCACCCCCAAGGCAATGTCTGTGAGTGCAGGTGGCACGAGGGAGGAAGGCCCTTTGCACCCTGTCTCCCACCTGACCTATTCCCTGTGCAGGATCAGGAACCAAGCAGCTCCAAATGTCCTAGTCAAGTAACCTGTGTTTATGCAGGATTATTGGGAAACCTGAGCTGATTATGTAATTAAAAATCGCCACGTGAAGAACTGCAGCCATTGGTCATATTGTTTAGGAATTGAACTCTTCCATTTGAAGGCCGCAAACCTTTACTTTTTGTGCGGCAGGAATCCCCATTGTAACTAATCTTCTCTTTTCTTCTCCAGAAATTCCATGGAACTGCACTGAAAGAAACTTGGGATGCCGCTATTTGGATTAAAGTTTGGAAAGAAGAAATTGAAAGGTAAGGCAGAGCCAGGTGGATCCCAGTGTCTGTGACAATCCACAGAATGTACACACAGGACCCAGTCTCTGACTCCTACAGAAATGCGTGGGAGCACGTCTTGCACCTGTGGAGTAGGCCAGGAAGTCTAGGGACAGCCACTTTCTGTTCACTTTCCCAGCACTGGGAACTCCCCCAGGGAGGTGCTGTTAACTGAGTCCCAGTGAACTAGATAATGTTTAAACAGAACAGTGAAGCTTGAACTAAACCCCGGGAAATGGCTGGGCTTGGAAAACCTTGGGCTTGTCTCCTTTACGCACAGCCCTGTGGCACTGCACCCTCCGATGGCTGACAAAACATGCAGCTGGCAAACGGGGATGTGGAATTAATGGCAATGACCCAGGTACACCTCTCTGCTAGGAGGCAGGGAGAGGAGCAGAGAGGGTGACATGGGGTGGCAGCAGTAGGGAGCTGGAGCCGGTTCGCACCGGTTTGCGTGAACGGTTGTTAAATTTTGAAGCCGTTTTAGAACCGGTTGTTAACCCGCTTCCCTGCAGGGGGCGCGGAGGCTTTGATGGGCTCTGGGCGGGAAGTGATGTAATTCCTCCTCCGGCCACCGGGGGCGCTGCGCTGCGGGAGCCACGTGGGTCCTTCTCTGTATTTTTTCCATATTTTCTGAGATGCAGCAACTGGAACTGCACTCAGTATTCAGGGTGTGGGCATACCATGGATTTATATGGTGTCATTATGATATTATCTGTCTCATTATCTATCCCTTTTCTAATGATTCCTAACATTCTGTTAGGCTTTTTGACTGTGGCTACACATTGAGTGGATGTGTTCAGAGAACTACCCATGATGACTCCAAGGTCTCTTTCTTGAGTGGTAACAGCTAATTTAGACCCTTTCATTTTGTTTGTATAGTTCGAATTATGTTTTCCAAAGTGCATTACTTTTCACTTATTGACATTGAATTTCATCTGCCATTTTATTGCCGTCACCGAGATCGCCTTGTAACACATCGCTGTCCGATTTGAACTTAACTATCTGGAATAATTTTACATTGTTTGCAAATTTTACCTCCTCACTGTTTACTCCTTTTTCCAGATCATTTATGAATATGTTGACCAGCTCTCGTCCCAGCGCGGATCCTTGGAGCACCCCAGTATTTACCCCTCTCTACTGTGAAAACTGACTATTTACTCCTACCCTTTGTTTCTTATCTTTAACCAGTTACTGATCCATGAGAGAACCTTCCCTCTTATCCCATGACAGCTTACTTTTCTTAAGAGCCTTTGGTGAGGGACCTTGTCAAAGGTTTTCTCAAAGTCCAAGTACACTATATCCACTGGATCACCCTTGTCCACATGTTTGTTGTGCCCCTCAAAGAACTCTAATAGATTGGTGAGGCATGAATTCCCGTTAGAGAAGCTATGCTGATTCTTCCCCAACAAACCGTGTTCATTTATGAGTCTGATCATTCTGTTCTTTACTATAGTTTCAACTAATTTGCCTGGCACTGAAGTTAGGCTTACCAGCCTGTAGTTTCCAGGATTGCCTCTGGAGGCGACTTTAAAAATCAGTGTTACATTAGCTATCCACCAGTCATCTGGTACAGAGGCTGATTAAAGAATAGATTGCATACCATGGTTAGTCCTTCTGAAATTTCATATGAGTTCCTTCAGAACTCTTAGATGAATACCATCTGGGCCTGGTGACTTATTACTGTTTAATTTATCCATTTGTTCCAAAATCTCCTCGAGTGACACTTCAATCTGGGAGAGTTCCTCAGATCTGTCACCTAAAAAGAATAGCTCGCGTGTGGGAATCTCCCTCACATCCTCTGCAGTGAAGACCAATACAAAGAATTCTGTTAGCTTCTCCGCAACAACCGTGTCTTCCTTGAGTGCTCCTTTAGTACCACCATCGTCCGGGTGTACTACCAAACCTGACAGCATTTCTTAGTCTTCTGCTAGTTGCTCTTCAAATTCTTTTTTGGCCTGCCTAATTACACTTTTACACTTGACTTGCCAGAGTTTATGCTCCTTTCTATTTTCCTCAATAGGATTTGGTTTCCAATTTTTAACAGATTTTTTTTGCATCTAACCACCTCTTTCTCTCTGTGGTTTAGCCATGGCGGCATTTCTTGGTCATCTTAATATTTTTTTTATTTGGGGTATACATTTAGTTTGAGCCTCTATTATGGTGTATTTAAAGTTTCCATACAGCTTGCAGGCATTTCACTCTTGTGATTGTTTCTTTTGATTTCCATTTATCTCGCCGCCTCCTTTTTGTGTCATTCCCCTTTTTTAAGTTAAATGCTACTGTGGTGGGTTTCTTTGGTATCTCCCCCGGCAAGGATGTTAAATTTAATTATGTTATTGATGCTATTACCGAGCGGTTCAGCTATAAGCACCTCTTGGATCAGATCCTGTGCTCCACTTAGGACTAAATCAAGAATTGCCTCTTCCCTTGTGGGTTCCAGGATTAGTGGCTCCAAGAAGCCATCATTAATGGTGTCTAGAAATTTTACCTCTGCATCCTATCCTGAGGTGACGTGTTCCCAGGCAATATGGGAAGAGCTGAAATCCCCCATTATTATTGAGTTTTCTAGTCTTGTAGCCTCTCTAATCTCCCTGAGCATTTCACAGTCACCGTCACCATTCTGGGCAGGTGGTCGGTAGTCTATTCTTACTGCTATACTCTTATTATTCGAGCATGGAATTTCTATCCAGAGAGATTCTGGTATAGCTGGAGTCGTTTAAAATTTTTACTCTATCTGATGCTACGCTTTCTTTCCTATATGGTGCCACTCCCCCACCAGCATGATCTACTCTGTAATTCCTATCTATTTTGTTCCCTGGTATTACTGTGTCCCATTGATTATCATCATTCTATCAAGTTTCTGTGTTGCCTATTATATCAATCTCCTCATTTAATACCAGGCATTAGTATTTAGACTCCTAGCACTGGTATACAAGACACTTACAAAATTTGTCACTATTTAGTTGTCTGCCTTCACATGATGTAATTGGGTTAGTCCTGCTTATATTTTAATATGAAAAAGAATTATGGTACCCTCTCCTGGATCTTGGAAGACCAAAAGAGTTCCTTCAAGGGATTTATTTTTGATCAGTGCTGCTATATCCCCTCACCCGGGCAGCACGGCTGGGCTCGGGGCATTTGAGTGAAAGAACAGGGGTGTCCACATGTCACTCAGCATCTCATAGGAAGAGACTGTGGTCTCCGGTGGGAAGGCTCTCTTCCAGGTCGGGGCCAGTTTGGCTTTGGCACCTTAGTATTTCAACCAGGGGCCTGTCTGTGTGTGGTCAGCATATGTCCGGGTGTTTTCAGACACAGCCTCTCTTCTCTGTCCAGATGGATTTTTCAGATAACAGGCAATGTTTGGGGTTTTTGCAGAGGAGGCAAGCTGCAGCTCAGAAAGAGCCCCGATTGGTCTGTTTCATGACTGGTCCCTCCATTGCATCTGCAGCTCATTGGTCTATTCCCCTGCAGCCGTAGCTGCTGGATCCCACCCACCCAGGCGCTGGCTCCCAGCCCTAGGGAGGTGGTCCCGCAGGGAGGCACTGACGGATGGCTGTTGCTGTGTCCTGGGCTTGCGCCAGCTGCCCTGCCACTGTGACACGGAGCGATACTATCCCCCACCTCCAGTGAGTACCCCTGCTGCAGCTCCCCCAACTGTACCCCACCCCCCCAATTCCACCCCCTCCAGCAGTGTCCTCTTTTTGGGAACCTGAAATATGGTAACCCGATCAGTCTGTGATCCCACTGTCCCTTGGAGCGCCTGGACTTGGATAACTGCACTGCTTGGTTCCAGCCAAATGGAAGGCTACCTAGGCTTTGATTTTTCACTGAGACTCTGTTTCTCTGAACCATAATGAGGAGTTTTCTAGTCCAGTGTCTTGACTTCAGAGGGACATTCAGACCGTCTGTTTCTTCTTGTGTTCTGCACACTACAGGACAAATCAGACCTTGCTAGCTCTAAAGGAGCATAGTTCAGAGGGAAAGATAATTTATTTCCACATTTTAAAGGGTTTATACAGACAATGGACACTCAAAAAGCCAAAAAGCTGGGTCAGTTTCTTTATTTTCTCTTTGGTGTAGATGCAAATATTATTCCCAAATTAAGGCCTCACAGTTCAGAAGAGGTTTAACAGCTTCCTGAAAGTTAATTTGTAACTCTTTAGAATGAATGGGATTTGTTTCTTTACAGCTTCCTGTTTTTATTCATGCTTGGTTCAGCTCAGCGATTCTCACCAAATTTGTGGGAAATAAAAAGTGAAACTAAAACTTTCAAGAGAATGAAGCATGTTTACTTTTACCCAAAAAAACAATCTATGTTAAAGGTTATTGCTGGGGCTAGCAGAAAACTCCATCTGCCACCTCCCACCTCAAACATCCTTGCCCCCCTGCCCCCGCCACCACCACCACCAATAGAAGGTCAGAAGGTAAGGGACCTTCTGGTCAGGAATGAATTGTGAAGTGAGCTGTAGCTCACGAAAGCTTATGCTCAAATAAATTGGTTAGTCTCTAAGGTGCCACAAGTCCTCCTTTTCTTTTTTTAATGAATTGTTTGTGACTCACCAATGAGGTTTTTGAGTCTCTTGTTGCTGGGACATTTTGCTGGAAATTGACAATAAGAAAGCCCCTGGTCAGAACTTGGAGACCAGTTTTCATCCTGCTTGAATAATGGCTTCATAAGTAGAAAACTAATATTTAATCACCGCATTTACTTTTTAAGCAGTACGGGTCTGATTCCCCCTTTGCTATCACCAGTGTAAGGCCACTGAAGTCGATGAACATAGGATATAGGGATACCAGATTGGAACATGCAGGGCCAACACCAGCTAGTTGAGAGGAAGGTGCAAGTAACCCCATAATAAGCATCTGTGGGATAATCTGCTCCCCAAGAAGGTTTCATCCTAATCCCTAAGAGCTAGAGACTGGCTTTTAACCGTGAAGTATAATGAGTGATATTCCTTCCAAAGAGTGCATGAGCTTTTATATTGTTGGTAGCCATATAACTGTCCAGTCCCTCTTCAAATCTTGCAAAATTATTGGCCTCAATGCCATCCTGTGACAATGAAGAGTTACCCCAGATTGCACAAATGTAAAGGAGAATGGAATTTAGCCCTAACATTCAAATCCTGCAGCTCTGGAGCAGGCAAACCTCCCCCGATGTCATTGGGAGTGTAAGCTATGGGCCCGTAGGATTTTGTCAGAAAGCTGTAGAATTAGTAAACCAGGATGTCAAAGGAGGAAGCAGACTTTTTCAAAGAGTCTCTCACTTGGCCTCTTGTCATAAACGGTGTCTGTTCTCAGCAAGGGAACTGCTTCAGGGGTTACACTGGTGTAAGTGGGATCAGAATTCATCTCATTAGGGTCAAAAACATTTCATGGTTTCTTCCTTGCGAGATGCATACCTTGCCTTATGAGCTGTGGCCTAAGCAAACTGAGTGGAGTTTTCTTTTACATGTCACTGCAGTCCTGTTAAATAGTAACTAGACGTGAGACCGAAGCAGATGCTCTGAATGAGAATTTGTACTTTGGGGTTATTTATACAAACAAGAGGGACATATGTGTACACGGTTTAAAACTAACCTTTATGAAACATTATTTTTACATTTGATACTGTTTCAAACAGTTGCACCAAAAGCTTTGGGGAGAATTTATTGCTGAGTGGTTGGCACTTGACAAAACAGATAGAGGTGGAGCAGAGAGAGATGCAGTGCTTAGGTAGAAACCAATCAGCAGTGCTGCAAGGGAAGGCAAAGGGAGAGCTTTTCTGATCTGCAGCCAACCTTGCTTTGGAGGGGTGGGGATTCAGGATGCTCACAGAGAATGGAAGAAAACAATGGCGAAGTCATGATCTCAGTTACACCAGTGTAAATTTGGAGTGACTGCACTGATACCTAGAGAGTTATTCCAGAGTTAATGATGTAAACAAGAACAGAATTTGGCCTTGATTAATCAATGCTAGGGAAATAAGTGTACTACTCCCCATATGAGCTAAGCACAAGTTGTGTTACAGGGAATACTTTGTAGCTGCCTCTTTGGACATAGAATCATAGGGTATGTCTACACTACGAAATTAGGTCGAATTTATAGAAGTTGGTTTTGTAGAAAGCGTTTTTATACAGTCGATTGTGTGTGTCCCCACACAAGTGCTCTAAGTGCATTAATTCGGCCGAGTGCTTCCACAGTACCCAGGCAAGCATCGACTTCCGGAGCGTTGCACTATGGGTAGCTATCCCACAGTTCCCGCAGTCTCCGCTGCCCATTGGAATTCTGCATTGAGATCCCAATGCCTGATGGGGCTAAAACATTGTCGCAGGTGGTTCTGGGTACATATCGTCAGGCCCCCGCTCCCTCCCTCCCTCCCTCCGTGAAAGCAAGGGCAGACAATCATTTCTCGCCTTTTTTCCTGAGTTACCTGTGCAGACGCCATACCACGGCAAGCATGGAGCCCGCTCAGCTCACTGTCACCGTATGTCTCCTGGGTGCTGGCAGACGCGGTACTGCATTGCTACACAGCAGCAGTTAATTGCCTTTTGGCAGCAGACAGTGCAGTATGACTGGTAGCCGTCATCGACATAGTCCTGGGTGCTCTTTTAATCGGGCACCCGGGCAAACATGGGAGTGACTCAGCCAGGTCATTTCCCTTTTCAGTTTCGTCTCGTGGCGATTCAGTCCTACCGGCAGTGCACTGTCTTTTAACCTCCAGCCAGCAGAAGATGATGGCTAGTCGTCATACTGCACTGTCTTCTGCCGAGCACCCAGGAGGTGACGATGGCTAGCGGTCGTACTGCACAGTCTGCTGCCAGCAAGATGTATAAAGATAGATGAAGTGGCTCAAAACAAGAAATAGACCAGATTTGTTTTGTATTCATTTTCTCCTCCCTCCCTCTGTGAAATCAACGGCCTGCTAACGGCCAGTTTTGAGTTCTATCCGTGAGGGGGCCATTCAGTTTCTCACAAAGCCACCCCCTTTGTTGATTTTAATTCCCTGTAAGCCAACCCTGTAAGTCACGTTGTCAGTCACCCCTCCCTCCATCAGAGCAACGGCAGACAATCGTTCCGCGCCTTTTTTCTGTGCGGACGCCATACCAAGGCAAGCATGGAGCCCGCTCAGATCACTTTGGCAATTAGGAGCACATTAAACACCACACGCATTATCCAGCAGTATATGCAGCACCAGAACCTGGCAAGGCAATACCGGGTGAGTAGGCGATGTCAGCACGGTAACGTGAGTGATGAGGACATGGACACAGACTTCTCTCAAAGCAGGGGCCCTGGCAATGTGGACATTATGGTGCTAATGGGCCAGGTTCATGCGGTGGAACGCCGATTTTGGGCTCGGGAAACAAGCACAGACTGGTGGGACCGCAGAGTGTTGCAGGTCTGGGATGATTCCCAGTGACTGCGAAACTTTCGCATGCATAGGGGCACTTTCATGGAACTTTGTGACTTGCTTTCCCCTGCCCTGAGGTGCAAGAATACCAAGATGAGAGCAGCCCTCACAGTTGAGAAGCGAGTGGCGATAGCCCTGTGGAAGCTTGCAACGCCAGACAGCTACCGGTCAGTCAGGAATCAATTTGGAGTGGGCAAATCTACTGTGGGGGCTGCTGTGGTGCAAGTAGCCAACGCAATCAAAGATCTGCTGATATCAAGGGTAGTGACCCTGGGAAATGTGCAGGTCATAGTGGATGGCTTTGCTGCAGTGGGATTCCCTAACTGTGGTGGGGCCATAGACGGAACCCATATCCCTATCTTGGCACTGGAGCACCAAGCCGGCGAGTACATAAACCGCAAGGGGTACTTTTCAATAGTGCTGCAAGCTCTGGTGGATCACAAGGGACGTTTCACCAACATCAACGTGGGATGGCCGGGAAAGGTACATGACGCTCGCATCTTCAGGAACTCTGGTCTGTTTCAAAAGCTGCAGGAAGGGACTTTATTCCCAGACCAGAAAATAACCGTTGGGGACGTTGAAATGCCTATATGTATCCTTGGGGACCCAGCCTACCCCTTAATGCCATGGCTCATGAAGCCGTACACAGGCAGCCTGGACAGTAGTCAGGAGCTGTTCAACTACAGGCTGAGCAAGTGCAGAATGGTGGTAGAATGTGCATTTGGATGTTTAAAAGCACGCTGGTGCAGTTTACTGACTCACTTAGATCTCAGCAAAACCAATATTCCCACTGTTATTACTGCTTGCTGTGCGCTCCATAATATCTGTGAGAGTAAGGGGGAGACGTTTATGGGGGGGTGGGAGGTTGAGGCAAATCGCCTGGCTGCTGGTTTCGCACAGCCAGACACCAGGGCAGTTAGAAGAACACAGGAGGGCACGGTGCGCATCAGAGAAGCTTTGAAAACAAGTTTCATGACTGGACAGGCTATGGTGTGAAAGTTCTGTTTGTTTCTCCATGATGAAACCCACCTCCCCTTGGTTCACTCTACTTCCCTGTAAGCTAACCACCCGCCCCTCCTCCCTTCGATCACCGCTGTCAGAGGCAATAAAGTCATTGTTGCTTCACATTCATGCATTCTTTATTCATTCATCACAGAAATAGGGGGATAACTATCAAGGTAGCCCAGGAGGGGTGGTGGAGGAGAGAAGCACCAGGAGGGGTGGTGGAGGAGGGAAGGACAAGGCCACACAGCACTTTAAAACTTTAAAACGTATTGAATGCCAGCCTTCTGTTGCTTGGGCAATCCTCTGGGGTGGAGTGGCCGGGTGGCCGGAGGCCCCCCCACCGCGTTCTTGGGCGTCTGGGTGAGGAGGCTCTGGAACTTGGGGAGGAGGGCAGTTGGTTACACAGGGGCTGTAGTGGCGGTCTGTGCTCCTGCTGTCTTCCCTGCAGCTCAACCGTACGCTGGAGCATATTGGTTTGATCCTCCAGCAGCCTCAGCATTGAATCCTGCCTCCTCTCATCACACTGCCGCCACATTTGAGCTTCAGCCCTCTCTTCAGCCCACCACTCACTCTCTTCAGCCCACCACGTCTCCTCCCAGTCATATTGTGCTTTCCTGCACTCTGACATTATTTGCCTCCATGCAGTCGTCTGTGCTATGTCAGTGTGGGAGGATACCATGAGCTCAAAGAACATTTCATCACGAGTGCATTTTTTTTGCCTTCTAATCTTCACTAGCCTCGGGGAAGGAGAAGATCCTGTGATCATTGAAACACATGCAACTGGTGGAGAAAAAAAAAGAGGTAGTGGTATTTAAAAAGACACATTTTCTAGAACAATGGCTACACTCTTTCACGGTAAACCTTGCTGTTAACATTACATACACAGCACATGTGCTTTCGTTCCAAGGTCACATTTTGCCTCCACCCACCACGTGGCTAGCCCCTCACCCCCCACCACTCCGGCTAATAGCGGGGAACATTTCTGTTCAGCCACAGGCAAACAGCCCAGCAGGAACGGGCACCTCTGCATGTCCCCTTAAGAAAAGCACCCTATTTCAACCAGGTGACCATGAATGATATCACTCTCCTGAGGATAACACAAAGAGATAAAGAACAGATGTTGTTTGAATGCCAGCAAACATACACTGCAATGCTTTGTTCTACAATGATTCCCGAGTACATGCTACTGGCTTGGTGTGGTAAAGTGTTCTACCATGGTGGGTGGAATAAGGCTGCCCTCCCCAGAAACCTTTTGCAAAGGCTTTGGGAGTACATCCTGAAGAGCTGCAAATGCCAGGGCAAATTAATCATTAAACATGCTTGCTTTTAAACCATGTATAGTATTTTAAAAAGTACACTCACCAGAGGTCCCTTCTCTGCCTGGCGGGTCCGGGAGGCAGCCTTGGGTGGGTCCGGGGGGGACTGCCTCCAGGTCCAGGGTGAGAAACAGTTCCTGGCTGTTGGGAAAACTGGTTTCTCCGCTTGCTTGCTGTGAGCTATCTACAACCTCATCATCATCTTCTTCCTCATCCCCAAAACCTGCTTCTGTGTTGCCTCCATCTCCATTGAAGGAGTCAAACAACACGGCTGGGGTTGTGTGGCTGAACCCCCTAAAATGGCATGCAGCTCATCATAGAAGCGGCATGTTTGGGGCTCTGACCCGGAGCGGCCGTTCGCCTCTCTGGTTTTCTGGTAGGCTTGCCTCAGCTCAAGTTTCACGCGGCATTGCTTTGGGTCCCTGTTATGGCCTCTGTCCTTCATGCCCTGGGAGATTTTGACAAATGTTTTGGCATTTCGAAAACTGGAATGGAGTTCTGATAGCACGGATTCCTCTCCCCACACAGCGATCAGATCCTGTACCTCCCGTTTGGTCCATGCTGGAGCTCTTTTGCAATTCTGGGACTCCATCATGGTCACCTCTGCTGATGAGCTCTGGCCAGCGTGGCAAGCTGCAGGTGACCATGCAAACAGGAAATTAAAATTCAAAAGTTCGCGGGCCTTTTCCTGTCTACCTGGCCAGTGCATCTAAGTTGAGAGTGCTGTCCAGAGCGGTCACAATAGAGCACTCTGGGATAGCTCCCGGAGGCCAATACCATCTAATTGCGTCCACAGTACCCCAAATTCGACCCGGCAAGGCCGATTTAAGTGCTAATCCACTTGTCAGAGGTGGATTAAGGAAATCGATTTTAAGGGCCCTTTAAGTTGAAAAAAAGGGCTTCATCGTGTGGACGGGTGCAGGTTTACATCGATTTAATGCTGCTAAATTTGACCTAAACTCCTAGTGTAGACCAGGTCATAGAATCATAGAATATCAGGGTTGGAAGGGACCTCAGGAGATCATCTAGTCCAACCCCATGCTCAAAGCAAGACCAATTCCCAACTAAATCATCCCAGCCAGGGCTTTGTCAAGCCTGACATTGATAATTCCTACGGGTTTAGTCGCCGTGTTTGTGGCCAATGCCTTATAGGTCACGTTGGGGCCACTAGCAGACACTGCCTTGGGAGAAGGTGAGGCAGGAACAACCTCCTCGGCAGGTCAGCCCTCTGTTTGTGAGCTGCCTGTCTCAGGCCAGGACCCAGCAGGCATGAGCTGGTACATATGGAGACAGCTGGTGGGAGGGGAAAGTCTCTAGCCCAAAGCCCCCAGATGCCAGCCCCATGTCTGAGCACAGAGCCAACTCTGAAGAGGAAGGCAAGGTGCTTCAGGCTTCTGCTGGTTCTCAGAACGGTAGGACCCAGGAGGTGGGAGAGAAAGGAAAGGAGGGACCAGGGCTGGAAGAGAGCTGGCCCTGTTGCTGGGGAAGAGCTATGTTAACTCAGCTGTTGTCCCTCATCATAATGCCCTGAGGGTGAGCGTTTTCTGCTTTAATGTTCTCTTGGTTATTGGCAGCCAGGCATGTGGCCCACAGTCTGGTCCACAGTACAGTGAGGGGTCTACCAACCTCCCTGCTTCTGAGAGGAGAAAGTGCCGGTCTCCACCCTGCTCTGGGAGCTCTGATGTCACGGCCCTGGAAAAGAACAAAATGGGGTTGGTAACCCACATCCTGTCCCTCAGTGAGAGGGGCCCTTGTCCCTCCGGCTTGGAAATATCTGGTGACAATCAGTGAGTCTTGCACCAAATTATATTAAAGCCCCGGCTTGTAAAGCATTTCTATGGCCACAGGACACTGAGGCTGATCTGGGCTGCTGCCACCTTCTCTTTGATTAGTTGAAGTCAGAGCTGCACTGGAGAGTCTAGCTAGATTCTAGATACATAGAGTGGAACCCACTGGGAGTCATTTCTTCTCCCCCAGTCATCTCTCCCTGCTGGTGAGGATAATACAAACATTTGCTTTTAAAGAGGGCAGAGTCTAATATTGCCCTTTATCTTCACGTTAAACATTGACTGATCCCAAGAAGGAAATAATTCCAAGTCACCTTGCAGTTCAAGAGTTTAGAATTTGGAGCCTACAAGCCCGCTGTGTAGAAAGAGATGGTGTTTGTATGTCGTGTACTTGGATAGTACGTCAGTCAATATGAGCAGAATTTCCTCTTGCATTTGTGCCCTGCACTGGAATGTCTTCAGTGTCTTACCCACCATTGCAAATTCCCATGACGATATGTTGTTTGTTTAGTGCTGATGCTGGACTTGATTCTGTAACGGGCACAAAATAGACAGCCTGTGTCCAAAGAAGCTCAAGTTTTACAACAATATTTCTCTTTGTATTGCCTTCCTGGAGGGGAGAGAGAAATCCAGTTCCCTCTGAGGACTCTCTTGCTTTCATTTATTATGGGAGGGACTTAGATACGGTGGGGATGGGCTCCAGATCAGACCTGAGGAACTAGGAGGTAGGAAAGGAAACAAGACATTTCAGGGGGATCTTGCTCTAGGATTTTTTAAAATTTAAATCCCTGACACTTGGTACAAGCTGGTTCATTCCCAAGGTACGACATGTGCTCAAGCCCCAGGTTTTGATCCTCATTGGGACGGATACTTCTGCAGCATTCAGAGAGTGGGCACTCCGGCAGAGGCTCGGAAATCTACCTGTTATGTTTCAGAGTAACAGCCGTGTTAGTCTGTATTCGCAAAAAGAAAAGGAGGACTTGTGGCACCTTAGAGACTAACCAATTTATTTGAGCATGAGCTTTCGTGAGCTTTCATCCGATGAAGTGAACTGTAGCTCACGAAAGCTTATGCTCAAATAAATTGGTTAGTCTCTAAGGTGCCACAAGTACTCCTTTTCTTTCTACCTGTTATGGAATTTTAACAAGGCACACCCAAGAATCCCCTCCCTCACGCTCACTGTCCTAAAGTCTCCTTTCTTCCGTCATGCCCACAAAAAGGGGGTCATTATTAATCGTACAGAATGCTGCAGTGTTTGCCCGGCGGCTGCGCGTGTGCCTGATTCAAACAGCCCCTGATTTTATCGCTGCGACCTTTTTCGTTCCCAGTCCCCTCCCAACTGACTGTTACTTCCACTCGTTGCATCACGGCACCATCACGGCACCCTTGCACTGTCAGCCTTTCAGGGCAGGTGCTGGTGTCCTCGCGGCTGTGTAAAGCATCCAGCAGGTGCTGGAGCAACATACGAACGCTCCGTCACAGAGGGCAGGGTGGACTTGTGGTTAAGGTGTCGGACTGAGATGCCAGAAATCTGGGTTCAGGCCTGGCTCTGCTACATGCTGCCTGTGTGAGTTCAAGTCAGTCATTTAACCATTTTGTGCCTCAGCTTCCTGGCTGTAAACTGGGTACGAACAACCCTTCCTGCCAGACTTTATCTGCTCTCTGCTTGGCCTGTGAGCTCCTTGGGGCAGGGGACTGTCTAACCATGGGCTCGGGCAGTGATCTATACCGGTGCTGCCATAATACAGATAATACATCCCAACCATACTGGTGCCGTCAGAGCTGCCCTTATTCTCTCCCCAACGGGCCCTGAGTTGCTATAATTAGCTGAGACACCTGCCAACCCGGCAGACGTGGTGGCCTGGTTTCTTTGGCACTTGTGGCTGGTACATAATGGGGAGATTCATCCGATGGTGTAACCTGGGGTCACTACTGTTGCACCAAGGGGGAATTTTGCCCATTGGTTTGTTGTAATAACCTCTCCACGTGCGATAACTCAGGTCTCTCTCATCCCCTAAAAGTGTGGCTATTTAATGATTAACCTTCTCCCTTGGAGCTGTGGCTGCAGTCCTGAATTGTCTCCTTGTTTCAGGGATGATGCTAACAATTAGCAACTGACCAAGGCTCATCTCTCTAAGGCCATAATATCCCATCAACAATCTGAGCTAAGGGTTGTGATTTTCCTACCCATGGTAACATGGTAGTGTCCTCTGGGGGTTGGATTAGTCAGATGCAGCGCTGCAGCTCTCTCCATTGAACAGAACCAGCAGCTTACGAGGTGCCCAAAGAACGTGACTGTCTGCAGAGGGGTGGGGTGGGTCAGGGGACCAGGTGTCAGTGTTTCCTTTGGGGTTTCATCACACTATTCTCATCTAATCCAAACACCTTCCCCATCTCGGGGTTAGTGAGCAAATAATAATGAATTAATAAGACTTAGTGCTTATTTTATTATTGTTCATACATTTCTCCAAAGGTGTGCTGAGCCCTCGTCTACCCACCTGTCCTTGGGGGCCTGGGCTGCAGTGACCCTGTGCTGCAGAGGCAGGAGCCGGCTTTGTGGACGGTCCTTGGCCGCGTGGCTCCGGAAGGAGTTGTGTTGCAACTGTCTGTCCTCCGGAGGCTATTCACTCACAGCTCAGTGTGGGGGATGGGTCCCCACAAAGGTTACTGCCACTGGAAGGATGCTGCATAGAGAGGCCAGTCTCCATCCTGCCCCAACCACCAATGGGGTATTCCTGCAGTGCTGGGGATGGGGGGACTGTGCCATGCAGCTTGCCCCTCACACTCATGCATTGGCATAGAGTCCCCCCCTACACGCAGATCGCAGGAGATGATCCAGCCCCCTGACATGGGTGGCTGCACGAGACCAGTCTCATGCTAGGGTTCCGGGGGCTGGTTTGTTGGATGGTGGAGCACGGATTTCTTGCACAGAGTCTGTGTTGTCTCTGTTCTGCTGTCAGGCTCTGTCGGTGCATCACTCTTAGGGCTGAGATGTGTCTCTCCTCATGCATCCGGTGTCAGGCCTTAATTTGTGTAAAACTTAGCAAAACCATTCAGTTCTCCACTCCCCCCAGGCAGCCACAGAAACTAATATCCACAAATTCCGCCCATTGGCCTGTTTAAGGCACTGCTGTCTGCGCTTTCATTTATAACTCAGACAAATTTCCACTGTCCTCAGCCAGGTCTCGAATGTAACCTTTCATAAGACTTTTCCATGCAACAGCCCTACATTTAGAAGACTGGATGGACAATTATATTTATATCTGCTTTTTGGCATGAGTTTAAAGTTATTCACTCCAGATGTTGTTCTGTGGCTTAGCTCCTAAACCTCTCTGCCTGAAAAAGCAGCCACTTTCCCAGAGACTCGGTTGCTGTGGTTAGACCAGGGCCTGGGCACTGGGCTACAGTTACATGTGGTTAGTTTCCAGTGAACGAAATGCTAGAGAGGGTTGTTTGTCATTGTTTTCAGCAGCAGTGACCTGGTAACCTGAAGCACAGACACCAGCACTGACTTTCATTCTTTCTTTCCAGTGACTCCAGTCATCTGGAGTACTGTGTCCAGTTTTGGGCCCCACACGACAAGAAGGATGTGGAGAAATTGGAGAGAGTCCAGCAGAGGGCAACAAAAATGATTAGGGGGCTGGAGCACTGAGGGAACTGGGGTTATTTAGTCTGCAGAAGTGAAGAGTGAGGGGGGATTTGATAGCTGCTTTCAACTACCTGAAAGGGGGTTCCAAAGAGGATGGAGCTCGGTTGTTCTCAGTGGTGACAGATGACAGAACAAGGAATAATGGTCTCAAGTTGCAGTGGGGGAGGTTTAGGTTGGATATTTGGAAAAACTGAGGTCCCTTCCAACCCTGATATTCTATGATTCTGCGAAAAGGAGCTGCATGGCCTTAGAATTAGAAGGTCATTTCTGGCTGGGATTCGATGGGCAGCATGTGGCACGGCACGGTGCGGCTCTCCTCTCCAGCTGTAGGATTTCGCTGCATTTGCTTAAGCTGAGCTTGTTGGGCTTGTAGCTTGTTGAAGTTTGTTGCTTCTTTTTTTTTTGATCGGCTCCCGGCAAGGGGGGGCAAGCAGGGGCAAGGTGGGGAGAGAGTCAAGTGTGCACAGTGGGCCCATCACAGTCCCAGACTGCACACCAGGGGATCTAGTCACATAGAGTGTTGGGGTTCTTAGGGGTTGGTTTGTTTTGGCCTTGTTTTGAAATGGGATTAGCTTGATTTTTGGCTTATTGTGAAAGATGGGGTGCTTATTTACCACGTGAAAGTTGGCAATGGTGATCTGGGAAGAGGCCCAGGGAACTAGCAGCCACTACTTGCAGTGAGCAGTATGTGGCTGCTGTGGATAGGGTCCCTGGGTTGGAACCCAGCATAGTAGGCACTCCCAGGTTCCTTCCCAGCCACCGGCAAAGTGGTGTAAACCCTGAGAAAGGGACAAGACTCCTTGGGGAGCCCAATCAAAGGGCTGAGTTTACAGGGGCCAGGGCGGAAGACCCTGGTGAGGGTTGACAGACAGTTTTGTTGGACTCTTTGGGGTGCCAGGAGTGGGGAAAGGCCTGAATATGGCACTCAGCAGCTGGAGATACTCAAGAGGAGAGTGGGTGTCCGTCCCCCCCGGTTACAGGGATTCAGTTGAGTTATTTTAGTTTTTTGTTTATAGCACTCATCGGAGAGGTTTCAGTGGCCCCTGTTCCTTGTTGCGCAAGGGAAAGCGGAGTCGTTAAAGCAAATGGTTGTCATTTGCTCTGTGAATTGGTGGTAGCTGCTGTATACAGGCAGTGACAAGTCTGGAACTCCCAAGAGAGGAATTTGAAGAAACATGCGGGATGTTCCTTACTCCTACAAAACAATGTGCAATGCCAGTTCAGGAGCATCTGTTCAGCTTGGAAAAGGGTCATTGCTGGGAGTGGCACAGCTCGTTTGCTTTAGGAGCCACACCTCTTGGGCAAAAGATAACACACAAACTTCCAGCTCTTTAGACTTGTCCTTCTCTCCTCGAGAGTCATTGTGATATGATTATTAACAGACCACGCTGGCTTGTGGAACACAGTAGCAGATAACACACTGGCTGGTGTGCATTGCTCCCTTGTGCTGGTAAAATAGGAACTGTTCACCTGGGTGTCAAAGGCACTATACAGCTAATGGAGATTCTCTCTTTGCTCAAGTGGGGGAGGCCTGTGTTTTCGGGTGGGATGGTGGAGATGGGTGAGGTGCCTGTTTGTCTTTTAACTTTTGCAATTGTACCTGCAGTGTCTGCACCCCTTCACACCACCCTTGCAAGTATTTCCAGTAAAGACCATAACAGTTTGGGCCGTTTCCAAAAGTGGCCTTTGATTTTGGTGGCCTTTGTTTTGGGGAGCAACATCTTGGGGTCCCAAAAACAGAGTTCACTGTTCAACTTTGGCCTCTAGAAATAGCCATGATGTGCAGTGTTAAAGTTCCTATGGCAACCCAGGAAGCTTTCAGTCTGCTTTGGGCCCCGACTGAGCAGTCGGTGCTGTGCCCAGAGGAGAGGGACCTAGACTCCCCTGTCCTTCCAGTCTGAGGTTCAGGCGGCCACTGCCTTTGTTTCTGGGGAAGGTTTACAAAGCCCTGCTGTTTTCTATTTCTACCTCACACCAAGGAAAGCACAACCCAAACAACGACTGTTGCCAGCTTCTGGCACTCTCTCCTAGTGAGCTTCTGCCTGAGGAATGGTTTCAGAGGGGCAGCCGTGTTAGTCTGTATCAGCAAAAACAACGAGGAGTCCTTTGGCACCTTAGAGACTAACAAATTTATTTGGGCATAAGCTTTTGTCGGCTAGAACCCACTTCATCAGATGCATGGAGTGAAAAATACAGTAAGCAGAATATATATTACAGCACATGAAAAGATGGGAGTTGCCTTTCCAAGTGGGGGGTCAGTGCTAATGAGTCAATTCAATTAAGGTGGAAGTGGCCTATTCTCAACAGTTGACAAGAAGGGGTGAATACCAAGAGAGGGAAAATCACTTTTGTAGTGCTAACGAGGCCAATGCAATCAAGGTGGCCAATTTCCAACAGTTGACAAGAAGGTGTGAGTATCAGCAGGGGGGAATTAGTTTTTGTGGTGACCCATCCACTCCCAGTCTTTATTCAGGACTAATTTGATGGTGTCCAGTTTGCAAATTAATTCCAGTTCTGCAGTTTCTCATTGGAGACTGTTTTTGAAGTTTTTATGTTGAAGAATTGCCACTTTTAAGCCTGTTATTGAGTGTCCAGGGAGATTGAAGTGTTCTCCTATTGATTTTTGAATGTTACAATTCTTGATATCTGGTTTGTGTCCATCTATTCTTTTATTCCACTTCCTGGACACTACAGTGAAAATAAGTGATGGTCACATAAACACCATCGTATACTGGAAACCTACTGACCGCTATTCTTACCTACATGCCTCCAGCTTTCATCCAGACCACAACACAATATCCATTGTCTACAACCAAGCTCTAAGATACAACCGCATTTGCTCCAACCCCTCAGACAGAGACAAACACCTACAAGATCTCTATCAAGTGTTCTTCAAACTACAGTACCCACCTGGTGAAGTGAAGAAACTGATTGACAGAGCCAGAAGAGTACCCAGAAGTCACCTACTACAGGACAGGCCCAACAAAGAAAGTAACAGAACGCCACTAGCCGTCACCTTCAGCCCCCAACTAAAACCTCTCCAGCGCATCATCAAGAATCTACAACCTATCCTGAAGGACGATCCCTCACTCTCACAGACCTTGGGAGTCAGGCCAGTCCTCGCTTACAGACAGCCCCCCAACCTGAAGCAAATACTCACCAGCAACTACATATCACACAACAAAAACACTAACCTAGGAATCAATCCCTGCAACAAACCCCACTGCCAACGCTGTACGCATATCTATTCAGGGGACACCATCACAGGGCCTAATCACATCAGCCACACTATCAGAGGCTCGTTCACCTGCACATCTACCAATGTGATCTATGCCATCATGCGCCAGCAATGCCCCTCTGCCATGTACATTGGTCAAACTGGACAGTCTCTACACAAAAGAATAAATATATATTCTGCTTACTGTATTTTACACTCCATGCATCTGATGAAGTGGGCTCTAGCCCACAAAAGCTTATGCCCAAATAAATTTGTTAGTCTCTAAGGTGCCACAAGGACTCCTCATTGTTTTTGCTGAGGAATGGAGCTCTCTCTCCAATGAGATACCAGGCTCCTTCCTCTGGTGCTGCACACACACATTGAACTCCCAGCTTTGCCTGGAAATGCTGAATTCAGACCACATGTTTGAGGTGCATCTCCCTGTCAGAGCCTTTGTTCCCCAGAGGGAAGCTGTACACAGGCCTGGGTGACCTTGAGGATGGCCAAGCTGGCAGAGTAAGGAATGCAGCCCGGCTTCTTAGCTGCGCTGTGATCAGGATCCAGCAAAAGCGCAAAGGAGCTCTCCGTATAGCCCTCTGCAGATCTGGCTCCTTCCTCCCCTTTGCAGTCCCCATGCAGGCTACTCCCAGGGCCCTGAAGAGAAGGAGAGAGAGGAGTCCAGGAACTGGGAGCTTACTCTTAGCCTCTGAAATGTCAGCAGGTGTCACAGCTTTTGCCGTGCTCCCTGCTCCATATTGCCCTGTTCCTAGTCTACAGTTCCCGCTGTGGGGATATCAGCCAGCTCCCCTCACTCTCTGGGCTGCTCCCCACCTTGCAGTATCCTCCAAATAGATTCTCGCCTGGCATCCAGCTAGGCAGACCCTGCCCTCTGGGTAGGGCGCTGCTGGCTGTGGTCAACATCTCTGATGCTGCCCAGATTCCTAAGTGTACGGTGCTGGGCACTGAGGATCTGGGCAGAAGCACTGCCCGTGTGTAGGCTGGATTTCCTTTGTAAAGTCCTCTTCAGTAACAGCTCGCTCTCCTGTGCCCGTGGCTTGTTTGAGCCTGGCTGTCTAACCACACAGTGTTTGGTTGGTTGAATGATGCTGCTCTGGCAGTTCCGCGGAGCTGAATGTTGTTTCACTTTTCCCAAGCCCTGCCCACACTCTGCTCCTGCATTTCTGTTGTTTTTTTGATTTTCTTAAGGTTTTACCATCTCTTATTTTCTCCATGATCATTTATCTCTTTGCAGCATTTACTGTGGGACTCAGCTCAGAATCCCCAAGGAGGGATTCAGAGCAGCCCTAACTGTATAAAAGGAATGCAGCAAGTGTTCTGAAATAGCCTTCTCTAGGTGTGTTGCTTAGATCTGCCCAGTGACTAGTGGGGAACGTTTTATGTAGGGGAGTGTGACTTAGTGGTTAGAGAAGGGGAGCGGAAGCCAGGACGCCTGTTTTCTATTCCTAACTCTGCCTCTGACTCCCTCTGTGAGCTTGAGAAGGTCATGCTGACTGCTCTGTGCCTCAGTTTCCCCATTGTAAAATGAGGCAGAAGAATTTTTCTGTCTCACTAAAGGGGTGTAAGGGTGAATGAATTACTATCTAAAGCATTTGAGTTCCTTGAATGAAAACATCTCTGCGAGCTGCTTGTTATTACACTGCTGATGCCCTGCCCTAGTACCCGCTCCAGTAATGGTGCAGAATTGACAATAGAGCTAGGGCACCAGCTTGTCAAGATTTTTGTGGAGGGAGGTTGGGAGCTTGAGTCCCACTTGTCTAGAACTAATCCTGAGCCTCCGGGGAAGCTAATATGGTGGGTAGGAGATTAGCCTGTCCTACTGATGCCATGCTGGGACCACAGTGAGGTATGTGATTGGAACGTGTTGGTGAATGAACGACACCTCACTGTGACACCAATGCTCAGCACTAGCATCATGGCAGGTGGGTGTCTGCCACACACCACTAAGCCTGGGCACTGGGGTTCTGGTACACAGCTTGGGTCTCCCTGGCATTACTCTCCTAAAAGTCCCCTCTTCCTGCTGCTCCTTGGTGCTTGTAATTATTCATTCTCCTCCTCCTCAAATAGCTATTAAGTTCTCCTTTGCTGAAATCTAATGTGTGTGTTCTTCTCTACAGAGGAAGAGAGGCACCTTCAGGCGAACAACCGGGAATTTAATCTGGAGTTCGAATATGCTGTAAGTAACAATCATATGTTTAATGCAGAACAATTGCCAGGGCTGCTTCATGGGACACCAGCTCACTTGCAAGTTTCCTTCCAATCGGAAGTGTATTGTGTGTATGTGGATTTGTTATGGTAGGGTCACTCGTGCACATGCTGGGGAGCGCTTTGTAAACAAAGTGCTGAAGTCTGTTTTGAAAAAAAAATTGTATAAAAATGTCTTGGACTTTATCAAAAGATCTAAATGAGGCTGGTCAATGTCTGTCCCTGGCAGCCTTTCAGTAATGACATATGAGTGCACAGGGGAACCTGGTTGTTCATTAGAGTCAGGCACTGGAAGTTTCATCTCTGGCATCTGTTCTGCAAGCAGGGCACTAATAAAGGACCTGATCCTGCAAAATCATACCCTAGTGACTTCATACCCGCAGCTAGGCTCATTGAGCTCACTCAGTTAAAGATACTCGTTTGTAGGACTGGGCCCCAAGACTTTACAATAAGTTTCATGCTCACGGCAGCATGAACTGGATATTTTTCATTGGTTCTTTTTCATGCCTGGACCAAGCCAAACGCTTGGGAGACTTGCATGGGACATGACCGCTGCATGCACATTGAACACACAATGTGTGCACAGGGTGAAATATGCAGGGGGCTAGGGCAAGGTCTTTATACCACTTCAGCCCTTCGGTCTTGGTGATATTGGATTGGGAAGGTGCATTTTATGCATGTGGGGCCTGGCAATGCAGGACTGGATGTGCGTTCCCAGCTTGCAGAGCTTGGCGATCCAGGATTGGGAGGATGCCAGGCTGGGACAGGACACTGTGCTCCCGGGGCTGGGATGAGGATGTAGGAGGGAGGGAGCCTGTCCTGTCTGTCCTAATGGCCTCCCCCACATGCTCTGACGAGAAGTGAAAGGGGTGACCTTTGCCGGCCCGATCCTCCTTTTCCTCCACCCCCACCCCGAGTTCAGAAGTGTGTGTGTGTGTTTGTGCATGCCTGTCTGTGTGGGGGAGCATACTTCTCTGGTTCTGACTCCCGGTCCATGTAGAGCCATCAATAGGATTAACTTCTATAGATCCCTGGTTCCCAGCATGCCAGTTGCACGTCTGTAGATTTGCAAATAGCCGAGGGCAGGGAGAGAGAGTGTGAATCTCTGGAGAGCTGCCATGAGAGTCCATTGGGTTAGGTGTGGAGGTGCACACTGGTAAGCAGATGGCTGCAATATCATCTGTTAAATGTGGCCGTGAATTTCTGTAGCCCTGCCCCAGACATTAGTCTGACGTGTCACATGGCCCAGCCTCCCTGGAGCCCAGCATAGACTGAAGCTGAGAAATTCTAGAAGAATGTCTAGAAAGCCCAAGCCCTGGAGCATGCCAGAGTGGGGGAAACCATAAAGCTGTCCCGAAACCATGCTAGCGCAGTCTGACTTGCACAGAGCTGCACATTATGCCCTGGGCTTTTTATTTCCAAATAAGTCCTGGTAAGTTTTCCGTTCAGTACATTCATACTGGCAGGATGTATGGAAAAGAGCTGGCCTAGCCCAAAGTGACTTCAGACCCTATTTTTATTGGCATCTTGGGTGCGGCTGGAAACTCCAAGGAGGACAGAGAGGTTCCTGGCTCCTTCCCCACATACTTTACACTTTATATTGTTTGCAGTGTAGTTGTAGCCATGTGGGTCCCAGGGTGTTAGAGACAAGGTGGATGAGGGAATGTCTTTTATTGGACCAACTTCTGTTGGTGAGGGAGATCAGCTTTCAAGCTGCACAGAGCTCTTCTTCAGGACTGTTCCAGCTAAATACGAGATGGAACAAATTGCTTAGCATAAGCAGTTCACACACATTCTAAGGCGCCCCTCAAGGTGAAGCTACCCATTAACACCCCTGCGGTCATAGGGGTGCTTCTAAACTAAAAAAGGGGGGCTTCTAAACTTTTCATGAGTCGGAACAGGAGCCTGCAATCCAGGTAAAGAATCAAATCCTGGCCTCTTGGGTGAGTACAGACGGTACAGACTTCAAAGAGAAACAGCAAAACTAAAATTCATTTGCAAATTTAACACCCTTAATTTGGGCTTGAATAGGGACTGGGAGTGGCTGGCTCATTACAAAAGCAGCTTGGCCTCTCCTGGAATTGACACCTCCTCATCTATTATTGGGAGTGGACTACATCCACCCTGATCGAATTGGCCCTGTCAGCACTGGTTCTCCACTTGTGAGGTAACTCCCTTCATGTGTCATTATATAACGCCTGCATCTGTAATTTTCACTCCATGCGTCTGAAGAAGTGGGGTTTTACCCACGAAAGCTTATGCCCAGGTAAATCGGTTAGTCTTTAAGCTGCCACCGGACTCCTCGTTGTTTTTGTGGATACGGACTGACACGGCTCCCTCCTGAGACTGAACACCGTGACGCTGCGGCAGCCAGGGGTGCAGTGCTGAGGGGAGGAGCCTGGGGACCCTGCCCCCCCCAGAGCACTGCTCCGGGGGAGTGCAAGAGCGGGCTCAACGGGAGCGAGACAATGCACTGTGGGTCTGCGATTGCGTGGGCCTAGGGATGCAGAAAGGCGGCAGCAGCTGCTGCTGAGATCACTGGGCGACAGCATATGCAGCCCAGAGCACCTGGCTTTTATGTTTATGCCACATGATCTGTTCATGGAGCGAACACAACCGGTTGAACTGAGGAAGCTTCACTGTGCCATTCAGCTGCGTGGGGCCCGTGGGCTCCACAGCTGACGTGGGCACCTTCAGGGAGGACCAGAGGGTAGTAGCCATTCCTCCCTGTGGCCCATATTGGCTGGCACTGGTGTTGGCTCTCGAGCCCAGGCGTTTTACCAGCTCTCTGGGCACAAGAAAAGTTGCACTGGTAACTTCTGCGTGAGAGAAGGGCCAGCGAGGACAGACTAGAATGAAACCTGGTAATTCAGCAAAGAGCTGAAGAAGAGTTGTAGCAGTGGGCTTCCTGTTTGAAGTTTGCAGCCGTGGGCAGGGTTCATTTGACTCTTTTATAGCTTAATAGGGCCATAAATTACAGTTATAGAATGGGTTCTGTGTCTGGTCTGGGAGCACAGCCCGCAAGACTGTCATGGTTTCCTAGGGGCAGTGTGTTCTCCCCAAGGAGTTGAGAGAGGTTAGAGGAGGAACTGTGCAAATATGGATTTGAGGGATTGTTGTATTCCAGACAAACACCCGAGTTGTATGGGGGCAGATGGCGGTCGGTGGGTTTAAGCCCTTCATCAATTGGAATGGTTTCTCCTGGCCTGACATCCCCAGGACAAAGACTGAGCAAAGGGTGGGAATGCCTTGTCCTTGTTTAGACTTATTGAGGGCTGGGCAGCTGGACTGTGCTGCAAAACCAAGCCTGAGGTGGGTATCCTGTAGTTATCTCCCTTCCGCAGCGTGTTCTCCTCCTCCACGCTCTGTGGAACAGTCATGCAGGAAGATGTGAGTGAGGAGCCAAGGAGGGTGAGAAATTCAGCTGCATGTGGAGCAAGACCAGGCTGTTCGCAGAGTCATAACACTGGGCCATCCTAACGTCAGTCAAGACTCCTCCATAGTCTCAAAAGAGCTGTCAGGAATGGGATTTCCCACTGTTTCAGACAGGCCCCATTAACATACACAAGGGAGCGTAAATAAACCTGTCGCACTTGGACTTGCAGAAAACTTTTGGTCACCCATCCCCCCACAGATCATCTTCGCTCCCAGGAAACGTGGCAAGAGGGCAAGCTACTGGCAGGGCCCTGGGGGCTTCAGCTACTGGAATGGTGCAAACCCCAGGGGGGGATGGGAGGGACTTAATTAGGACTGATGGAGTGAAATTAAGGAAGAGAAAAAATAGGTTGACTATGAAGGAAAACCTCCTATGAGGGAGGTGGATCAGCCTGGGCATGTGTCACTCAAAGGAGAGGTGGAACGGGAAGGCCCACCCATCGGTTATGTGATAGACCCAGTCCAGTTGGGTACAGCAGAGTAGCCTTATTGGGATCCAGGAAGGATCCACGGCTAAAGGATCCCCCCCCCAGCCTAAGGGGGGGTCCACAGGACCTGGAAAACCAAGTAATTACGGGGGACAGCTAATGAACAACAGGGACAGGAGTGCGGTCAAAGGGTCAAACGAAGGGAACCGGACGGGGACACCGAGCAGAGTACAGCAGAGTAGCAGAAGGCAGATATACTGGGCACTGGATTAACAGGTTTCTGTTCCCTGACTGACCAGAGCAGAGGCTGCTCCAGGCTAATGAGAACACCTGACTCCAATTAACCTGCAAAGAGTCAGGTGAGGCCATTAAGCTAATGTGACCACCTGACTCTAATTAAGGCCCCTCTGATAACATAAAAGGGCTCACTCCAGTCAGGCAGGGAGGAGCCAGAGGAGAGGAAGTGTGGCTGAAGGGCTGGTTAATGAAGATACCCTCAAGTCTCACTAGTAAGGGAGCCCTAAGGTAAGGGTGAAGAAGGGAGAAGCAGGAGAGCTGTGGGGAAGTGGCCCAGGGAAATGTAGTAACTCTGGCAGTGAAAGGTTGGCTTCCAACAGCTGCTACCATTAGGGTCCCTGGGCCGGAACCCGGAGCAGAGGCCGGGCCCGGGTTCCCCCCAACCCACCACTACAGAAACACCTCCTGGGAGGGGAAAACAGGCCCCTGTCAGGACAGGAAGCTGAACTATTTTGGCCTGAGGCCGTAGGAGCAACAGAGACTGTGGGAACTCTCTCACCAACCTCCATTGCTGGCTTATGATGAAAAGGGCTCAGTAGACTGTATCCCTGGCCCTCGAGAGAGAAGAGCTACGTGGAGGGTTGCAGTGAGCCTCTGGGAAGCTAGCATAAACCACCTGGAAGCGCGGGGCCCTCGGGGACGAGGTTGGAGCTCTGCCACAGGACGTTTAACACTAGACGGGACTAAGCGCTGCACAAGGTGCTAGTGACCAGCCGCAGCAAATGGGCGTTTAGAGAGGGCGTGTGAGAGCCGATGCACCTAACAAGTTTTCTCTAAACTTAGGCCAATAACCCCCTTCCTCCCAGAAGGAAAAAACCCTTCAAGAGTAAAGATAACGCAGGCAGACGTGCAGCAGCAGAGTGGGGGGTATCCCGGTTATTGCACTGAACGCAGCATGTAGGATTCCCTGCCTTGTGGGTAGGTGGCATAAGTGCGCATTCGGTGCAAGCAACTCTCATTCCTCCGAGACCGTGTACGGGCGCCTGAGACCAGAGTGGCTGAGCTGGAGGAGCTAAGGGAGACAGAGAGGTACCTAGATGAGACTTTCTGGGACACAGTTGGGTGGTCCCATCCCCAGACTGACAGCCTCAGAAAACTCAGTAATAATGCATATTGATTGGGATCATGTTACCTTAGGACAGGCTGCAGAGAGAAAATTTCTAAACACCATTAATGACTGTGTCCTGGAGTGGCCAGTCCTGGAACCCGCAGAGGCCGTTCTTGATTTAGTTCTCAGTGGAGCCCAGGATCAGGTCCAAGAGGTGAACGGAGCTGAACGGCTCGGTAATAGCGACCATAATGGAATTAAATTTGAACATCCTTGGTGGGGGAAATATCGAGAAAACCCTCCTTTCGATAGATCAATGCTACTGTGGTGGAACTGCGCAAAAATGAGGAGGCCAGTTACACAGAAATTAAAATGAACAGTCACAAGAGTGAAATGCCTGGAAGCTGCATGGAAACTTTTAAAAAACACAATAATAGAGGCTCAAATGAAATGTATACCCCAAATTAAAAAAACAGTGAGGACCAAAAAATGCCCTCCCCTCCACCCCCGGCTGAACAATAGAATAAAAGAGACAGTTAGTGACACAAAGACATCCTTTACAGATTCAAAGTCAAGTCAGATGGAGGAAAATAGAAAGGAGCATAACCTCTGGCAAGGAGCATAACCTCTGGCAAGCCAAGTGTAAAAGTATAATTAGGCAGGTTTAAAAGAATTTGAAGAGCAGCTAGCAAAAGATACAGAAGCTAACAGCAATTGTATATAAATGGATCAGAAGCAGGAAGCCTGCCAAACTGTCAGTGGGGCACCTGGACGATGGAGGTGCTGAAGGAGCACTCATGGAAGATGAGGCCATTGTGTAGAAGCTAACAGAATTCTTTGTTTTGGTCTTCACGGCTGAGGATGTGAGGGAGATTCCCGCACCTGAGCCATTCTTTTTAGGTGACAGATCTGAGGAGCTGCCCCAGATTGAGGTGTCATTAGAGGAGGTTTTGGAACAAACTGATAGATTACGCAGTAAAAGTCACCAGGCCCAGATGGTATCACCCAAGAGTTCTGAAGGTGAAATTGTGAAATTTCAGAAGTACTAGCTGTGATAGGGACCCTATTGCTTTAATCAGCCTAGCGTCCAATCAGATTCACAGTCCATTGTGGTCAATTTCATGGTCACAGGATTTTAAAAATGTCATGGTATTGTAACCATGAGGGTCCCAACCCAAAAGGGAGTTGCGGGGGGGTCACAAAGTTGTCGGGGGCTTGCGGGATTGCCACTCTCACTTCTGCGCTGCCTTCAGAGCAGCTGGGCAAGGAACCCGGAGGTGGGTGTGATCTCCCCTCGAGAGCAGCCCGTGCAGGTGAAGAGGAATCCTGTCCTGCTCCAGCCCCACTGAGACTAGCAGCTGGAGCCCAGGGCACAGTAAGAGCCCCTGGCTGGGGTACTGCCAGTCCCCTGCCAGCCAGTAGCTAGATTTCCCTGGGAAGATCTGACTGCACAGTCCGTGACCTGTTTTTCACGGCCGTGAATTTGGTACGGCCCTACAGATGACTGGTGGATAATTAATGTAATGCCAATTTTTAAAGAAGCCACCAGAGGTGATCCTAACAATTACAGACTGGTAAGCCTCACTTCAGTCCCAGGCAAACTGGTTGAAACTATAGAAAAAAACAGAATTATAAGACACAGAGATGAATATATGTTGGGGAAGAGTCAACACAACTTTTATAAAGGGAAATCATGCTTCATCAGTCTGTTAGAATTCTTTGAGGGGATCAACAAACGTGGACAAGGGGGATCCAGTGGATATAGTGTCCTTGGACTTTGAGAAAGCCTATGACAAGGTCCCTCACCAAAGGCCCTTAAGCAAAGTAAGCTGTCATGGGATAAGAGGAAGGTCCTCTCATGGATTGATAACTGGTTAGAAGATAGGAAACAAAGGGTAGGACTAAATGGTCAGTTTTCAGAATGGAGAGAGTTAAATAGTGGCATCCCCCAGGGGTCTATTCTGGGACCAGTCCTATTCAACATATTCATAAATGATTTGGAAAAAGGGCTAAACAGTGAGGTGGCAAACAGTGAGATGATATAAAACTACTCAAGATAGTTAATTCTCAGGCAGACTGCGAAGAGCGACAAAAGGGTCTCTCAAACCTCGGTGACTACCAGAGGTCGATTATGATTTACTGAGGCCGTGGCCACAAATAACATTTGGGCCCCTCACACTCTGGGGTTCTAGGAGTGTCGGACCTGGGGGGGCTATGGCCCCATGCACTTTCTAACATGGGCAAGCAGAAAACTCAGCCCCTGCTAGCGGCGCCAGTCTCTTCCCGGTGGGAGAGGGCTGAGTTGGGCCGTAGCTGCCCCCACCATGGGGCCCTGCTCCTCTTCACTTCCCCCAGGCCCGTAAGAGCCATCCAGAGAGCCTGGGCCACTGTGGGGAGCTCTGGACCCTCCACCTGTCCGAGGTGGCATGCCCCAGGGGACAAGGACATGGCCTGGGTGCTGCTCTTGGGCACCCTGGCTCCCCGCCTAGGACAGGTGGAGGGTGTGGGGCTCTCCACAGCAGCCCAGGCTCCCTGGGCAGCTCTTACCTTGACCCAGCTCCAGCTTCTGGCCTGGCTGGGGTCTCCGGGGGAAGATGAGGAGCAGGGGGTGGGACCCTGCCTGAAAGAGGAAGAGCAGGAGTGGGGCCACAGTTCTGGCGCTGGTGGCCCTCACCCCTTCTACACAGGTTCAGGCACTCCTGGGCCCCCCAAATTGGATGGGGCCCCATGGACCTGTGCGTTAATCCACCATTGGTGATGGCAACGAAATGGCGGATGAAATTCAGGGTTGATAAATGTAAAGGAATGCACATTGTAAAACATAATTCCAACTATACCTATGAAATGACAGGGTCTAAATTAGTTGTTACCACTAAAGAAAGAGATCTTGGAATCACTGTGGACAGTTCTCTGAAAACATCCACTCAGTGTGCAGCATTAGTCAAAAAAAGCTAACTGGATATTAGGAACAATTAGGGAAGTGCTAGATAATAAGACAAAAAATATCACAATGCCTCTATATAAATCCGTGCTATGCCCACACCTTGAATACTGCATGCAGTTCTGGGTTCTGGGCAGCCCATCTTTAAAAAAAGATATATTTGAGTTGGAATAAATAAAGAGAAGGGCAATAGGAATGATTAGGGGATTGAACAACTTCATATGAGGAGAGATTAATAAGAATGGGACAGTTCAGCTGGGAAAAGAGGTGACTAAGGGGGATATGAGAGAGGTCTGTAAAATCATGACTGATGTGGAGAAGGTGAATAAGCAAGTGTTATGTTACCCTTCATGTAACATAAGAACCCAGCATCACCTAATGAAATGAATAGGCAGCAGGTTTAAAACAAACAAAAGGAAGTATTTCTTCACACAGCATACAGTCAACCTGTGGAACTCCTTGCTAGGGGATGTTGTGAAGGGCAAAACTATAACTGGGCTCAAAAAAGAACTAGATCAGTTCCTGGAGGATAGGTCCATCAATGGCTATTAGCTAAGACGGTCAGGGACACAACCCCATGTCTTGAGTGTCCCCATATCTCTGACTGCCAGAAGCTGGGACTGGATGACAGGGGATGGATCACTCGATAAATTGCCCTGTTTTGTTCATTCCCTCTGAAGCACCTGGCACTGGCCACTGTTGGAAGACAGGATACTGGGTAGATGGACTCTTGGTCTGACCCAGCGTGGCCATTGTTCTGCTTTTATGTGCTGTAGGGACTATCCTGCATTGGCTGCTGGGACGTGGGCTGGAGGATCTGGCAGGTCTCTTCCGTCTCTCTGTGTAAATGGTGATGGTACCCACTGGAGGGGAGACAACAACTTCCTTTTTATCCAGATAGCATAGTGCCCCTTACCCACACCCTGGAAGGAAGTCCTAATGTTACCAACAGCAGGGAGGCCTTTTGCTGCTGTACAGGGGTGGGGGTTCCTGCAAACAAAGGTAGTACCATTTAGAGTGAATGGGCTGGCTCTGGGCATGGCTGAGCGTGGCAGTGGTTTGTGGGATTCGTTGCAAAGACACAGGTTCATCATGAGACTTGGGCCCCCAAAGTTGCCCAGGCCTGACATCTCTTTGGCCTTATGCTGCACAATGAGAGATCAGTGGCTTGAAATAACTAAAGCAAACCAAATTGTGTGCCGTGTCAACTGCAGAATTAAAAACAAACAGACATGCTTTATCCTGGCACCAACTAGGGGAACCGTAATGCCACGTATGATCCCACCCTAGTTAGAAATCAAGGTGATGACTTGAGGTAGAAAGTAGCCTGAATGAAACAGACTTCAGGGACCCTTAGCATGGGAGTTAAAGATAGAGAAATTTGTCTCTCGTCTGCAGAAGGAAAGGGTCAGATCCCAATGCCGTGTTTACTCAGTTCTCACATGGGCCAATTCCCATTGACAGCAGAAAGGGTTTTTCCCGCATAAGGATTGAGTGAAAATGAAATGACGAGCTCAGGGCTTGATCCAGTGAGATTCAAGAGACTTTATTAAGGTTCATTTTGGAGGCAGCTTAGTCCCGCTGCCACTTTCCTGGTACAATGTCAGTGTGGATTCCTCCAGGGTGGACCTCCCCACCCCACACACCCCCTTTGAGCACCAGCTGATGGGCCTGTCTCATGATTGTTGTGACTTGGTTGTACAGAGCGCGTGGAGGAGGAAATCTGCTTTGCAGGATTTTAGTGTTTGCTCTGACTCAGATTCTCCTTCCAGTTCTCCGGCTTCACTTTGGAATTCAGCACAGCTGTGTGGAGACGTCACTGGGGGCTGCAAAAACAGCTCGGAAATTGGGTATCCAAGAACTGGAAAGGAAATGCAGGGCCCCTGAGGCAAAGGCAGATTTCAGCTTGGGTCAGGAACTGATTCTAATGTCAGATCAGTAACGAACATGGAGCCCTCAATGTACACCCCGTAGCCAGTGTCTGTCCATCTGTCCCTCTGGAATCTGGGCTCTGTTTTTGTATTTCCACATCTCCTGATAAGGCCTCTAGAGAAGTCCGAGGGAGCCTTGTAACTGCCTGTGATAAGTACATGTGGCACTGGGCCCGAGCCGCAGCTGGGGTGTCTCATCTCTGTGCACTGCTGTGGGAAGGAGGAGCAGAGCCAGCACTCTCAGGACGCTAACACTGCTTCCTGTGCCTCTGCGCCGCGATTCCCAAATGGGTGCAAGATGGGACTTCCACATGGGCCACCCTCGGCGTGTGCAAGCCGGCCACAGCGTGTGCCCTTGGGTCCAGCACTGAGCCTGAAAATGCTGGTGAGCTATGGGCGCTGCGTCTGCGACACCCCCATCCCCGACGACTAGTCGTGGGGAAAGTGGCTGGGAAGCCAAGACTTCTGGCGCACTCTGCTCTGGAAGGGCAGGCTCTCGAGCAGTTACAGCAGAGGGCAGACATCTCTTTCCACGTCTAGGAAGGAGTCTAGTTGTCACAGCAGGAGCCTAGGAAACGGGGCACTCTTGGGATTTGTTTGTGGTGCTGGGATGGGTTGGGGGGCATGTGGCCTCATAGTTAGAACAGGTGACTGGGAGACAAGGCTCCTGCATTCTACTCCTGGCCCCATCACTGACTGACTTTGTCACCTTGGACAAGTAGCACCACTTCTGTGTGCCTCGGTTTCCCCCTCTGTAAAATTAAGATAATACTAATTCCTCTTTGGGTGATTGCATAGGTGAACTAGTGTTTGTAAAGCACATTGAGATCCGCAGGGGAAAGGCCCGATATAAATACAAAGTGTAGGCAGTACATTTTCCAAAGGATTTTCCTGGACACGCAACGTGTGATTAGAATGTAGAACTCGCTGCCATAGGATGACAGTGAAGCAAAGAATTTAGCTAAATCGAAAGAGGTTTTGGATGGTTACATTATAACAAAAATTCCCAGAGTTATAAAAGTTTATGTTAAAAGACTTTTTGAAGGGGAGATAAAACCTGCTCCTTCAGGTTTTAGGCCAATCTCTATTATGAATTAGGATGAGACCTTCATGGGGTCAGATTATCACAAATCTACCCACAGTGGGGTTTCTTGAACCTTCCTTTGACGTGTCTGATGCTGGACATTCTCAGGGGCTGGCCTAGATGGACCTTGGGTCTGTTCAGTCTGCCAGTCCTTGTATTCCTCCTAGATTCTAGTCCTCTGTGCTGTATGCAGTGTTCAATATACCCTGCTTTCAATATACACTCAGGAAAGAGATCTTGGAGTCATCGTGGATAGTTCTCTGAAGACGTCCGCGCAGCAGCAATCAAAAAAGTGAACAGGATATTAGGAATCATTAGAAAAGGGATAGGGAATAAGACGGAGAATATCTTATTGCCCTTATATAAATCCATGGTATGTCCACGTCTTGACTACTGCATACAGATGTGGTTTCCTCATCTCAAAAAAGATATACTGGCATTAGAAAAGGTTCAGAGAAGGGCAACTAAAATGATTAGGGGTTTGGAATGGGTCCTATTTGAGGAGAGATTAAAGAGACTAGGACTTTTCAGACTGGAAAAGAGGAGACTAAGGGGGGATAGGATAGAGGTCTATAAAATCATGAGTGGTGTGGAGAAAGTAAATAAGGGAAAGTTATTTACTAGTTCCCATAATATAAGAACTAGGGGACACCAAATGAAATTAATGGGCAGCAGGTTTAAAACAAATAAAAGGACGTTCTTCTTCACTCAGCGCACAGTCAACCTGTGGAACTCCTCGCCTGAGGAGGTTGTGAAGGCTAGGACTATAAAAGAGAACTGGATAAATTCATGGAGGTTAAGTCCATGAATGGCTATTCGCCAGGATGGGTAAGGAAGGGTGTCCCTAGCCTCTGTTTGTCAGAGGGTGGAGATGGATGGCAGGAGAGAGATCACTGATCATTACCTGTTAGGTTCACTCCCTCTGGGGCACCTGGCATTGGCCACGGTCGGCAGACAGGATACTGGGCTGAATGGACCTTTGGTCTGACTCAGTGCGGCTGTTCTTATGCTTTTTAGGCCCTTCTGTTTTTTTCATGCACCCTGCATTTGTGTGATCAGGGATGAACGCTCTACATGGGGGAGCCGCATCCCTTAGTCCTGGGTTACTGTAGCTAAAAGAAAAACAGTGAAATTAGCGTCCAACAATTTGGCAGTGTGGCCCCTGGAAGGCTACCGTGGCAATGCAGCTGCGTTGATGCCCATGCGTTGCGGGGAGCAGGGAGCCTGCCAGGCATGCGGCAGCACCTAGCTGCATGTCGGCTACAGCTCTAGCAGAGTTGCTATTTAGACACAGTTTTCCAAATGTTATAACGCCGGGGTCGGCAACCTAGGGCACGCGTGCCAAAGGCGGCACGCAAGCCGATTTTTAGTGGCACGCTGCTGCCTGCCAGGTCCCAGCCACTGGCCCCGCTCAGCCCGCTGCCGAACCCAGGCCAGGACCCCGGCAGGCAGCAGTGTGCCATTAAAAATCCTGCCCGCCCCAGCCCCCTTTTCGCTGATTAGCCTTGGAGGGATTCTGAACTGCATGGGCCAGTTCATCACAGAAACAAAGACAAAAGCCCTGCATTGAAAGTATGTGATCAAAGGACCACAGACCAACAGCCTTCTCAGCCTCAGTGTGGCAGCCATGATGGGCCTAGTGAGAAAGGTGGAAGAACTCGATGGGATATTTGGTGATATTGGCATTTTGAAAAGAGATCCAGTACAAATCACCTTCTAGGACAATGCCTAACCATACAGCCAGTGTACATACACCTCGCAGGATTCCGATCCCATTTCTTCATAGAGTGGAGACCGAGTTAAAGAACATGGAGCAGATTGGCGTAACTGAGAAAATCTGAGCCAACAGCAATGTGTGCCCCAGTGGTACCAGTTACAAAGAAAAATGGAAAAATATGAATCTGTGTGGATCTTAAAAGACTTAATGAAGCAATTGTGGGAGAAAAATATCTCCTCCCAACACTGCACGGCTTCCTCCCCAAGGTGAAAGGAACTACAGTATTCTCCAAGCTGGATGCCTCGAGCAGATTCTGGCAAATTCTTTTAACCAAAGAAAGTGCTAAATTGACTATATTTATGACACCCTTTGGGAAGTTTTGCTTGTGAAGATCATCTTTTGGGAGGACCACTGCATCTGAAATTTTCCAGAGAAGGATGGCAGAACTGTTAACAAACACAAATGGAGATGTAGTTTTTGTGGGCAGCATTTTGATATATGGATCTTTGATGGAAGAACACAACAAAACCTTCAATGAAGCCCTAAGCCCAATCAGCCAGTCTGGACTGAAGCTACACAAGGAAAAATGTGTTTTCCACCTACCCCAAATTGAGTTTCTGGGACAGACAGTAAACAGATAGATTCAGTCCTAGCCTTGAGAAAGTAAAAGCAATTTGAGAATTGAATGCATCAACTAACGTACCAGAACTGAGCCATATACTGGGGGTGGTAAATTACTGTGGTCGATACCTACAAGACCGTTCTACACAGACAAAACCACTGCATGAACTGTTAAAGTCCAACACACTTTGACTCTGGGGGCCAAATCAATAAATTGCCTTAAAAAGGTAAAAGAAATGATCTCAACAGCTCCTGTTCTCAACTACTACGATGTGAACAAACCCACAATGGTTGGTGCAGATGCAAGCAGGTGTGGCGTCTTGTTCCAACAACGAGGCTCAGAGTGGAATCCAGTTGCATTTTGCTCTTACTCACTCAAAGAAGCAGAAAAACAATATGCACAGATTGAGAAGGAATGCCTGGCAAGAGTATGGACATGTGAGAACTTTTACAGATATCTGTGCATGGACAGGATTCATTTACACTGTTAACAGACCATAAATCACTTGTAACCCTCATTAACGGAGAAGACCTGAACCAAGCACTGCTGAGATGCCAGCATCCATTGCTAAGGTTAATATGATTTAACCCAATTGCTCCATATGTTCCTGGGAACAATCTGGCAGTAGCAGACACTCTGTCACAGAGCCCATCATCGCGCACTCTGTGAGCTCGAAGATGATGTAAAGGCATTTGTGGAGGCTGTGGACGCATGCAGACCAATGTCAGAAAAGAGACTACTCCAGTTACAAAAAGCAACCTTGACAGACACACAACTTCAGGAAATTCTAAGTTACACTGGGGCGGCTGGCCCAAGTAGCTCCAGGATAATAAGGAAGTGACAATAGACTCCTTTGCAGAGCATGGACAATCAAGTGAATCAAATGGACTCACGATTAAAGGCATTAGCATTGTTATTCCAAATGAAATGAAAGAGGAAATCCTAAACCTCATCCATGAAGGACAGTGAGGATTACCTAAATGCCGTGAACAGGCCAACCAGTCAGTGTGATGGTCGAGCATCAACAAGGCCATAAAGAATAAAGTATCCACATGTGAACATTGCAGAATTAACAGACCAACACAATACGAAGAACCTTTAGTAACAACACCGCTACCTGACAGAGCTCGGGAAACCATCCCTCAGCAGAGCCCAGGGTGCCACGAGGCACCGGGTGGTGGATCTGTTTATTTAAATTGCCTAATAACAAGTAAATTCTTAATTGCAGCAATAACACACATAACTGATCATGCAAATCAAGGTTCACTCTGTCCATTCCGGGGCAGCCAGTGAGACCAGATATTTATTCCTTCGTGTCCTAAGTCTGATGCACGGTTCTCCTGTGTACCAAAGGGTGATGTGCAATAAACAATGTATTGATCATGAACCAGCTTGCAAAAAAATCCCAGATGGGAACATTCTTTCAGGCCAGCATTTGGCGCCTGCCACGTGACCTGGGTGTTTAGTTTCCTGAAGCTACTAGGAAATGGAATGAAAGGCTCTGGTTCACTTGCGGTTTTCTTGGCATAATTTATAAACAGGACTAGAATGCAGGAATTGAAAGAAACCACTCCTGCTCACTTCTCATCTCGCCTCTGACATTTCTGGTGCCAAATCCATTTTAATTTAATTTGAGTATCTTCAAAGCAGATTTTCCCGTAATGTACATGATTCCCACTAAAGGCTGCTGACAGCTGAAGCCAGTTCCTAGTTCTCAATACTGTCCTCTTGAGTTTGGGGTCCCTACTGTCTCCTTTGTAGGTGGAAGTGACTGTCAATGATATTGGCCAGATGTGTGGGTAAGGGACCTCTCTAGAGGCTGATGTGAATGCCTGAGGAAAGATGCTTCCGTGGTGAAGACTCAGGACTGGCACTCAAAATAACGTATTCCCAGCTCTGCCACAGCCTCACTGTGTGACCGCGGGGGGGTCGTTTAACCTCGGTGTGTGATGGGGATGATGTTATTCCATTACTTCAGGCCCTGCAATGTGGAGGGAGCCCATTTATGCACATAACCTAGAAATCACGTGCTTTGAATTAACGAGCCAGCCTTAACAGTAGCCTAAAAATGGTAACATTCTGATCTTGTGATGGGAAACATGAATCCACATCGTGCCACGCCCACAGACAGCTGTCTGATGGCAAGAGACATACAGCGTTGTTTAAAGAAAACAAAAAGATAAACATTTCTCCAACTTCGTGGAGTGCAGCCATGAGTCGCTGACTGGGAGACGTGTGCCTGGATTTCCGTGAAGGAAGGGTTTCATCTCTGCTCTGCTCGAGCACTTTAGATTGGCTTGTCCAATAGGATGGAAAATCGAGCTCATGCAGAAGAGAGTTGCTCCTGTTTTTGTGTCTGGACATAGAGAAGAGTTAAGAGAGCCTCTGAAATGGCGTTATCCACAACCACACCAGTGTGGTGACCCTGGCCCCCTGCCATGCCGATAGACGCTTCCCAAGGTGATGGCGTGTGCACAGGAGAGGGACTGGATTAGTGAGCGGATTAACAGTGCCCACTGGTTTACCTTAGAAACAGCGATGCGATAAGGAGCTCTATGCCACCAATTAAAATGCATCCCTGCTTGGCATGGTCTAAAAGCTGATTCTGTGCAACATCTGTTCAATTGCCTGACTGGTGGAGCTGGAACACCTTCTAGCAGAGAGATGTGCACATCACAGCAACCATTACTGGCCCCCTTGCTGGCTTCTCCGCTGAGAATCCAAGGTCTGAATGGGCCATGGAGACATCCTTAGAGGGGACCTCTCCAGAGCAGGGTTCCGATGCCTTGGAGTGACCTTGAGTTCATGCTGCTGGTACTAACCCTGTTTGAGAAGACTTCAGTCTCCAGGACTCAGACACTTTTAACCAAGAAAAAAATCACATGAAAAGAAAATCCAGTGCACCCTTTAAACCATAGCAAGGGGGGAAGTCACTGTACTTCTGCTTGAAAGCCTATTTTGTAAAGTGTTTCCCCAGACCAAGGAAACCACTTCTGGGCCTTCTTGCCCCTCCCTATCCCCAGTTGTTGAGTCTTCTCTCACACCCATTGGCTCCATCTCACTGGCCTTTCCCAGTGTGTCTGTTCATGCTTCGATAGATGATAGCCACTACCTGGTGTTCTGACTCATCACCTGAATGTGGTCCACCAACACCCTCACACACAGCATGTCGGACTGTCTTCTTTAAAAGAACACCTGCACTAGGATAAAGTTCACTGGGGAGATGCCGTGCATGCGGGCCTGGGCTCTCTAACTGGTAGGGCCCAGACAATGGGGAGCTGATTGATCTTCTCCATCTCAGTGAGATAACACCTGACCTATGGAAACAATGACAGATGTTGTTTTGGTTACCACACTCCCTGGCTGCCCAGCAAGGTGCAGGCTGCACTGACAGCTGGCACTATGTAGCTTAGTGTGGTTACAAAGCAGAGACAGATCTCACCTGGAATACCTCAAACTTTGGGGAAGTTCATCTCTGGATCCCAACTTCATGGGCTGGGCTGGGATTTTATCAGAGCACTGGATCAGAACTCCCTGAAGCTTTGAGGAAATTCAAACCCAGGTCTGTATTAAGTAGCTTGGGCCGTTCTCTAGTTTGAAGAGGTTAGAGGTAGGAATGGCTATTGTATGGACGGCCTGTAATTAAAAGAGAGAAGATGGAAATGGGAAATGTGACCCCAGGGCAATAACAATTGTGAGTCGCCAAGAGAACACTCTTGCTGTATTCGTGGATGGCTGCTGAGATACATATTCAGAACCATCTTTGTAGATGCATCAGATCCAGTAGCTTTTTCAGATCCTCAATTTACGAGCTGTTTAAGCAGCTAATGAAATGGAGCTTGGTAAAACCTGCAGGGCCCTGTTATGGTAAACTAAGAAGTCCAGATACCACTGTATGAAATAAATGTGCAAAGTCGGAATGAATGTTGTGTTGGTGTCTGCATCAGCATGTCACTAGCAAGTGACTCAATGGACAGGTCTTGTGCAGTGCCCCAGGGACTTCTGAGCTTGTTAGTGACCTTATGCTACAAAGCCTGGCAACCTTCAGATCATTTGGCTTTTTCCAGTTCTGCATTACCCCTACCCTGGCCTTGCATTGCCCTTTCACTCTGCCAACAGTGCCAGTCTCCTTCCCCTGGTAACATGTCACTGCGGCCCCCTCCCATGGCACCTGAGCATGAAACTCTCTCATTGAGCGAAATTACAAGGCCCTCTCCTCATTCAGATCCCTTCTAAAGACTCACTCCTGCCATGATGCCTAGAAGGGATCCAGCTGACCTATGCTGACAAATCTGAGGATAATTATGGATAGTTTATAGAGTTTCTGTATTTTTAACACTGCATTAACCCTATATTGCTATGAGATGGCCAAATGCCTTGAACACACTACCCCACAGTTGTACTCCTGCCTCCCTTTCAATGTCTGCCTCCCAGCCTGCTGTCTGTCTGTCTGTCTGTCTACATTTGGAGCCCCACAGGGTAGCAGCCGATCCCTGTTTGCTGGTTGGAAAGCAGCTAGCATATTGTGGATGCTACCAGAAACAAACAAAAACCAGTAAAATCTTCTCTGTGTGCCAGTTACAAAGAGCATAAAAATGTGTCTCCCATAATACAGGAAAGTGTGTGTGTGTGTGTGTTTGTGTGAGTTGGGGAAAAGGAAATGTTTTTGAGTGGCTGCTGTGAACAATGTTATTGCTAAATTTAAACCCGTAAAACCCTGCTGAACTGGGTTGTGCTGCAATTTCTTTTCCTGTTTTGCCACCCATTTGTTTGCTTTTTGTTTCCACAGAACAATTCAATTAAAACATCGAAATACAATTTCTTCACTTTCCTGCCTCTCAACCTGTTTGAGCAGTTTCAGCGAATCGCCAATGCTTATTTTTTGTTCCTGCTGATTCTGCAGGTATGAATTCATTCTCCTTTTTACCAGACTGTCTGGCCTCTTCCCAATGCCTGGCTGTGGGTTGACTTGGACTAAAGCAAGTCAACCCACAGCCCAAGCAACTGTGCCCATAATGTGAATTAGCATCTTATTAAAACCCAAAAGCAGAGACATAAAACAGGGCAAGAAAGGAAACTTGTCCTGACGAGGTCTGGCAAACGTGGTACAGTTCCTCTCCGGCGGGAGTGCCTGTTAGACATGCTGGCTTGATCCCAGGGAAGAGAAGATTTTGTTAATGTTGAAAAGACGTTGTGCCCATTTTTCGTCTCCTGTTCTACAGGTCAGTGTTGCCAACTGCTCTTGGGTTCCCTCGGATGGTTTCCCCCTGCAGCACCTAGTGAAACCCGTCCTTATCAATCTTATTAAAAGACAAACTGCTGGTATCTACCAACTTCATCACCGGAGAGCCTGGGAGAGAGCTGACTTTGCAAACACTAACATTTTCATGAGACTGGGGGTGTTACAGCAAGGAGCTTGCAGTTAACTTGCACAAAACGGAGCAGATTGCTCTCTGTACTCAGAGCAGGGGGTGGAACTGCATGCTGGGGCACGTAGGCTTTAATAAAGGAGGTGGTAGCAGAAGGCACCAGCACAGAACTCTAAGGCTCATACGGGTCCCTGGGCTGAAGTTTGCCCATTCCCGATAGTAATGTGTCTCTGCCCTAAAACTGAGCATATCTCACCAGCTTATATCAGCGTCTCTGCACCTTTGTACTTTGCTCAAACAATGATAAAAGGCATGTGCTTTGTCATTTCTAAACCATGTCTCTTAACCCTGCTATCAAAGAGCGTGGCCCTCATGGAGGACTGATTCTAAGGCACGTTTGATGTTTTTAGTTTGTCTTTTTAGACTCATCCAAGCACAAACAAGCCTGGCACATTATCTTGTTAGAATCACCTTTGCCATGCTCAGACAACTCAGAAATGACTGAACAGAATTTTACTAAACTTAAATCCCTCCTGTAACAATGCTGGCTTTGGTGGGACCCAACTGAGAGTACCAATTCAGGACAAGTTGCTCAGAGCAGGGCAGTTACAGCCCAAGGCTGGGGTTTCTCCCCTTCTAAGGCACACCAAACCAGCCAAACAGAGAGGACTTTGGTTTTACCCCACTGGCTAACCATAAGTCACATAAGCAATTCCCTTAGACACTCCAGTTTCCCACTTGTTATGGGGACAAATGGTTATGAAAACCAACACCCCAGTAAAAGAACAAAGGTTCTCTCGATCCCAAAGGACCAAGCCCCAAACCCAGGTCAATATACAAATCAGATCTTACCCACAAATCACGCTGTTGCCAATCCTTTAGAATCTAAAATCTAAAGGATTATTCATAAAAGGAAAAAGATAGAGATGAGAGCTAGAATATAGATGAGAGCTAGAATTGGTTCAATGGAATCAATGACATACAGTAACGGCAAAGTTCTTGGTTCAGGCTTGTAGCAGGGATGGAATAAACTTCTGGTTCAAATCAAGTCTCTGGAGAACATCCCCAGCTGGGATGGGTCATTCAGTCCTTTGTTCGGAGCTTCAGTTTGTAGTAAGGTTCCTCCAGAGGTCAGAAGCAGGATTGAAGACAAGATGGAGGGGTTTTCAGGGCCTTTTATATTCTCTGCCCGTGGAAGGACCCCTCTTTGTTCTTACTGTGGAAAATCACAGCAGCAAGGTGGAGCTTGGAGTCACATGGGCAAGTCACATGACTCAGTTTGCAGGCCATTGTTTACGTGTTAGTTTGAACATTCCCAGGAAAGCTCAGATGTGGATTGGCGTCTCCCAAAGTTCATTGTCCGTTAAGTATATCTTGATTGGGCACTTACTGAGAATAGTCCTTTCTCAAGAAGCTGACCAAATGCTTCACTGAGGCTACTTAGAATCAAAACACATTAAGATACAAGTACATTGCCCATATTCATACCCTCAACTACAAAATGATACACACATACAGACAGCATCATCCTAACCAGCACAGCGTGACCGTTTTATAGACACCTCCCATGACAACCTTTGTACAATATTTGCTGCAAATATATAACAGAGGTTGCAACAATGATCTATACGGTCATAGATTATGTCAATAACGTCACACCTCCCCTATGTGCTGAGAGCAAACCTGGGAAATTTCAGCTCACAGGGACATTTTTCAGGAAATCATAAGAACCTAAAAACCAGGCTTATAGTGAAAGTACCTCCTCAGCCATAACTACAGCCTTGTTACTGGTGGACGACACTGTGGCTGTTGGTCTTTAATCTATAGATGAGATTTATCAGGTAGGCCACCACCACCGCCGCCTCCTACAAATATCAGCTCCTTGCCCTTTCTTCGTTTACTCAGAGGACTTTGGTGATATTTGTAGGACTTGGAATAGGACAGTGGACAGAACATGGAACCCCAAGCTGCATCTCTCCCATTCTGAGGGCTTTTCTGCGCTAGAAATTTGTACCGCTGTGACCGGTATAGATAAACTACACCACCCCCTAGTGTGGACAGTTATCTTCGTATAAAGGTGCTTATGCCAGGGGTGCTATTCCCGTATGGGAAGGGGAATAATTATACTGGGAAAAGTCACATTTACACCACTGTAACTATGTCCACACTTGGCATCTTACCAGTAAAATAAATCTCCCCTCCCTCACTGAGTCACATCAGTTTAACTCTTAAGTGTGGGCCAGGGCTAAGCCTCCCCCCATTCGTCACAGTCAAGGACTGGGATAGCCTATCGAGGTAGCCGCCATCCCAGCCCTCCAAACGTCAGTGCCGAAGTCCTCCAGAAAAGGGACTTGATATTTCGAATGTAAAAAAAACCAGAGGGAAATAAATCTCCTCCCTTTCCCAAGGCCCCCCGGTCCCTTTTTACACAAAGGCTGGTTTTCCTTTGTGGGTTTGTGGGTAAATGATCGCACAGAATTTCCATCTTTCTCTGTTATTTGTATGCAGAGTAAAATCTTTTAGCAGCCTCCCTAGGATCCAGTGTTTTGTTCCAGGCTATTTGCTTGTTTGCTGTGTTGGCTGTAAAGCTGTTAAAGCCCCGCTTTTCTTCTCCTGCAGCTCATTCCTGAGGTTTCCTCCTTGTCTTGGTTTACGACGGTGGTGCCGCTGGTGCTGGTGCTGACCGTGTCGGGCGTCAAGGATGCCATCGACGATTTTGTAAGACGACTGGATTCCCCACCCTTAGTCAGAGTGTGTCTGTGATCCCCGGTGACACGATCAAACAAAACACTGCCAGTCAATACAGCCAGAGGGGGGCGGTTGCAGCATTTGTCTGTGGCCAATGTGGGGCACTGCGGTCAGGCCCCAACATCCATGTTGAATCACCTAAATAAGTAGCTAGATTTTCAGCAGTCCTGAGCACCAACAGCTCCCACTGACTTTCGTGGGAACTGTGGGGGGTGCAACACTTCTGAAAATCCGGCCACTTATTTAGCTGCCTGAATATGGATTGAGGAGTCTGTTCTCAGGCACCCGTGCTGGAAAACCTTGGCTCAGCACCTTAGAACCCACTGCAGAGCTGCGCTAGGAAAGCACATGGGGGGAGGGGGGAAGTTGGGTCGGATTGTTTAGAGGTGCTCGGCATTAGCCTGACTCTGTTCCCGTTGGAGTTGGTGGTAAAAGTCCGATTGGCTGCAATGGGAGCGGAGTGAGGCCTGCAGCTGAGTGCTTTCCAAAATCCCACTGCATGTGTGTTGGCACGTGGTTTTCTGTGCTCCTTCTAACAACCCTGGTCACTGAGTCCAGTCACACAAGGGGTCGGTGCAGTTCTGAATGAGACCGAACGAACTCTCGTTCTGAAGGGTGGGCAGTGAAGAGCCCTCTTAAGAAATAGGGGACTCACCCAGAACCCTTATGGCCATTTCACGTAGCAGCAGTGAAATGGATACCTCCAAGCACCTTATCTGCAGAACTGTGGCAGTCAAGGCCAGCCTGGGCTTTTGTGGGACTCCAGGTTAAGTGATACAGCAGGGCCCGTCTATCTCTATCTCCTCAGAGTGGGCCCTTCCATAGCAGGATCCTTCTTGCCTGTCAGTCTCTGTCCCAGACAGCTCCCTGCACCAGATGCTGCCAGAGTTCAGTGTGGACTTGACAATTCAACCTCAAATGCTGGGTGGAGAGACCCCCAGAGCGGTGGAATGGAGTCTTTGGCTCATGGGTGCATATTGATGGCGAGCAACCAAAACCACTGGTTCTCTTAAAGTGCAGGGGTCAAGGGCAGCAGCCCCTGTGCAGGGTTGGCCCTGGTAATGGTTATGGGTATTTCCCCTCTTCTGTCTTTCAGAGTCATTTTGATTTCTGATGTAACTGAGCGAGGTTTCCCCTAAACAGGAGGGTTAAGAGCATAGAAAAAGTTATGGCACTATTCTGTCCTTGCATTTATGTCCTTATCATTTCCCCAGCTGGGCAGGAATCCTGAAATGGGATTGCTTTATCCTCTGATCACACACACTTGGTTTCTGTGGAGTTTCTTCTAACACCCTGATCAACTTTTACGTTTTTCAGAATCGATACAAAAGTGACAATCATGTCAATAACCGTCCCGTCCAGGTGCTGATTAATGGCAGGTAAATCTTATTTCTTTACGGAAATTTTGGCTGAAGGTTTGTCTCCAGGAGACGCTTCTGCAAAAACTCAAAATTTCTGACAGATTCAACAAATGTGACTATTAAAGCTCCATACCATGTACATTCTATTGTCTGCATTCTACTTCCACTGGAGATCATGGCAGCTTTGTTTTAAGGTATTATTTTACCTTATGGGATCCCAAAGTCCGCTCTGCTTCCCTAGATTTCACTGTGCAGTCTTCAGTTCAAGTAGCATGACAGGAAAAGTTCATTGTTCGCAGTGCTGTGTGTTATTGTTTGGTTAACGTATCTGGTTAATAAGTAGCAAAAGGTACTGTCACTTTGTCAGTGTAGGTACTAAAGCCATCAGCCCACCCAGAAAAAGTTGGGCTGTCGATTTTAAATTGGAGATGCCAACGGTATGCATTAACAATGACAGATTATTTTACAAAATATCCCAGAGGCATCAGACGTGACTGCATTCTCTGGTGCCACATGCATTTGTTTTATGTATTCATTCCTGAGCAGACAGAACTAGACCTAATCAGCAGAGACTTTTGATGTTAAATTAACAACTACAAGAAACTTCTCTGTACACAAACCCACCCCCATCCCCCTGCTGTCTATTGGATGGAATCAGAACTGTTCAACTCTTTGGCCTGGGCACTTTATGGCTAGCAATGATTTTCCTTTTGCTCCAGCAGTAGAGTCCTGGCCTTTTGTGGCAAGTAGATGAGTTCTGTACTCATCGTTCCATGAAGACCCAATTGCTCTTGGAGTATAGCTGGTGACAAAAGTGGAGTGCTTGGTTGCCCTATGGTTTTCACAATACTGTAGAGAACAGTGTATTATACAAACACTACCAAATAATACGAACAATGAAATATAACTGGAAACCAGTGATTTTGGTGATTGTTAGCATTTTCAGTCCAGTAAATCTGAAACCAGTCACACTGGCACTACCATCCCCACTAAACAGATACGTTTATATAGCAATGTGCATAATTCACTTCCACTGTGAAGCGGCTAGAGGCCACAGGTTCCAGTGTTGCTATCAATGAACTCAAATGGAGTTTTACTAATGACTTCATGGAGACCCAGATCAGGTCCATATGATCTGTGGGGGCACATACACCATGCTGCCTGTAAAACTATTCCGGCAATTTTTCACTTCGTAAGTTTTTGCATATGCAGAAATTCTGATTTGTTCATGCAACCTGGAGGTACCAGACAGGTAGCTGGATGGCTGTACATCTTGCTTTGTGCATTAAAAAAGGCCGTGAACAGCACAGATCGGAGTATATGCACATGCAGCTTTCGCAGCTGGGTTGCTGTTCTTTTTGACAGCTAGACTGACAGAGAGTACGAGCTGCCTTTGCACCATCTGGTCTTCTTTAGGGGACTTAGACAACTTAAAGAACTGGGCTAATTTCCAAGTAATTTTAGTGGTATCTGCTCAAAATGTAGATGGGAATCTCTTCCCCAGGACCCCACCTAGATTTTGGATTTGTAGCAAAAGAGAAGGGAAAGTCAGTGTCTGTTAGTAGAGTAGTGCACAGGTAACATGTTTATATTATGGAGCCTACTTCTCAACTGCATGTGTGTGTAAACCTCTCCCATTTATTACTGCTTTATACTGGTCGTGGCTAGGAGCCTGTCATGGACCCACGCCCCTTTGTGCTACTGCTGGACAGACACAGAACAGAATGACAGTCCCTGCCCCCACAGCTCACCGTCAAGTCCTAATATTACTGGTGAACGGGCTTCAGGAGCACCGCTGACTCTCTCAGGGTCGGAGTGCTCTGCCACTCTGTGACTATTTAAAGGGAACATTCTCTTCCAGATTGAAGGATGATAAATGGATGAATATTCAAGTGGGAGACATCATAAAACTAGAGAACAACAACTTTGTGACGGTGAGTGCAGTTCGTTGTAGCCACATGCGCTGTGACTCTCTGGAATTACTCTTCAGACTAATAAACAAGTTATTCAGTAGTGACGCTAACTGACTCAGAGATTTTCAAATACATTTTCAGTTCAGGGAAGTCAGTTGGACGTGTAGTGTTACTGTGTCCTCTGTTCTGAGATCTCACGGTAACCTGTGGTCTCCTGTGGTCAAGGTAACGTTACTGTGGCTGTTTTTCTGTGGCTGGGTCAGCTCATACTGCCCTGGTTTTGTTTGTGTTCAGGCAGATTTACTGTTACTCTCAAGCAGTGAGCCGCACAGTCTGACATACATCGAGACGGCTGAACTGGATGGGTAAGTGGGCCTGGCCCTGGGGCTGCAAACACAAGGCTAATTTTTGCATGGTGAATCCTGATATTGTGAGGCCCATCTGCTTCTGTGGTCTTGATGCTGCCTAGTCCAGAGATGAATCCACAGAGCATGGATTGTTCCTGCCAGGAGACCCATGACCCTGACTGCACGCAGCAAGTGTAGGGTGATCGTGTTTTCTAACCCTACAGTAGAAGGCTCTTTCAGCATCACCTCCAATATAAGCATCTTCTCTTTTCTATCTCGAGAACACGGCATGTCAGGTGAGATCTCTGCCTGTGGCACATTCTCCTGCCCATGCACTGATCCTGTGGTTCCCAAAGAGTCACATCTCATTTCACCTTTCCTGTTAAGTGCATTTGAGCACGAGATGGAGGCATAATTGCTTGCCCTGGGTAAAGATTGCGCTCCACTGCTCACTACTTACTCCTCTGAACAGCTCTCTGATGAGGGAGGCAGCTTTTGTTTCAGTCAGTGGCCCACAACGAGTGATCCTCTGGGAAGTGTCTTGAGCAGAGTACCAATGGCTGCCTCCCCAGCAGTATCCCAACAATGGCAGGATCCTCACATGCAGAGGCCTTGGCCTGTTTTACTCATGCTGGCAAGTCTGGTAGCACTCACTGATGGTTTACAATGCATGTCCCTGGAATACCTCACATCAGCAGCAGTAGCTCTGTGGTTTTATGTTCACCCCAGCTGTGCTTCTCAGCCACTTTTCTGTCTATGCGAACAGCAATCGCTCCCAGCATCGCCCTAGAGACGCATTGTATTCCATCACTCTGCATCGTGGCCAGCTGGCCACAAGTCTGGGGGCCACACTCAATTCCTGTTAGTTGGGATAAGGTGGTGCCACCCTCATCTGTAGGGCCAGAGTCTGTACTACCAGTTCTCGGTGGCATGGAGCCAGCCTCAGGTGTGGTGTATGGCCTGGCTTTATGGGCTCAGAGGCCTAAGCAAAACCTGAGAGAATGCCACACCTCAGGGAAGGCTGCATAGAACCCGCATAGCCATCCAAGCCCTCCCGCTGCCCCATGTGAGCTCTAGGGGATAACGTATGGGGCACTGAACGTTGCTGTGCTTCTCTGAGGTCCGTGGGAGAGCACCCTCCCCTACCTGGCTGCCCCAGGGTTGCAGTAACTTCTGCAGGCCCCAGAGTGCAGTGACAGAACCCAGAACCCAGAACCCACAGAGGTGCTCAAATACTACAGGGATGCGTGTGGTGTAAGAACTTAGTTGGACAGAGGGCTGCTCAGAGAGCTGACATGAGCAGCTCGGCGCTTCGCAGTGATGGCATGAGACCAGAGCCCTCTGACCCTCTTCTGCACCAGGCCCAGTGTATCGCAGGATCAGCTGACTTGGTGCAGAACCAGTTTATACAGTGGCAAGGGACTATATTCCCTTTGTGGCCATGTAAAAATGGTCCTGATTTGACTCTTGGTAAGGAGATGAAGCCTGGAGACCCTGCACGCTCCATCTGGACACTAATGAATGAGATCAGCTCCAGGAACAGAAGAGTGACCAGTCATGTAGGATTTTGACTCATGCTTTTATTATAGGGAAACCAACCTCAAAGTGAAGCAGGCACTGACAGTCACTGCGGAGCTGGGAGAGGACCTTCAGAAACTGACTGATTTCAACGGTGAGTGCAGGGAAACGTGAAAGTCCCAAAGCATTTCCCCTAAGGCCTGAATTCCACCCGAAGCTGGAATTCTCTTCTCCAAGCCGCACTGCAGGCCCCTGCCCTGGGTCCATGCCCAGCGCTCCCAGGGATAGCAGCGTCACACCGTGCAGATCAGATCTTGTGGGCTGCCATTGACTGCAATGGGTGGGCAGTCACATGGTGAAGTGCCCTAAGCCTGTCACTTGGTGTCTGTCTAGGCTTGTTGAGACCCCATCAAATCCTCCGTGTAAGGCTCCTGCAAACCACCCCATGGGAAACAGAACAGGTAGTCACTGCACTGAATTCACCCAGAGGGCTTGATTCTGATCTCAGAGCAGTTTTACACAGATGTAAGTCCATTGACTTTAGAGCAGTTACACTTCATTTACACCAATGTTAGGAGCAGAACCAGCCCCTCTGCCCACGGGGTGGATTACTTGGATTTCTCAGTTTAGAGCTTTGCACTTTTGTCCTTTCACTGTTTTCTCAACAGCACCAAAAAGGCGAATCTGAAAGTGTTTTGCTGTCAGTGCCTGGCAGCTAACGCACTGAAAGTCCAGGGGTGCTGTGAAATGTGTCCCTGCCACATCACATGTTCCATGGGCCTGGTAGACAGGTGTCCATGTCACAGAAATCACACTCGGCGCTATTTCCTCCCCGAGCCACAGCAGAATAAGCCAAGGACAAAAGACTAGACTTATTTTTTCCTGACCTCCTAGAGCTACAGTTCAGGCAAGGACCTGCAAGGCTGACTTCTCTGACTTGGCTTTTTCTAACCTAAGCACTTGGCAACATGCACAAAAAAACCCCAACCCAACCCTACAGAAACAAAACATTCCACACAGGTCTCCTGCTGGGAGAGGACAAGACAGAGAACATGTGACAGATGCTAGTCATATTGCTCAAAGCCCAACTAGAAGGTGCTCAAGTATCTTGGGCATGAGGGTGATAAGAGAACCCATACGGAATGGAAAGGAATGGCGCAGAGCAGTGGTGTAGTTGAGCTTATAATGCTGCTCTCCCTGTTCTCCGGGGACTTTTCTTGAGCACCAAATTCATAGGAAATAAAAGCTAAATGACTGAAATGAGTCAATGACTCCACTGACATATCCATGATAAATGGCGGAATGGTGATCAGCTGGTCCATACGTCAAAGGTCTCGGAATGTCTCTAAGCCGTGCAGTCTAAAGGGGCTGCTAGACACCCTCTTTCTACAGTGGGATCTTTTGGAACAATATTCTTAGTCTGATTTCTCAGTTGTGCGACAACACCTTTTGACTGGATTTCTCTCAAGTGAGGCCTGTGGTTCTGGGCTTTCATATTTCCAGAGCTCTCGTAGATCATATACTTTTATTGCTGCAATGGGAAGCTCTCTGTAAATGACTGGCCTTCCCTGAGTGAGGGGTTCAAACCCTTATTTTACTGAAGAGGCCATGGCGTGTAACAATGTGGAAACCAAAATCTTCGTTTTAAGTTAGAGAACTCCTTTCTCAGACAGTTTGTCTAACGAGGATCAAAACAATTGCATTTTCTAAATGAGCGTAACTCGACTCAACAAATGTTTCAAAAGCTTTTACAAAGTTAAAATTATTCCCTTATCTTATGTTTAGTTTTTACAAACTCTAGTTTTGTTTTAAATAAAAGGGGCCCTATTTGTGATATCTAAAGTGAAAATAAAATACTTCCTCTTGTGACTAATATTTGCAAAAGTACTGGGAAGAGTGCCTGGGATTAGACCTGACCTCACATTTCTCTAGCTAACCTCAGTACAAGAATTAAATATTTTATGGAGCCCTTCATGCAAGGGCTTCATGGGGCAGGAAGAGAGGAGAAGGTGGGATGGCTAATTCACAAGGGCAGTGAAGCAAAATGCTTAGCCCAGAGCATGGTATTTGTTGGTACTGTGCTGGGTCAGGTTCAGGGGATTTTTCCAACAAGAAGACCTTTATTTATTGTTAGACTTGGGGAAGTGGGAAACATGAGAGGAAACAATAATCAGGTATCAGTTAGCTACCGCTGGCCAGGTCAGAGCTTCACGGGGTTTAAACATTTTGGGTAAAATGGATTCAGCGGGTGTCCAATAACTTCCCACCAGTAATTGTACTCAATGCAGGATCACTGGGTGAGATATTATGGCCTCTCTTGTACAGGTCAGGCGAGATGATCACTAAGGTCTCTTCTGGTCTTACAAGCTGTACATCTGTTAGTACCAACACAGCATAGTTACTGGAGATGACCCTAACACCGTCCTGGTTTTAACATGAGATGTTAGTCAGGGTGTTCTTGGTGCTGGAGCCTCAGCTCTAGAATTCACTTCCCTTGTTGGTTCACCTGTAAAGCCTCTCGCTTCTCCCAGGCTCTTCTTGAGTAGAGAGGGTGGGGAGAAGGTTGTAGTGGGAGAGAGCTGGTTACCCAAGAATTAGGGGTTTAGAGGTGTGTGTGGCTTTTCAGAGATTCCAAGGTTAGAAGGAACCACTGATCATCTAGTCAGAGCTCGTGCATAGCACAGGCCACTGCACTGCCCTGAATTAATTCCTGTTTCAAGTCCAATAGCTGTGGTTGAAATAGAGCAGATCTTTTAGAAAAACATCCAATCTTGATTTAAAAATTGCCCATAATGGGGAATCCACCATGGCCCTTGGTAAGTTGTTCCTATAGTTAATGACCCTCACTATGAAAAATGTCTGCCTTATCTCCAGCCTGAATTTATCTAGCTTCAACTTCCAGCAATAGGATCTTGTTAGACTTTGTCTCCTAGATTAAAGAGCCTGTTATCAAATATTCATTTCCCATGTAGGTACTTACAGAATGAGATCAAGTCACGTCAACTTTCTCTTTGTTAAGCTAAATAGATTGAGTTCTTGGAGTCTGGCATTAGCTGGCATGTTTTCTAATCCTTTAGTCATTTCTGAACTAACTGGTTCTAACTGTTGATTTGAATAATAGTTTTTCATAGAATCATAGAATATCAGGGTTGGAAGGGATCTCAGGAGGTCATCGAGTCCAACCCCCTGCGCAAAGCAGGACCATATACTAATTGCAGCTGGGCCTTAGAGTAGTGGGTGAGCACATTTTATAATGAGAGATAATTATAGAATATGGAAGCAGAATCCACCCCTCTAGCCATCGTGAATTTGGTGGGTCAGCTGCACGGCCAGCAACAAGCATGTCTTCCTTCAGGTTCCAAAGAGATTCAAGGGATGGAACAGAAGAGACTAAAATATAGTGGGCTGAAGAGGGACACTTGACTATTAATTATGGCCACGCGTTCGGTCATCAGACATTAATTTCCCAGTTGTGCTTATTAGAGTCTGAGAGAAAACTGAATAGGTGAATGTACCTGGCTGACAGCGTTAGCTGGAACCCTGACTCTGCTAGTACATGATGGTGCTGCTGGGAAAGGTCTACCAGTGGTTTTGACTCACTGTGTCAAGTGACTCATTACCCTCCCTAGATATAAGGGAGGCAGGGCCAGCTTCCTTGCTTGAGAGAGAAAGGGGGATCGAGAGTGTGGGCTGAGCAGTCCTTGGGAGGGAACTCTGGGAATAACTAAGCTTGCAGACAGGACTTTAGCTGGATTTTGTGTGTTGTTTGACCTTTGTTTGTTAATAAAACCATACCCCATGAAAGGGGATTAAGTTCTGACCTGCTACAACTTGAAGGGACTGTGTTTAGGGCAGGGTGAGGAAACCATGAGCTCACAGGAGTTAAGTTCTTAAAATAGCTCTTCTCCCCCTTATGGAGGGTCCTCTGCAGCCCTGCTAGAGCTTCGGGGATTGTTACACACACACACTTCCTTTGAAACTCCCCACCTTCTAGCCCATATTATGGCCATGGTCCTTTGGGCTACAAAGTCCTCGATAAAGCATTCCCACCTGCTCACAGTGCTCCCAGCCCCTGCTGCACGCGAAGATACCTGTCTCTAAGGCCTGGTTAAGCGGAGGTCACTCTGCGCTTTGCGGGAGTTGGGTGGGGGAGAGAAGGCTTATATTGAAGCATGCTTATTCCTTTGCACCCAGCAATTCTTCCTGCCTTTTCACAGATGCTCTCCTTGCTTATCTTATGAGCCCTTTCCTGCTTCATTTCTTTGGGTGCCAGTATGTAGTCACACTGTCAGTGGGGCATCCCAAGTGGTGTAGACTGCACCAGTCCAGTGTTGTAATGGGCAGAGTTACAGTACCTCTAAAGAAACCTGATCAGGTATGTTCCTTGTTTGCACTATCATCTCCTCTGTTGTCCCTAGTCTGTTCCATCAGTGATGGCTGCTCTTGTGACCTAGTTTGGAAGTCTAGCCTAGTGTGGGCCTTCAGCTCACTAGCAAGGCTGCTGCAGGAGGCCGTGGTGCAGCTCGTGCTTGCCAGGTCAGGGTTGTCGTCTGTGTGAGGTTCTGCTCGGCATTGGTGTCTGCATGTGTGTGTGTGTTCTCAGCATGGAGCTGTTCCACTGCCCTCCAGTGCACTCTGCTGCTTGCAACTTCTTCTCAGGCTGCTTTGGGATTATTCCATGCTGTGAAGTGTCCATCAGGTCATCTGTCCGTCAGTATTGGTTGAAGGCCTCTACCAATGCGGTTCTGGGTGCTGGAGCTGGCTAGTTTGTGACTGAGGGGTTGGCAAGGAGAAGGGCATCTCTGTTGGGTTCTGCCAGGTGAGAGAGAGAGCTGGTGGCACTTATCAGCTAGGGATGTGAAATGGCCTCAAAGGGCAGGGCACCATCCTGGGTTCAATGGCAAAGGACAAACCTAAATATGCAAGTAATTGAATGCAGACAACTGGATTGCCATGGGAAGGCAGGATAGGAGCAGTCTCCATGTGGAGCAGTGCTTGCAGTATCCAGCAGAATGTGATACGGGGGTGGACAGCTAAGGTCCTGATGTGGCCCCTGTCCAGGGCACAGCTGAGGATGTTGTATGTGCTGCCCAGTGGGGGGCCAGTCCAGGGAAGGTTTTCATTGTCTGATCTCTATTTGCAGGTGAAGTCAAATGTGAGGCACCGAATAACAAACTGGATAAGTTCACTGGGACGCTTACTCTCCACGGGGAGAAATTTGCCCTGGACAATGAGAAGATGCTGCTGAGGGGCTGCACCATTAGGAACACAGAATGGTGCTTTGGGCTCGTTATTTATGCTGGTAGGTGGAATACACAGAGGTGCAGAGTGAAAAAACTGTAACAGTCGGGCATGTAATTCCCAGTGGGCAGAGAAGAACCACTTCTGTCCCCTTTAGAAGCTTGGTTTCCACTGGGTACAAGAACGCAAGTGGAACGTTGAACCTTCCTCTTAGTCCCAAGCTAGGAACATCACAAACTCACTATGCGCAGGATTTTAACTGTAAGTTTGCTAGACCAGTCCACAAGAGAGAGGAATAGTGAACCCTATGCTGCAAAATCTCAACACATCTTGATGGGGTTCTTTGACATAAAGAGCAGCTTCTCTTTCCCCGGAGCTGGGATCAGCAAATAACATGGGAAAAAATCTCAGCCCATCCACCTGGGAAAAGAGTCCTCAAATACTGATTCTGTTTGAGGGCACAGTGAGCTAGTGCAACTGAATTACTTTATCTCTCCAAGCATGTACTGAGCAAGTCCCAACTCCAAGGCAAGCTGATTAGCTTAGAGAAACACTATGCTCCAGTTTACACCCTTGTACCAGAGTGTCAGAATTGCCTCCTGTATTAGTGTGTGTATGGGGGAAATCTACATTTTAATGGGGGTGAGATTTGGATTATTTCTGTAGCACTGGAGACACATGTGACATTGCACAATGCGGGTCACTGCTGATCTAATATCCATTATTCTCCATAAAATAAATGAAACCCACAGGGGAGGGTGCACTGGCTGTAAGAGAGAGCAGGGAGCAAGAGTCAGGAATTCTGGTGTCTGTTTCTGACTCTCTCTATGACCTCTGACAAGTCATGTTACCTTGCTGTGCCTCAGTTTCCCCATCTGTAACACCGGGGTACCAATGTGACCCTGCCTCACAGGAGGGTTGTGAGGGTTAACATATGTTTGTAAATGCTTTGGCATCTTGAAGGGAAGTAGCTCTAGAATTGATCCAGGTTCTTAAAAATCATGGCTGTGTTTGATCTACTAGGGCCAGACACAAAATTAATGCAGAACTGTGGGAAAACAACCTTTAAACGGACCAGCATTGATCGGCTAATGAATGTCCTCGTGTTAGTGGTAAGTCTGATTAATTTGTCTTCACTCCTTCAGACATGTTCATCATTTCAGAGTGCTCCACCCTCCTTCCTGACAAATGAGGGGGCATCAAAAGGGACTAATGAGAAAAAGAAGAATGCTAAAAAAGTACATTAGCATATGGATTTCTGCAGCCCCTTTCACAAGTCCCATCCTCCAGAACGAGGCCATTAAATTGATAGTGTCAAGGACCTCTCTTCATGGCTTTTCATTTGCTGTGCTCTTTTTCTCCACTGTTTCTGATAGTCACTTTGAAGCCTGCGAGTAACATTTTCCCAAATATCTTTTGTGGTTTTCCATTTAAATAAACATTGATTTTTTCCTTCTCGCTTTCAGGCTTCCTTGATATCTGTAGTAATGTCTATCTGCACAGCATTCGATAATTACATGATGCTCTCTGCTGGCTGCTAGACTGGCTCTCCTGCACTGGAGGAAAATATTACATGCTCATTCATAACCAGAGATGGGTTTTTTAGCAAGTGGTAAATTTAAACACACTAAATAGATATTTACACTCCAGGGGGACAGTCTCCAACTCTCCACTAATTAAAATGCTGCGGATCGAATTTGGGATGGAAACTTCTTGACAATTGTAACAAACTGCATCTGCTCACACATGGATGCCACAGTCATCGGCAGGGATCACTCCTGGGGATTCCGACCCAAAGGCCTCTGCCGGGAGCTAAACGCACAGCTCCTTTCGGCTGCTGCTGCGTGTAGCAGCCGGTCCTAGTGCCTGGGCACTGTCCCGACAGGGAGATGTGCTCACACACGCTAGCCAGTGCCTTATCCAGTTTTGCTTGAAGAACAGCTTGGGAGTGTGCTCAAGGAAACGAGAATTTAGCTTAGCCCAGATATTTAGCTTTTAATAGCAGCTTCTGTCCAAGTGTTTCAGAGCAGGCCTTCATTGACATGGAGACTGTCAGCGGTTTAATGTTATGAGACTGGAATCATAACAAACAAACCGAGATTAGACAGGTTCCCGTCAAGCCAGTGCAATGCCCACAAAAGCCTCGTGAACACTTGTGTGTACATTGAATCGGCTCCGGCCACGGGGGGATGTGACCACGCCAGCACAGATTAACCTTCAGCCATCATGGGAGTACTCTGGCTGGCCAGCTGCTTATTTGGCATTTGAACTTCAGTTTGAACCCGCCAGCCAGACCAGCTCCGCTGTGATGTGATGCACCTTTGCCAACAATTTTCTCCTTTATAAAACAGTGCTGCAAACACTGGCTTCATCGCAAACACAGGGGAGCAGATCGCTCGCGGGTGGAGCTCCACCAACTGCAGGGGTGTTACCCTGATTTGCACCAGCTGAGAACCTGGCCCAGCACCTTGAGGTCATTTTCCTTCTCAGCTTTTTGTTACTCAGAGCCTACAGGGCTCAGGACATGGAGGGGTCTGTGAGTCTGGCCCTTGGCCAGGAGGGCTCTCCACCGATATTTGGATTCCAGTGATTCTCCCACAGTGCACCCCTCTTTGTCTGGGGGTGATTTCCCCTCTTGTCATGGAGCTGGGGCTGCCATAGGAATTCTGTGAAATGCCTGGAACCTGTAGGGAGCTGGGCGCTCCCACTGCCAGGAGTGAGGATCTGCTCAACTCCTGCTTGCGCAGTTTCTGTCTCAAACACAGTGCTGGAGTCAGCCCCCAGGGAGGCAGCAGTGATTGTCGGATGGCGGCCGATGGGCGTCGCGTTTCTGTGCCGTTGCAGTGTCTCTTAGCCACCTTTGACACAGTAGATCAGCACGTCTTGTTGAATCTGTTGGATACTCGCATTGCTTTATAACTGCCTCAGTATCAAAATGCCTTTGCCCTTCTGTTTTTCAACAGACTAATTTTGTTTCAGTAGGACAGCGTCTAGGATCGGGCTGACTGTGGCTTCCCAGGCTCCATTCTGAAACCTGTTCTTCTGGGCTTCTTTCTTACTGTTCACCAGGGTCCAATCCTGGGGTCTTTACTTAGCCCTTATTTAGCCGTCGGCTTCCATGAGAAGAAGAGTCATGATTAATTAGAATACAGTAGATCCTGCGGCGTGCTTGGTACTGGACAGACGTAGGAGAGGTCTGTCTGCAATCTGTGAAAACACAAACTAAAGGAAGCACAAGGGGAGACATGCAACGTTCCTGCCAAAGGACCAGGGCAATGACAGGCACCCGGCCTGGTAGTTCCAGGTCTGGTCAGCTGTTTCTGAAGTGTAAATGTGCTGCTTTCCATGCTGCAGGCATAGGGCGTTAGGGATTTTACACCAGTAAGTGTTTGGGAGGTTGTTCCAGGCATGGCAGAAGGAGCAGAGCCGGGTGTGGAAGAACAGGAGGAAAGGAGGGTCAAGGCTGCGTCATTGGCAGAGTGGGACTGGGGACACAGAAAGCGGCAAGGGCAGGGGTGATAACTGCTGTTGGCAATGAGAAGTGGTGAAGCGGCGAGGTCAGTGTGCAGGCAGCAGGCTGACAGGAATCAGAGTCCTGCACTTAGGACGGAAGAATCCAATGCACCGCTACAGACTAGGGACCGAGTGGCTAGGCCGCAATTCTGCAGAAAAGGACCTAGGGGTTACAGTGGACGGGAAGCTGGATATGAGTCAACAGTGTGCCCTTGTTGCCAAGAAGGCTAATGGCATATTGGGCTGTATAAGTAGGGGCATTGCCAGCAGATCGAGGGACATGATTATTCCCCTCTGTTCGGCATTGGTGAGGCCTCATTTGGAGTACTGTCTCCAATTTTGGGCCCCCACACTACAAGAAGGATGTGGAAAAATTGGAAAGCGTCCAGCGGAGGGCAACAAAAGTGATTAGGGGGCTGGGGCACATGACTTATGAGGAGAGGCTGAGGGAACTGGGGTTATTTAGTCTGCAGAAGAGAAGAGTGAGGGGGGATTTGATAGCTGCTTTCAGCTACCTGAAAGGGGGACCAAAGAAGATGGATCTAGACTGTTCTCAGTGGTAGCAGATGACAGAACTCATCGTCTCAAGTTGCAGTGGGGGAGGTTTAGGTTGGATATTAGGAAAAACTTTTTCATTAGGAGGGTGGTGAAGCACTGGAATGGGTTCCCTAGGGAGGTGGTGGAATCTCCTTCCTTTGAAGTTTTTAAGGTCAGGCTTGACAAAGCCCTGGCTGGGATGATTTAGTTGGGGATTGGTCCTGCTTTGAGCAGGGGGTTGGACTAGAACCTCCTGAGGTCCCTTCCAACCCTGATAGTCTATGATTCTGCAGGGCCTGGAGTGACTCTGGGCGGAATTTCACAGAGGCCTAAGAGGAGGAGCTGTTGTCAGAGGCGAGGGCAGCTGACAGCATGCGGATGAGTAATGTGGGTGGGCCGATGGGTGGATTGTAAGAAGAGGAGGTGGCCGAAGGAGCAGGATTTGGCCATGGCCTGGATGCGAGGGGAGAAGAAAGGAGTTGCGGGGGGGGGGGTGAGCAGTGGCAGGAATGGAGGAGTTGTCGGGGTAATGGAGAAAGGGGAGAGGTCAGAGAGGTTGGGAGGAGAGTTCAGTCCTGGGCTGTGGTGAGTTAGCGGTGGCAGCAGGCCTTCCAAGACGCAGGGTCAGAGGGACTGTGGGAGAAGCGCTGTGTGGGGTGAGAGAACCTGTGCCAACAGGGGACATCTCCTCCTTCTGAAGTTAGATGGAAAAGAGGAGAGGGTCCGGGACAGAGCACCTGGTGACCCCCACTGGAACGGGGAAAGGGACAAAGGTGGAGCTGCTGACAGACACTGAGGACCTCAGGATCTGGCCCTGGCTCAGAGTTAACCACTCGTCTCCCAGAATTTACGTGTGTCACACATACAGAGCTTTCTTTCCATGTTCAGATCTACTCTGGTCTCTGCTCCACTTCAGGGTGAGTGCAGACAAGCGTCATTTAGCTCCTTGCTTTTTTTGGAGAACTGAGCGAGTTGAAGCTGAATGCATCATCCTCTGTTTGTGCTCTCCATGGCTGATGGGGCCAGGTGTCTGCCGGTCCTAGGTGTTTGTGAGACACCGAATACTTGGGTATCTAAATACTGCTCAATCCTTCCCACACCTGCTCTCAGATAGTTTCGCTCCAGTAATCAGGTCCTTCATGCTCGAAAGGGAATGTGGTCAGGGCCTCCTTTCTCGCAGGGTGATCGGAAAGGTGAACCGACAGGATTGTAACCAGAGGCAGTGTATTGCACTGCTGACGTACTGAGCCAAAAGAATGCAAAAAGCCATTATTTGCTAAATAAAAACAGAGCTACAAATATCTCAACTTCAGGTGAAATGAAGCTTGCAAAATGTAAACACAGGAAAAGCTCGTTTGTGCTGAATTGTCTGTAACTCTCCCAGTGACAAATTAATTTTTAAACAGGGCCTTGAAACACTGCCCAATTTACATGCAGTCACTTTGCCTCTCAAGGCAGGTCAGGCAGAAATAACCCTCTCTCCAGACTGACCCCCTGCCTTTCTCCATGTTTAGAAAAGTTTCTTCTGTGGGAATCTGCGGCAGGCCGACTGTTTGAAATTGGGCCAAGAGCGGGACATCACTCCCTAGCGAGCTCAGAAAGAAGTTAACGTTCTGCGGCTAGGACACGCCGTCCTGCAGAAGGAAGTACCCTTGATGCAAGGGTGTATTTGTGCCGCAGAGGGGAGGCTGTGCTTAGCAGACTCAGGAAAAAGGCACTTTCTGATCAATAGAGTTGTCACTGCTGGCTGCCAGGGCCTTTTCTTTTGGCTTCAGATATAGGTGCAGAACCCCTGAGATGGCTGGAGGTCACAGCCTGACATTAAATGTTAGCCCACGGAAATCAGCTTGCCTAAGAAGCAGTTTGGGCCTGCTCTTGCAGGCATCAGCCTCCTACCCCGAGGTGGGTGGGAAGTGCTGCTCGGGAGCAAGTGTTTGCGTGGCTGGGCCTGTATTTGTAGACTCCCTAGTTCTCCGTGTGCTGCAGAAAAGCCACAGCCTGCCAGACAGTGTTGTTCCTGTGGGTTAGTGGCGACACAAACCGCAGCATTATGCCCCCCTTTCAGTCTCTCTGCACAGGAAAAAACCTTAGCAGGGATATTCTGCTAAAACTCACTCCACTCAAAGAAAACTGAGCATCAGGAAAGCTGAGTATTCCTGTAGCATCTCAGAGCCCTAGTCGGAGACCAGAACCTGCACTGTGCCAGGTGCTGCACATGCACAGAACAAAAAGATGGAGCTTACAATCTAAGTACAAGACAACAGGTGGATAGAAACAGACCAGGGGAGGCCAAGTAAATAGGCATGTTAGTGACCCCTTGCCTAAGCATGTGTATTGCAGACACATCTAAGTACAGAGGATGTGGACATTGGTGACAATCGTGTTAGCGGCAAAAGTAGCAATTGTACCCCTGTCAGATGGGTGCTCCTGTAATACTGGGAAGTTTAGCTGCTTTCTGTCCTTTAGCATTTTAATAGACTTTGTGGAAGTATTACATGAGTCACCGTGTTTTCCATGATGAACTGCAGTACATGAAAGATAATCCCGTGTGCTCGGCAGTGTTCGGTCTCTGTGGTGCTCTATCAGGAGGTGTGAAGGGCAGTGAGAGAAAAGATAAACGATCTAGAGAAAGGGGTAAACAGTGAGGTGGCAAAATCTGCAGATGACACAAAACTACTCAAGATAGTTACGTCTCAGGCAGACTGCAAAGAGCTACAAATGGATCCCACAAAACTGGGTGACTGGACAACAAAATGGCAGATGAAATTCAATGTTGATAAATGCAAAGTAATGCACATTGGAAAACATAATCCCAACTCTATATATAAAATGATGGGGTCTAAATTAGCTCTCAAGAAAGAGACCTTGGAGTCACTGTGGAGAGTTCTCTGAAATCATCCACTCCATGTGCAGCGGCTGTCAAAAAAGCGAACAGAATGCTGGGCATCATTAAGAAAGGGAGAGATAATAAGACAGAAAATCTCATGTTGCCTCTATATAAATCCATGGGACGCCCACAGCTTGAATACTGTGTGGGGATGTGGTCACCCCATCTCAAAAAAGATCTATTGGAATTGAAAAAGGTTCAGAAAAGGGAAACAAAAATGATTAGGGCTATGGAACTGTTATGAATTATTCCAGTTAGGACACGTACAGTTTGTTTCTAGGCTGAGGCAACCAAATAAAGACAAACTGCAGAGTATCTCAAAGTTTGTAGGTTTATTACGCTTGAGCGTGGTACCACTCTGTTAAGCAGAACGGGACCCCGATTACAGGTTACACCAAGATTATACACTGTGGGCAAAACATCCTGCCTGTGTGCCTCGGGAGGGCCTAAACCAATAAAAAGGCCTTCTCCTTCTCTATCGCCGATCCCCTGCAGCCACCTTCCCCCTGCAAAAACGCTGAATTAGCAGCTATTTCAGGCATGTCAGCTGGTTCCCGTCTCCTTTGTTTCCCTTCTCTTGAAACTGTCCAGCTGCCCACCTTGAAGGATCCTCCCTTGGCACGTGATGTGCTCGCTTCTCAGTGGAGTCACATACGCTAACTAGGTTGATTTCCCCTAACAGAACGGCTTCCGTATGAGGAGAGATTAATGAGACTGGGACTTTTCAGCTTGGAAAAGAGAAGACTAAGGGGGGATGTGACAGAGGTCTATAAAATCATGACTGGTGTGGGGAAAGTGAATAAGGAACTGTTATTTACTCCTCATAACACAAGAACTAGGGGTCACCCAATGAAATTGACAGGCAGCAGGTTTAAAACAAACAACAGGAAGTATTTCTTCACACAACGCACAGTCAGCCTGTGGAACTCCTTGCCAGAGGATGTTGTGAAGGCCAAGACTATAACAGAGTTAAAAAAAGAACTAGGTAGGTTCATGAAGGACAGGTCCATCAATGGCTATTAGCCAGGATGGGCAGGGATGGTGTCCCTAGCCTCTGATTGCCGGAAGCTGGGAATGGGCGACAGGGGATGGATCACTTGATGATTATCTGCTCTGTTCATTCCCTCTGGGGCACCTGGCACTGGCCACTGTCGGGAGACAGGATACTGGGCTAATTGGACCTTCGGTCTGGCCCAGTATGGCCGTGCTCATGAGCTTCTTTGGATCAGGCAGCTTAGAGGTTCTCTAACTGGGTTCTTATATGGTGCCCATTCCCATAGTATCAGAGCCCCTCTCAGCACCCCTCTGAGCTAGGGAAGTGTTATTTCCAATTCACAGGTGGGGTAATTTAGGCATAGAGGGATTAAGTGACTTTCCTGTGGGCAACCAGAAAGTCTATGACTGAGCTGGGAAATAAACCCAGCTCTCCTAAGGTCTAGTCCTGTGCTCTATCCACTAGATTTAGCTCCCCTGCCTTGGGAGTCCATGCCTGTTGACTGTTGGATTCTCTACTGTGATGCCATGAGACCTTCATTCTCCACCAACATACGTAGCTTGTACAAGAAACAAGCCCTAGGTGATGGAGGAGCAGACTCTGAGCTGGTGGGAGTGGGTTGTGCCCCCACAAAGGAGGGGACTTGAAAGCTTAGCCCTGATGTGAAATGGCTGAGACCACAGGGATGGTTCTGGCAGTGTTAGAGAGAGGATTTATTGGGTCAATGAGCCCACCAGCGCCACCTGTCAGTGTAGGGTTGTTACCTGCTCTACGAACATGTGTCCCTAAGACGTGCATACAAGAGAGAGCGACCTGGGGAGTAGCTGGGAGCCGGGGGTGAAATGTTTGGAAAGAACATTTTTAAACTAGATACCAGAAAAAATTGGGTTGCTGGCGCGCAGTAACTGCAGCCGCTCGTGCTGCCCAGTTTTGTCTCACTGTTTCCTTGTGCTCGCCTGCCTGCCTGCCTGCCTGCCTGCCTGTCTGTCTGTCGGCTCTTGTCTTAGACTTGACACTGTCAGTGCTCTGGGGCAGGGCCCGTCTTTTTGTTCTGTTTGTACAACACCTGGCACCGTGGGGCCCTGGACCATGACTGGGGCTACGGTAATACAAGTCATAAATAATGGTGAAATCAGTGACGCTCCAGGGCTGGCACCCAGGGGAAGTTTTGGAAGCTCCATCTCTGGAGTTAGCAATAGGCTACAGAAAGGTTTCAGGCCTGTGCAGGGAATGGTCAGTCCTGCGTTGGCCAGGAGTTAGACCAGGTGACATAATACCAGCAGATCTTCCCCTGCGGTGTCTCTGATTCGTACTGTACCATATAATCAGGGCACTGCCCATACACACTGAACACAAGACACTTTATTTTCTGAAATGCATCTCTTCTTGTTGCAGATTTTTGCGTTTTTAGCCCTGATGTGTTTCATCCTGGCCATTGGAAATGGCATCTGGGAATATGACAAGGGCTATTACTTCCAGGTCTACCTGCCCTGGGCAGCAGGCGTAGACTCGGCTCCCTACTCTGGATTCCTCATGTTCTGGTCTTACGTGATCATTCTGAATACTGTGGTGCCGATTTCACTCTACGTCAGGTATGTGACTGCCCTTTGTGTTACAGTTCCTGCTTGGAAGAGTTTTTTAATATTAACCTTAGCAAAGAGCAGTGCTTTCCCCTTGTATGAATGTGTTACAGAGCTGAGCTCTCTCAGCAAAATCAGCTCTGCATACGACTGCCATCTAGTGAGGATACCTGATGGCCACTGGATCTCACTGTGGGTCTGTATTGGTTAGTGCCCTCTGGAAGAGCACGGACTTCACCACACGTTCCTTCTGTGCTTGAGTCAAACCCTTTCCTCCTCTCCCCAAAATCACCATATTCGTTCTTTCAGACTGAAATGGATTCATTAGAATAACTCTAAACCATAGAGATGTCCCTTCAGTGGGTGGGATTCTGCCGCAGCCCTACACAGAGGCTGGTGCAGAGCTGGCTGCCCTGGGAGGAGCCCCAGAGACTGTGGGTCTTGGAGTTCTGCCATCTGCAGTGTGCGAGTCATGCAAACCTGGGGCAAAGGCCATCTGTGACTAAGCAGGGATTCCAGACATCCAAGTATGTCCTTCCAAAAGAGCCCCCACCTAGGATGGTCTTGTGCTTAGAAGACTGGAATAGGCATCAGAAGTCCTGGGTTTTGTGCCCAGCTCTGCTGCTGGTGACCTGGTGTGCCACATTTTCACCATCTGAAAACGGAGCTAGGAATAATGTGTATTTCACAGCAGTGGCTTTGAAGCGTAAGTAATGAGCTTATTACCATTGGTATTCCAACAGCCCTTAGAGGACTATGGGGATCCATTGTGCTAGGCACTCTGCAAACACAGAGTAAATAGAGCTTACACCCTAAAAGCCCAAACATAGTTGGTGAATGAGACGAGAGACAAACAGGCCAGGATGGGTGGGCAAGACACATCTGTGAAGCAATTTGAGATCCTCAGATAGGAGCTGCTAGAGTGAGACAAAGTAGTGGTGTTCATTTGTTACCGTTTACATCTTACTTTTCAGAGTTTTGCGACTGATTACAATGGGACCAGGATTTGCTTCTCAGTGTTTAGCATAAAATTCCGAGAGGTGGTGTGGGGAGGGATTATGCTGTCAAACCACTAAGCACAGCTGCTGAATTGTGGCCGCTGGTTTTTCAGTAAGGCTATTAGGGAGGGTGAATGATGGCACTCTGGATTAGGAGGTTGGAAGGTACATTCTGGAGTGTGTTTTGGTTTAGAGCATGCACAGAATTCATTCTTTTCCTGTCCAGTAGTTCACAGTGACAGTGAAATGGAAATTCAAGTTCCTTGTGTACGAATAAATCTCTCTGATTACATTAAATCACAGAAGGGCTCACTTGCTCTGAAGGTCAGATTGTCTTGTTCAAGTTTCTTCAGAAAGGCCACCATTTCTGGCTCTCCTGCACACTGCACACTAATTCGTGGGGCATCCTATCTTTGCCCAGCTGAGAACCCCATTGACCCCATTAAACCCGAAAGCTGCACCCTAATGTGCAGAAAATGAAGCAGATCACTGCAGCTGCCTTCCCCCTCAGTATGGAGTTGTGGCCTACACAGGCTTCAGGTCCCAGAGTGCAGTGCTGCTCGTTAATCACAGCAGGGTTAACTGGCGCTTGGGAGTCCTGCGGTGGGATTCACCTCTGGGCCTTGTTCACACCACTGCCCTCCCGCAGGGTTTCTGTCATTGGAATGCAAAGCCTGCTCCAGGGAAGGACTAACTCAACCACACCCTCTCCCCTGTCAGTCGTGCCCAATTTGGGGCAGGGCTGGCTGCATCTTGCCCCACACCCAGCGGGTATTTTTGCCAGGCATACTTTTGGCCACCCGGGCCCTGTGCCTGGCTTACACACAGACAGCATCGAGCAGCCACATGGACTGGCCGTGGGTTAGGAGAAAGCAGCACTAGCTCAGTGTCTCTGGAGTGCTTGTGGCTGTGAAGCCTTTGAAATCTATTCTAAAAAGGTATTAAAAACCCAGAAGGAACCTGGACCTCGGTCTAGCAGCTGTTTTCATGGCGCTTGTCGTAGCACCTTTAAAATGCATGTGGCCTGCAGCCATCTCAGGATGGTCTGAGGGATACACCAGCCCACCACGACGCTTGGATTCCTATCCTAACTGCAGCTGCTGGCCCCAAAGCTGAAGACAGAAGATCCTGTTCCCTAACCTAATGAATGTTCCATCATCTTCTCTTTCTCTTTTCCCCAGTGTGGAGATTATACGTTTGGGCAACAGCTTCTACATTGACTGGGACCGTAAAATGTATTACCCGCTGAACGATACACCAGCCCAGGCCCGCACCACCACCCTCAATGAAGAGCTGGGACAAATCAAGTACATCTTCTCTGACAAAACGGGAACTCTCACTCAGAACATCATGGCTTTCAACAAGTGCTCCATTAATGGGAAATCCTATGGTACGAACATCTCTGATCTTCCTCCCTATACCTTCTGCCAGAACTCTTCTTAGGTCACAGAAATGGGATACCATAAGATATCCAGAAGAAAAGGACTTGTAAGAAGTGGGGGAAATTACTTAAATAAATTGTACCATATGAGAATTACTTCACCCACTTTAACACTGTATTAATCAAAGCCTGAGCATTATTCTCACTTTCCGTCATCTGCGCATCCTCTATCTATTTACTGTCCACCAACCCACCCCAGTAGGTAGGCATTGCATGCACATTCTAGGAACCAGTGCGAACTGTCCACTCAAGTCTCTCTCCTACTGTTTAGTTAATGGTGGGCTTCTTCCTTGAATCATGTTACTGGGGCATCTTCTGTACTGGGTCTTTGAGGAAAACCACGGTAGAAAGGATGAGTGCTGAATTGTGACCTGGAGATATTAGGTTTAGGGCTGTTCCTTGGAAGCGTGCTCTGGAGGCGTAGGTCTGGTGTTGAGAAGACTGCCCTCAGCAATTTGAGGTGACACCTGGGCTCTGCTAGAGGTGCTCTCCAGCGGATCATAGCTGTGCTGCAGATCTCAGAAGGCAGGGCAGCTTCTAAGTGTTGGCCTATTCCATTAATACTGTGAGAGTTCCAGAGCCATGAAGGGGCTGTGGCAGGGATTGGGGTGCGTCACATCTGTAATATGCTCTCTCCAGCTTGGACCATTTAAGAGAGAGGTCACCACCTGTAGCTTCCCGGTGAGCTTATCTGGATAGGATGAGTTGCAGTAGTGCGTGCTGGAGGTGGTGAATTCCTGAACCACTGTGGCCAGGTGACTGTCCACGAGGAAAGGATGGAGCAGTGTTGCTATCTGGAGAGGGGAAGAAGGGGCTTTGCGTGTCTAGTATGACCCCAGACCTGTGCACTGTCTCCAATGCCAGAGGGAAGAGGCCCTCGGAAAGATGGTATGAGTTATTTCCTGAAAGCGTTTCCCTCTGCCAGCTGGCTTCCTCGGTGCTTGCTGGGTTCAGTTTGAGCCAGCTGGTCTTCATCCAGGTTCCTGTCCCCTTCACGAGCCTGTCAGGTGCTTGGGTTTTCCATGTGCTCTTTAATCCCTGGGTCACATTGCAGGTAGGTTAACAGAGAAGCTGTTTGATCAAATCAGGTAGCTGCATGAAGGCTGGTGGCAATTATATCAGTATAGCCCTGCCTCTGAAAGAGCAGTAAAGCTAACCCAAACTCCGCCAGGGAAGCCTTTGACAGCTGCCGAGAAAGTGGAAAAGTGTTTCACCCCTCTTGCTACAACGCTGAAGAATCCACTCTTAGCCTAGGGGACTTTCAGCAGTTTTTCAGTGTCTCCAATCGCTATTACTTACAGGGATAGGAACAAGCAGGAGGCTGCTTATTGCCCCCATGTTGCAGACTTGTGCTCTGGGCAGGGACAGTGGGAGAGAGCTTGCTCTGTTGTGCCTTTCATACTAAACAGCAAAGTCTCCTTCCTGGCCCAGCTTCCCACTCCCAAGGAATGTGCACGCTCAGCCTCACACTCTCAACTTTCAAGCTCTGTCAGCATCAAAGGCTCAAAGCTTGTGCACAGCTGCAGTTTGTGTGTGTGACTCGCTCTGTGTTTGTAAACTGCAGGTGACGTGTACGACATGGCTGGGCAGAGGACTGAGATCACTGAGGTACGTGGTTAGCTGCCAGCAGGTTCTGTGTACTCTGCCACCCTGTTGGTGTAGGCTCCAATGGACACATGCCATACCCCACCCAGGTATATAATGCACCCACACACACACACACACCTAGCACCTACAGAGGGGAGCTAAGACTGCACCTTTTGAAAAACCCCAAACATTAGAGAGCCTGAAAATGAGCAGCGAGGATCCAGCCAGTTCCCACTCTCTCAGGCAGCAGAATGTGGAAGACTTATTTGTTGTGGAAGAAATGCCTATTTCTTGGCAAGCCACCACGCTGTGGGAGATCTGCCAGCCCCCCAGCCCCTCAGGGCAGCACAGTACCAGCAGGTCAGAGGTTTGACACTCACACGCATTGTGCTCTGGCTGGCTGAGCTCCGCTGCGCACATTAGTGTGGGGGATTTGCTCCGTTGGTAAGTGCCAAGTGTCGTCTTGGGCTGGTCAAAACACAGGACTGGTTCTAGACGTGGGACCTCACTGGAGCTGGGGCAGGAATCCGCTCTGTGTGGCGTGTTCCCGCTGCGAAGCACCACGCGTTAAAACCCAAGCTGCTGGGCCGCTGGGTCCCACAAAGGGAGAGAGCGCCGTGCAGTGCGTCTTTGTTTCAGAGATGGCCTGGGGTGGGGAGAGTTTAAACTTTACATCGGGTTGCCGTCAGCTTTTTCCATGTGGGTTTCTCCCCTGCCCTGGGAGAACGTGGCGAGGGCACAGAGGACTCCCAGTCCTGCTCTCATTGGAATGAGCAGTCACCCCCGGGAGCCGGGCCTGGGGCAGGGTGTCGGTGAAAGCATTCGGGTTAGTGAGTGGATGGCCTGCAAGAGCGATCCCCGTGACTTCAGGGAGAGGTTGTGGTAGGGGAACCCTGTGAGCAGGGGGAGGAGGGAGGGGTCGTGTGGGGAGATCAGCGAGAGTCTGGGGAGGGAGGCATGGTGGGGGAAGCACCCTGAGGGGAAGGGGGAGTTGCAGGGGAGGGGAAGGGGGGTCGCGGGGAGTTCACCATGCGGGAGGGAATCTCTTTCAGCGTGTGGGCAGATCATTGAGGGTGCAGGGCCAGGTAGGGCAATCGTGGGGATGAGAGATCGCTGAGTGCAGGGAGGGGGGGCATGGTAGGGGATGACTGTGAGTGGTGGGGGCAGTCGTGGGGGAGGGGGATCACCGTGAGTATGTGGGGGAAGGGCAGTCGTGGGGGAGGGCGATCCCCGCGAGTATGTGGGGGAAGGGCAGTCGTGGGGGAGGGGGGATCCCCGTGAGTATGTGGGGGAAGGGCAGTCGTGGGGGTGGGGGGATCCCCGTGAGTATGTGGGGGAAGGGCAGTCGTGGGGGAGGGCGATCCCCGTGAGTATGTGGGGGAAGGGCAGTCGTGGGGGGGGGAATCACCACGAGTATGTGGGGGAAGGGCAGTCGTGGGGGGGGGGAATCACCACGAGTATGTGGGGGAAGGGCAGTGTGGGGGAGGGGGATCCCTGCGAGTATGTGGGGGAAGGGCAGTCGTGGGGGTGGAGATCCCTGTGAGCGCGGCGAGGCAGCGAGCTGCCCGGCTGACCCTCAGCCTCACCTTTGCAGCACACAGAGAAGGTCGATTTCTCGTACAACCAACTGGCCGACCCAAAGTTTGTGTTCTACGACCACAGCCTAGTGGAAGCTGTGAAGCTGGACGATGCCGCGACACACAGGTTTTTCCGGTTGCTCTCGCTGTGTCACACCGTGATGCCAGAAGAGAAGGAGGAAGGTGAGCACCGATGCGGCTGTCACGGCCTGTAACCTCATAGCAGTGTGCTGGGCCGTCATTTCTCCGCAGACGCTGCCACGGGGCCACTGGGAAATCATCTGCAGAGCCCGGCAAATCCGCAGATATCTGCTTTACATCCGCGGATACGCACATCTGCAGATGTGCTAGGGTTGCCAACTTTCTAATCGCACAAAACTGAACACCCTTGCCCTGCCCCGCCCCGTCCCTGCAGCTCCACCCCTGCCCCACCCCTTCTCAGAGGCCCCGCCCCCCACTCACTCCATCCACCCTCCCTCCATCACTCGCTCTCCCTCACCCTCACCCTCATTCACTTTCACTGGGCTGGGGCAGGGTGCAGGGTGCAGGAGGGGGTGAGGGCTCCAGCTGGGGGTGCGGGCTCTGGGGTGGGGCCGGGGATGTGGGGTTTGGGGTGCAGGATGGGGCTCTGGGCTGGGGCCGAGGGGTTTGGAGGGCGGAGGGGGCTTGGCTGGGGCATGGGGTTGGGGTGTGGAATCTGGGAGGGACTGGGAAGGAGCTCCAACCTGGGGCAGGGGGTTGGGGTGCGGGAGGGGGTTTGGGGTTTGGGCTCCAGCTGGGAAGTGCTTATCTCAGGCGGCTCCCAGTTGGCAGCACAGTGGGGCTAAGGCAGGCTCCCTACCTGCCCTGGTTCCGCGCGGCTCCCAGAAGCAGCTGGCATGTCCAGCTCCTAGGCACAGGAGCAGCCAAGTGGTTCTGCATGGTGTGCGCTGCCCTCACCTGCAGGCACCACCCCTGCAGCTCCCATTGGCCGCAGTTCCCAGCCAATGGGAGCTACGGAGCCAGTGCTCAGGGCAGAGGCTGGGGCTACGCAGAGCCTCCCTGGCCATCCCTACAATTAGGAGCCAGACATGCTAGCCGCTTCCATGAGCCACATGGAGCCAGGGCAGGTAGGGAGCCTGCCTTAGCCCCACTGCACCGCTGACCGGACTTTTAATGCCCCGGTCTGCGTCGCTGACCAGAACCACCAGGGTCCCTTTTCGACCAGGCGATCCAGTCGAAATCCAGATGCCTGGCAACCCTAAGATGTGGCTGTATTGTTTGCCATCTTTGTGGACGGCAGATTGGATGTGGATCCAAAGTTGTTTATCCACACAGGGCTCTAGAGCAGCCGTTCTCTACTGGGGGTTCGTGGCCCTCTGGGGGGGCTGTGGTTTCAGGGGGTCCCCCCACAGAGTCCTGAGTCCCCAGGGGGCTGATGCCTGGAGCAGTGAGCCCTGGCATCTCCTTTGCGGAGCTCCAGGCTTCGGCCCCACGGGACTATGGACCCCCTGAAACCGGCTCACAGCCCCCCAGGGGGCCATAGATGCCTGGTTCAGAACTGCTGCTCTAGAGGGTACTGGTGCGGATCAGATCCAAATTTTTGTATCCACACGGGGCTCTAATCATCCGAGTCAGCGTGTGGTTGCTCATTAGCTGGCGTGGCTCTGCGGGTGCCTCGTGGGGAGAGGACCCCAGGAGACTCCCATGCCTTGTGGCCTAGAGTAAGGGCTGGCCAAAGTGCAATAACTACTCCAAGGAGTGCAAAGGCTCTGCAAGCAGAGAGCTGCTGGTGGCACTGGCCCCACAGAGCCGATGGGAATAAAGCCACGCACTGCGTCCTCCCTGCACCAGTCAGCAGAGCTGAGCTCATGCAAGGGGCAGTGCCTGCTGCATCCTGACAAACGGGGGCTCATTAGTCATGCTAATCCCGTGCTCCTGTCCCCCCAAATTCCATCTAGGGCAGAGTCTCATTTCCCTTCTGAGAGCTGTGCCAGTCCTGTCCTTTGGGATCTGAAAGACGGCAATACTGGTGCAGAGGGTACCTGGGGTGGTGAGGAAGCTGAGCAAAGGAAACGTTCCTGGCAGTGAGAGCCCTTGGGCTGCAGAAGTCTCCCAAGCAGAGGGAGATCCTTCCATTAGATGGAGGCTAGGAACCTTGCACTGGCTCTGGGGAATGGATTCGATGGGACCTAATGGAGCTTCTCCGTCCCTAACGTGTGTCAGTCTGTGGCCTGTGGAGGAGTGCGTCTGTATGCGAGTTTTATTACATCTGGTCGGTATATGGCCAGACAGGAGGTGAGCAGTGGCTATAGAATGCCTCAGCCCTTGTGTTTGATTCACGTCAGGAGCAGGGTGATGAATCCAGGCCTGAGATGAACATACATTGTTTCTTTCTTGCATGGCAGGTAACCTGGTGTATCAGGCCCAGTCTCCAGACGAAGGAGCCCTGGTCACCGCGGCCCGAAACTTTGGCTTTGTGTTTCGTGCTCGGACCCCCGAGACCATCACTGTGGTGGAAATGGGAGAAACAAAGGTCTATGAGCTCCTGGCTATTCTGGACTTCAACAACGTGCGCAAAAGGATGTCTGTCATCGGTGTGTTTCCATCACTCCCCTCCACTTTTCTGCTCGTTTGGGCTCTCTGACTCATACTTCTTCTCCCTGGTCTCCTCTTCTGTGGCTATCCTTGCAAGGCGTCCAGATACTGCAGTGATTAAGGTGGTGTAAATGTATTGATAGAGTGGAAGTGACCAGGGACTTCACTGGGAGCCGGCCCAGGTCTTCAATGGTAGACTTCTCTTGGCATCTGGATATTAATGTCCTTGCGCCCCACCCATACATGCGACTACAGGCTTCAGCAGTGCATCTGCTCAAATCACAGGGGAGCAATGCGTGTTGGGCCTGCAGTCTGTGTCACCACTCCTCCGTATTAAAGATGGGAGTGGCTGCATTCTCCTCCATTCTGTGCAGAGCAGGTGTGACCCTCACCCTTGGTGGGCCGAGTTTGGATGGCTCTACACACACTTGATGTGATGGCTGCCAAATGCTGTAGTCTGGGTTTTGCAGAACTTTTGTTCCCATTGCTTTTAGTGCGAAGTCCGGAGGGTGACCTGACCTTGTATTGCAAGGGCGCTGACACCATTATCTATGAACTGCTGGATTCTTCCTGTGGACCCCTCAAGGAAGAGACCATGGAACACTTGAATGTAAGTTCCCCTTGCAGGGGAACCCCTCTGTAGATAACGGGCAGGGTGGGAGTCCCTTGTTCTCTGTGAGCGTCTCTGATGCCACCATTGGAGCTGGAAATGGAACCAACACTGAGGCTGAAAAGTGGGTGATCTCTAAAGCAACCCTAAAGGCATCTCCCTGGGAGATCGGCAAATAGTGTGTAACTTACCATGGAAAGGAAAGAGTTATTCTGTAAAGACTCAGGGGGCCATTGCCTGAAAAACACATTCATCGGATCCTTACATTTAGTTGTGTTTTGGAGTCTGGGTAGTTCAGGCAGTTGGTAACAGGCTACTGAGCCTTTCATCTTTCTAAATACAACCCAGGGCAGCAGTAACCTCAGATTTGACCGTTGCTCTTGTTTTTGTGTCTTTTGCTAGTTGCTCTTCAAATTCTTTTCTGCTCTACCTAATTATACTTTTACAGTTGACTTGCCAGAGTTGATGTTCCTTGCTATTTTCCTCAGTGGTATTTGACTTCCAATTTTTAAAAGGTGTCTTTTATCTCTAACCACCTCTTTCACTCTGTTGTTTAGTCATGGGGGCATTTTTCTTTGAGGTATACACAGAGTTTGAGCCTCTATTTTGCTGTTTTTAAAAGTTTCCATGCAGCTTCCAGGCATTTCACTCTTGTGACTGTCCTTTTAACTTCCGTTTAATGAGCCTCCTTTTTGTGTAGTTCCCCTTTTTGAAGTTAAATGCTACCGTAGTGGGTTTCTTTGGCAATTTTTCCCCTACAAGGAAGTTAAATTTAGTTACATTATGGTCACGGTGACTTAGCTGTTCAGCTATAATCACCTCTTGGATCAGACGCTGTGCTCTACTTAGGACTAAATCAAGAATTGCCTCTCCCCTTGTGGGTTCCAGGACTAGCTGCTCTAAGAAGCCGTCATTAATGGTGTCTAGAAATTTCATCTCTGCCTCCGGTCCTGAGGTGACATGTTCTTAATGAATATAAGGATAGTTGACATGCCCCATTTTTGTTTGGTTTTCTGTTTTTGTAGCCTCTCTAATCTCCCTGAGCATTTCACAATCACTGTCACCATCCTGGTCAGGTGGTGGATAGTACATTTCCACTGTTATACTCTGATTTTTGGAGCATGGCGTTTCTATCTGTGCACATTGTAAGGAGAGTGGTCAGTGTGGATGAGCTATTGCCAGCAGGAGAGTGAGTTTGTGTGTGTGGTTTTTGGAGGGGGGTGTGGGGGGTGTGTGAGAAAACCTGGATTAGTGCTGGAAATGACCCACCTTGATTATCATGCGCATTATAAAGAGAGGTTTCAAAGAGGGATGGGCTATTACCAGCAGGAGAGTGAGTCTGTATGTGTGTGGGGGGGGGAAGGGTTAGAAAACCTGGATTTGTGCTGGAAATGGCCCTACTTGATGATCACTTTAGATAAGCTGTTACCAGCAGGAGAGTGGGGTGGGAGGAAGTTTTGTTTCATGGTCTCTGTGTGTATAGGGCAACAAAAATGATTAGGGGTCTAGAGCACATGACTTATGAGGAGAGGCTGAGGGAACTGGGATTGTTTAGTCTGCAGAAGAGAAGAATGAGGGGGGATTTGATAGCTGCTTTCTACTACCTGAAAGGGGGTTCCAAAGAGGATGGCTCTAGACTGTTCTCAATGGTAGCAGATGACAGAACGAGGAGTAATGGTCTCAAGTTGCAATGGGGGAGGTTTAGATTGGATATTAGGAAAAACTTTTTCACTAAGAGGGTGGTGAAACACTGGAATGCGTTACCTAGGGAGGTGGTAGAATCTCCTTCCTTAGAGGTTTTTAAGGTCAGGCTTGACAAAGCCCTGGCTGGGATGATTTAACTGGGAATTGGTCCTGCTTCGAGCAGGGGGTTGGACTAGATGACCTTCTGGGGTCCCTTCCAACCCTGATATTCTATGATTCTATGATTCTATATAATGTCTTCTGCAGTTTCCACGATATGCTATGCATCCGATGAAGTGAGCTGTAGCTCACGAAAGCTCATGCTCAAATAAACTGGTTAGTCTCTAAGGTGCCACAAGTACTCCTTTTCTATCTGTAGAGATTCTGTGGTACAGTTTGATTCAATTAAGATTCTTACTACGTTTGCCTCTACGCTTTTTTTCACATATAGGGCCACTCCCACACCCCCACCTGTGTGGCCTACTCTGTCATTCCTGTATATTTTGTACCCTGGTATTATCATGTCCCACTGATTATCATCATTCCAAGTTTCCATGATGCCTGTTATGTCTATATCTTCAGTTAATACCCGGCACTCAGGTTCACCCATCTTAGTATTTAGAATTCTTGCATTTGTATATAAGATACAATTAACAAGATAATATTATCTATCGGGGCCTATGCTCATCCCCCAGATGACACTGGCTTTTGCTGGTGCAGTGCAGAACCCAGGGCCCCAGGTAGTGGAAAGTCCACCAGGAGGGGTTACACTGGCACAGACGGCCTGCAGCGAGATAGCAGAGTGAAGTCCCAGCACAGGAAGACAGCAGGCCAGGGCGGGAGGAGGAGATGCTGAGGATGCAGCACATTCCATAGGTAGCTGCAGCTGAAAGCTGCCCTCCCCCAGTGGAACCCACAGGTGGAGGATGGTGGCTCTACCACCTGTCCTCCCCGAGGGAGAATCTGAGCTTTCCAAAAGGGAACCTTGTTGCCGGGCTGGTTACAACAAGCATTGGGGTCCAGATTTTCAGTCACTCATGCTGTGAAGGTGCAGATGTGATTGCTCGTTGAAATCATGCATGCAATGACTGGTGTTCAATGCAAAGAAAGCATGCAGTCACATCAACAGTTCTGCCAAGTAATTGCATGGGCACAACTCTGAAATTCTGGGAGTAGCTCTTTTCTGTGTGTTTTACATAGGCCTCATACAAATACCAGAGACATAGATGCATTGATAATGGAAAACTTTAGAGTCAAAGTGTAGGAAAACCCCTTGGATTTGGTCTTGTATAGGCAACAGACTGCAGTTAAAAACAGATCTGTACAAGAGTAGAGCTGGATTTCCAGGTGCTGGTGAGTTTAAAGTGTTAGATGCAACTTTTCATCCTATTCATTGCAGAAGTTGGGTTGGCATCTTTCGGGTGAGAGGGTGTTTGTAAATAGTGCTCCTTGCAGATCAAGCTAGAAGAGTGTTCCACCGCCTGGACCTCACCTATTCCACCCATGTCTTGCAGGAGTTTGCAGGTGAAGGCTTGAGGACTCTGGTTGTGGCCTACAAAAACCTGCAGGAGGACTACTTTGAGGAGTGGCACAAACGTCACCATGAAGCAAGCACTGCCCTGGATGGACGGGAAGAGAAGTTATCTGAGTTATACGAAGAGATTGAAAAAGACTTAATGGTTGGTCTTTCATGGAATTTGGGTCAAGCTGTGGGCAGGCAGCCAGGAAGTTGGTTCATCAGTAAGCAGATCGCTATGACTTTACATGCGTTGTGTAACTAAAATGGGTAGATCATGGCAGACCTGGGTTTTCACTGATGCCTTGGTGAGCACCCCGTAGCTGTCTGGGAACAGTTTTATATTAACTTGCGTCGGTGTCTGGTTAGCTGACTTTTCGTGGGTGAACACACGAGAGCTGGATGGAGGTGACACTGGCACAGATATTTCATAGCTATCCCTTGTATGTTCAAGTAGTTGAACGATTATTCTTCTGACTTCTAAATGACGAGCTGTAACAGCCCTGTCCTGAGTAGCTCCTGGGTCCCTCTGCATTTCTGGAGGAGCCTTTACTCTGTTCTGTCAGCCTGGGAGGAGAGAGGGGTGTCCACAGAACAGTTTGTGTCAGCTTGAAGTGAATGAAAGCAATGACTAAACTGTGATCTGCAAGCAGGCTCCTCCTGTGACTGCTGCTTTTGAATGCCGCTGGGGTTCACCGGCGTGTGCTACCTGTGGGGACTGAATGAAGAGAAGATACATGCCCTATCTGAATGGAAGCGATGCAGCTTATGCAATCACAGCAGCTCTTATGAAATCTTGGAAACTCTACAGCTGCTTCGTCACGCTCTCTGAGAAGGTTTCTGTTTCCTGTGGGCCTGTGTGTGCACCCTGGAAGAAAGGACTTTATTTGCAGGAAGGAACTGGGGGAGGGATAGCCCAGTCGTGAGAGAGAAAAAGGAGAATCTGGTGTGGGGGATGCTGGCAGGGAGGCCATGAGGAAGTAGGAGGGTCCTGGGTCATGCAGTCTTATGATCCTGCTGAGAGCTGAGGACAGGAGGTTTTCTGTGCAGTGTCAGGGGCCTGCAGAAGGAGCCAGGAGGCAGTAGGGGGAGGTAATGATGGAGAGTGGGGATGGAACCTGGTTAAGTTCAGAGATTTTAAGAACACACGTGTTCAGCTTCATGCTGATTGTATTCAAAGCAAAGGAGAGAGTCATGGAAAGGAAGCTGCTCCCCTCCCCCTTCCACGGTTTGTACACCAGATCTGAGCAGGCAGGCAAAGGCCAGCAGAACTCCTGACAAGGCCCATGGGTTTTCCCCACTGTCCCTGCACAGTACCAGATACCAGAGCTCCATGGTGCTTCACTACAGTTACGGAGAGACCATGGCCACGGGAGAGCTCAGGCCTTCGTCCCAGGGCCCTGTAGCCTCAGTGTGTTCGGAATTCACGAGCATCGTGTGCGCTCTATTGAGCGCTGCTTGGGGAGGACTGAAACGCTTCCAGACCAGATTCAAAAGGTGGCGGAGGGCTTGCAGCTGCCTGGGTGAGAGAGACTTTGACGTTACATCTACGACAGCCCTGGGTGACTCAGCCCCAGGCTGCTGTTGCACGCAGGGCGTCAGAGCAGACCTCGCTCTATTCTGTGACAAGCAGGAGTGGTTTAGTCTTTTTCATCTTTTCTTTTCCATTCCATGCTTCCCTCACCCGATTGCTCACTAGCCGGCTGGTTATGAATACACCGTTAGGCCGCAAGGGACCTGGAGCAAGCCCCACATGTAACTGACTTAATAAGATGTGGTTCAGAGATCCAGGTACCTGTCAGGATGGGTGCCAGCTCTGCATTCTGGAAAGGCGAGTGGGCTTGCTGTTACATTGTCTCTGATTCCAAGGAAGGATCCAAGAACAGCTGACGGAGCAGATGTCTGCTGTTCAGGATAGCAGAGGTCTCTCAAATATAGCGTAGGAGGTTTTAGTCCTGAAGCCCCAGTCAGACCCAGGCACTGGCTCAGAGCCCGAGACCTGAACTCTGAGCCTACCCCAACAGCAGGGAGAAAGCTCAGTGATAGGCTCTGCCTAAAAACCTCAGCTAGAAGCTAGAGCCGAAATCTCATTTGCATCTGATCATCACCTCCCTGGGCCCACGTGTCACCAATATTCGAGGTCAGTGGTTGTTGCCAACAAGTAGGGAAAGAGACTCTTAAAACTGTTTGTGCCCTGACACATCCGTGTGGACAATAGTCCCGCCTGTAAGGTACCGCGCTGCGCTGCGGCACGTGCAGGGCGGGTGGAGAAAGAGAACGGCCTCCAGTCCTGTAAGCAGGTACCTGAGCGCTTTATGCACGCACGCGGGCCAGCCGGGTCAGCGGGATGACTCACGTGCACGAGGGTTTGTGGGGTCAGGGCCACAATAACGTGTACAATAATGGAGCCGAGTGGAATCAAGCCCGGGCTGAGCCCCACGCCCTGTGTGTGCGGCCAGAAGGACGGAGCAGAAGTGACTGCGCTCTCCTCTAGTGCTGACCACTGGGGAGCTCACACATTTCCCTCTGTCTTTGAAGCTGCTAGGTGCCACGGCTATTGAGGACAAGTTACAAGATGGAGTCCCCCAGACGATTGAAACCCTGACCAAAGCCCACATTAAAATCTGGGTTCTGACTGGAGACAAGCAAGGTAAAGGGGATGGTCTGGGACAGACACACACTGCTTTGGGCTACTGCCTCTGACTTTCCTCTCCTCTCCTATGGATAGGCTGTTCCCTCCATTGCCTGCATCCTGATTCTGCCTCCTTTTGAGCACCGAGGAGAGGGCCGATCCTGAGAGCCATGCTCAGTGTTTACTCCGGCAAAACTCCACGGGTCTGAATGGTCAGGCCTAGTGTGAGTCCTGAGGCTGCGGGCACTCTGGAGGGTGGGAGCGATAGAGACAGTCCTCGGGAAAGGAGCCAGCACACGCACACGCACACCTACCTGCCCTGGTGACAGAGGAGTCCCTTGAAGATTCCCAGCCCTGTCTGATCTGGTGAAAGGGAATGGAAAGACCCAGTCCTGCTTTCCTGAAGCCAGGGACTTGGTGTTAGATATGATCTTTGTTAGCACCATGATTAATGATCTGGAATGGGGGTGGGGGAGGAGGGCCCACAGCATGTCACAGAAATTTGCAGAAAGCACTAAGTGGGGAAGGGTTGTGGTCACAGAGAATAAATTCCTGCAGTTGTCAGGCTGTCTGGAATGGCTCACGAAGGTGGGTGCCAACCTCAGGGCAGACTGTTACAAACGGGCACAAACCCCACACTGGTTGTGTCTTCTGTCCTTAGATTTTGCCAACCAATTACCAGGTGTGAACTCCTCAGGCACCACAACAGCCTAACCATGGAGTCACAGACAGCCCTCTTGGGCACTCAGGTCTGCCTTGCCACCCAGGGGAGCCTGCCCTTGTGATAGATGATCCCTTACTCCAAAAATCACAGCACTATTCAGGTTACTCCCAATCCCAAAGGACCAGCCACTTCCCCCATGTCAATGGTACCTTAGATCTCTCACCAAAGACTGCGCTTGTAGCCAATCCTGTTATAAACTAACTAAAGGTTTATTAACTAGGAAAAAGAAAGGAGAGTTGTTTGCAAGGTTAAAGCAGGTAACATATGCACAGAAATGATTTACAGTCCTAAGCTTGGTTGACACTACACACTTACTTGGTATAATTGCGTCGCTCAGTGGTATGAAAAATCCATCCCCCTGAGTGATGTACGCTGACCTTACCCTGCAGTGTAGACAGCGCTGGGTCAGCGGGAGACGCTCTCCTGCCTCTCATGGAGGTGGAGTTAAGCTGGTGGGAGAGCTCTCTCACTGGCTTAGAGCGTCTTCACCAGACATGCTACAGGTGCGCAGTGCGCCAATGTAAATTCGTAGGGTAGACCAGCCCTTAGCTTCCAAAAAGCAGCAGGAGCTGCTGTAATGTGCAAGCTCTATATGTCCTTTAGGGGTAACCCAGGCTAAGCAGCTAGGGGATCCCTTGCTTATGCTTAGAAATACTGCCCTCTCCAAATGCCAAGCAGCCTGGTGATACAGAGCCTTCCCCCATAGTTCATACTGTAAGGGGACATGGGTTTGCGTACTTCATAGGTGTGGGGGAGCAATCCACAAAGTCTCCTGTCCACTGATGTTCCCCAGTGGTTCATCTGGTGTCTATGGGTGTCCTTCTGTTGGGCAGGGGACACCCCTAGTGGGTCACTGGTATGTCACACTTGGTCATGCTCCTCTCCTGACTGGGGGTTTCCAGTGTCATAATTCTGGAACACTTCTGTAGTTACCCCTATTCCCTGTAGCATGGGGCGCAGCTATTACCAGTGAGATCAACGCCTGCAGCAGCTCGCACACAGTTCATAAAGGGCAAACACTACACACTTCCTTAGAAACGTAACATCTGTTTTAGCAATGCTAGGACACAGGTGAGCCACATGGGTTTCCAGCTGGGCATTTGTCAGTGTTTTCAGGGAGGTCTAGTGGCCTTGGCATGAGCTGGTACCTGGTCTGCCAACCTGAGAGCAGCATTTTTCTGTGGAGCTTCATTTTCCCGAGAACTAAACAACAAATGGAACCACACAACCTGTAGCTGCCTCTCTGGTCCTCATGACCTCCCCACCTGCATCTGGAGAGCTGGAGAGAACGTTTCTATTATGCCTTTCTTCCCCAAAGAGGCCAAATGGCTTTTTGGACATGGGCCAGATCCTTAGGTGGTATAAATTGACATTGTTCCTTTGATGTCAGCAAGCTCAGGATCCGGCCCTTTTTACCTTCAGTCCTGCTGAAATCCAGCCAGTTCTCGGGTACAGGGCTGAAGGCAGCGTGTTGCAAAGCAGGAGAAATGCCATTCAGGGACACGGGCAAAGGGCCCTGGTCTCCTCAGAAGTGCCTTTGTATCATCAGGGTCCATGCACAGCAGGTGACCCACATGCAGTAAATTGCATGGGAAAGTCAGTGCATCCACTTCAGCAGCAGGAAGAGCTGAGTCTCTTGTGCCGAGATGTCAATCTCTGTGGCCCTAGGAAGCCCGGTCTCTGACGAGATGCACAGTACTCGTCAGTCATGGAAATGGCCCAAGGAGAGCGCAGGGTGGCTGGGTAACCGATATCATTCCTGTCTGAGTCTGAATGAAATTTTTGATTTTTCCAGAGACTGCCGTGAATATTGGCTACTCCTGCAACATGCTGCATGATGACATGAAGGACGTTTTCATTATTGAGGGCAACAGCTCTGAGGACGTGTTAGATGAACTCAGGTAAAGAGCCAGATTGTGCATCGCCACGTGGTATGTTTAGCATAGAGAACTGGAGGGTGTTTGTGCCATTCTAGCCTTCTGTCTTCATAGGATCATAGACATGTAGGACAGTAACAAGGGACCTTGATAGGCCATCTGGTCCAGTCCCATGCACTGTGGCAGGACTGCGTATTATCTAGACCATCCCTGAGAGGTGTTTTTCTAAGCTGCTCTTAAATGCCTCCATTGACGGGGATTCCACAACTTCCCTTGGCAATTTGTTCCAGTGCCTAACCACCCTGATGTCTAACTTAAATTTCCCTTGCTGCAATTTACGCCCATTGCTTCCCGTCCTTTCCTCAGTGGATAAGTATGTACTTGAAGGCTGTTATCATGTGGCGCCTCAGTCTTCTGCTCTCCAGACTAAACAAACCCAATGTTTTCAATCTTCCCTCACAGGCCATGTTTTCTCGACTATTATTCCTTGTTGTTGCTTTTCTCTGGGCTTTCTCCGATTTGTCCACATCTTTCATCTAACACAGTTCACCAAAAGTGAACTTTAACTCTAGACTGGCTGTCTCTGAAAGGTCTGCCCTAATTCAGCCAGCAGAGATGGGCTTGATGCAGGAATCATGGAGTGAAATTCTGTGGCCTGTGCTATGCATGTCTGACTAGAGGATTATGAATGGTCCATTCTGGCCCTAAAATTGATGTAAAAAAGGACAGTGGTGACCACTCTGGATCGTCGTGGGCCAGAGGGTCTGGGGCCATGGTGCCTTCAGTTGTGGACATAAAGTGGTTCTTGCTGCACCAACAGGTCACAGAGTCACAGACTTTAAGGTCAGAAGGGACCACTATGATTGTCTAGTCTGACCTCCTGCACAACGCAGGCCGCAGAATCTCACCCACCCACTCCTGTAATAAACCCCTAACTTTTGTCTGATCTATTGAAGTCCTCAAATCATGGTTTAAAGACTTCAAGGTGCGGAGAATCCTCCAGCAAGTGACCCGTGCCGCACGCTGCAGAGGAAGGTGAAAAACTCCCAGGGTTTCTGCCAATCTGCCCTGGAGGAAAATTCCTTCCCGACCCCAAATATGGCGATCAGCTAAACCCTGAGCATGTGGGCAAGACTCACCAGCCAGACACCCAGGAAAGAATTCTCTGTAGTAACTCAGATCCCACCCCATCTAACGTCCCATCACAGGCCATTGGGCATAGTTACTACTAATAGCCTAATTTTTGGCAATTAATTGTTCTTTGACTATCCCATCATATCATCCCCTCCATAAACTTATCAAGCTCAGTCTTGAAGCCAGATATGTCTTTTGGCCCCACTGTTCCCCTCGGAAGGCTGTTCCAGAACTTCACTCCTCTGATGGTTAGAAACCTTCGTCTAATTTCAAGCCTAAACTTCCAAGGTCATCCTTTTTTCTGGTCCCGTAGCTGGATGCTTTTTTCAGCTCGTCCGTAGGGAGGAGCCAGTCTGTTCTTCATGTCTGATCCTAAGCTGATGATGGGGGTGTTGGTGGGGAGCCGGTGTCTCAGAAGGCCCTGCCTGATGGGAGGGGTAAAGATGGTTTGAAGCCGCCTTTGTGCCTGCTCCAGAGGCCAGTACAAGCTCCAGGGGCTGCTATAACTTCCAGGGGTCATCCCACAGCTTCCTACGGGCTGCTTTGCATCCCAGCCCCAGCCAGCCTCGAGGCTAGGCGCTTCAGGGGCAGGGAATCCTAGGGCTCCATATCCTCGCCATACACTGCTCTGTCACTAGAGGAATTCTCCGAGGGCTACTCCAGCCCTGTGTGCTGCCAGAGTCCTTCAAACCCTCTGCAAGAAGAATGATACTAACAAGGGGGAACATGTTTTTCTTTAAAAAACCTGGGTTTAAGAAAATAACATACATTTGTTTCTGTATTTTTAATGACTGATCCTTTTAAGGACTGCAAGGAAGAAAATGAATCCGGATTCCTTCCTGGACAGTGATGAAATTAACATCAAGTTTATAAACCCTTCCACGAAGTCAAGGATCTTACCTGAAGAGCAAGCGAATGGGGTGTATGGCCTGGTTATTAACGGCCATAGTTTGGTAAGGATGGCTTGGTGTGCCTGCTGCCGTCAGGCTTGTCAAAGAGTTGGCGGCGGTTCCCTGGAAAACCTGACTCTTCGTGTGCAGGAAAGCCGCTAGCTTTTCTCACGCGGAACCTGGAGCCTGGACCAGCTCCATGAGAGTGGTGACAGAGTCCCAGTGTTGCCACATTCACATCTGTGATCCTGTGTAAACAAAAATATCAACGGCGAGTGGAGAGCAGCACCATGTTTGTTATGGCTAAACGCAGAGCATTCCATGGCCCATTGATTTGTGTGCATGGAGGGACATTACTGAGGCTTGCATATAATATTTTGTTAGATGAGGTTTTTGTGCATTGAGGTTGTTTTGGAAAGTGGTAAAAACTATTGCTCTCCATAGCATGGTAAAACCGAATCATGAAAAGGTCTCTCCAGCTGAGCAAGCCTGCCTGCTGCTGATGGGAGGGACGCGGGGGTGTGGGTGACTCACACAGCGTACTGTTTTTGGAATAAAGGAAATCTGGGCTGCTGCTTTGCTGCCTTAAGTGGAAAGGGCAGCTGGCCTGCTGCATGGCTCTGGGGAGGAGGGAGTCATGCGGATTCCCTCCGTGAATGTCTGCAGAGAAGACATTAAAGCACAAGAAGCACATTCTGTAAGAAATGTGAAAAGGCAGAAATGTGTCCCTACCTGCCAGGCAGTGTCGGAGGGATGAGTTTCTGAGCAGACGTCCAGTTATCTTTGTTGATTTCAGGAATGGAAATAACACATCCTAATAAAGTAAAAGGTCAACACTGGGAAGGAAGATTAATTTTGTTTGTCTTTTTCTTATGACCCGTTCTAGTAGCCTTTCTTAAAGCACTCCCAAATTGTAAATCAGTCCATCTGGGACGTAGTTTTGTTTGGGGGTTTTTTGGAGGCAGGGGGCTTGGAGCCTGTAGATCAGCCAGATGAATTTTACATGGGTCCCAGGTTTGGCAGGAAAGGGAATTATGCAGGGTCCATTGAGGAATGTTCGTGGGAGTGGATTAATTGTAAGTTACAGCATGTTTATAATTGTAATAGAAAGTCAGTGCTGCAGGGTCTTCTCAGGATACAAACCTCTACTCTCACCTTAGGAACTAAGCCAGAAGGAGTGAGCAGAGACCCACCCACCAAGGTCAAGAGGGCAAACTCCGCTAGTGTCACTGCTAATAATGAAAAGGGGGATCTTTGGTGATAGAGGCAGGTGTCATTGCTGCTCTGAAATCTCATCCCAGCTCTTATTCTTGGCCTAGTAGCTCCTTTGGGCATCATGACTCCCAGGCACTTTCTCTGACACAATGGGTTAGTTATTCTTCCTCCTGCTGGTTCTGTGGTTCGGGCTGGCGCTGTATCTGGACTGACCTCACTTTCATAGCATGTTCTCCTCCGCTCCACAGGCTTATGCACTAGAAGGGAACTTGGAGCTCGAGCTGGTGCGAACAGCCAGCATGTGCAAAGTGGTGATCTGCTGCCGGGTGACCCCCCTGCAGAAAGCCCAGGTGGTGGAGCTGGTGAAGAAGTACAAGAAGGCCGTGACCCTGGCGATCGGTGATGGGGCAAACGATGTCAGCATGATCAAAAGTAAGTAGAGGCAGCCCTGCCCAGCTGTCTCCTGGTGTGTTCTTCCTCCCTGGCACACAGCAGTGCCCATGCTGCAAGAAGCATAGGAGCTGCTCTGCTAGTGCAAGGCTCTCTAATCTGGAACTTGTCCTGGATCCAGATTCTTCTGTGCCATGGTCACATCACTGCTACCAGCAGCCAGAGCTGTCAGACAGTCCCAAAGGCAGTCACTTTCACATCTTCATACATCTGTCTCTCTGCACATCCCTCTGTTTGGAGTCAAAGTAGACCTTGGTCAATAAAATTGTACCTTCATCCCTGCTAGGCAGCATGGGGTCTTTGAAATCTGGATGTATTCCAGACCTACAAACTTTCCTGCAGGGCTCAGATTCCTTACTGGTGCAGCTTAGCGATAGCTTTCACACCAGACTGTGTCTGAGGCCTCAGCAGGGTTCTTCCTAACTCCATTACCTTGTCTTTACACGAGGATCACCCGAGTCACAATGTCCCAGTGCTTTTTAGATACCTTATTTCACTAGGCAGGGAAAGAACATGCCCTCCAGGGAGTTTCCCAGGTCACCTTCCTGCCAAGTGCAGTATTAGTTCTAAAGGAGAGAAAAGATTCTTTACCTCACGCTCCGTCCGCTCCCAGGTTTGTCGTCTCAGTGAGAGATGTGGCTCCATGTCGAGGTACCAGAGCTGAGAGCCATTTCTGGCTTGTGAGGGTTTTCTCCCCTTCATAAATCCAAACCTAGGTTCTGATGGACAGCATTACAGCGATGCGTTACCTGGACCGCGACAGAGGGGGTTGCTCTAGCCAGTTGTGTTAGGAAAAGTTCCCATTCATAAAGTTCAGTGTCATCACTGGATGGGTCCAGTGTCTCCTCCACCAGGGAAAGAAGACACAGTGACAGACTCTTAGAGCAGAATTGACACTCAACCGTGCAAGTGCTCTATCAAGGGCTCCATCTCGTATTAATTTTTTTTCTACAAGGGGGCAAATACCAGTTAAGTCCTTTCGCACCAGGGATACTGTGCTTGTCGATGGTTCTGATTCAAGGGCAAGCAAAACCTAACATCAATATTGCATTTGTTTCCTGCACGAAGAGCAGGAACTTCTCTATATGTCGCCCTGGATTGAATTTAAAGGGCATTCCAGTGTCGGTTTAGTTGGTACCAAGTTGCTGTCAATAGCCTTGACTAGAGACTGGCAATTTTGTCATTCAGTATCGTGAATATGAGATTAGTATCTGAAAGTCCTGCTTTCCAAATCATTTCGTCGCCTGCCTCCAAGATGAGTGGGAGTCTCCACCAAGGTTCAGAGTTTCTCTGGTCAACAGCTTGAATCTGGATAGTGGACTCTTGGACAGGAACGTTTATACTAAGGTCCAAAAGATTCTACTGGAAAGCAGAAATCTTTGATCTGCCAAGGCTACTCCATGAACTGAGAGAGATTTCCCCATCTGAGCAGCTCCAAAGCAGGTGGGCCTGATAACGGGCTCATTGGCCATTACCTTTGGACTATTTATTATACTTGGCATAGTGTAAAACAACAATTTTTTGATTTCTGCCAAGAGACGCTTCGTTGCCTTCTCCAAAGTGGGGAAGGTGGACGAGGAGTATGAATACAGACTCCATCTCTAGGAACTCCGGTGCCAGATAAGTAACCTCCATTTCTTCCTTGAGCAGCCTCTGCACATTCCCCATGGTGGGAGTTCAGCGAGCAGTACCTCCCACAGGAAAGCAGGCTATGCAGCTTTAGGCAAACAAGGACAGCAGGGCACCAAAACGAGCATCCGCTCCAGGTGAAAGGACCAAAAAGTGAACAGAGGTGACCGAACTGCTGGCTCCCCTAGAACAAGTCACAATGAGGGAAAATCTGATGAGGTTCAACAAGGACAAGTGCAGAGTCCTGCACTTAGGACGGAAGAATCCCACGCACCACTACAGACTAGGGACCAAATGGCTCGGCAGCAGTTCTGCAGAAAAGGACCTAGGGGTTACAGTGGACGAGAAGCTGGATATGAGTCAACAGTGTGCCCTTGTTGCCACTTATACAGCCCAAAATGTGTAAGTCAGAGTATTGCCAGCAGATCGAGGGACGTTCCAGAAACTCATAGCTCGGGACCTTGATCCCACAAGTAGGACTTTGCAGAGCCCATCTCGATGAACGCGGGTTACAGGTAAGTAACCAAGTCAGTGTAGATGTTCCTCTCGGCTTCCAAGCCAGATTCTGCTCCCCACCCACCTAGCCCTGCTGACTTCAGTGGGAATGACAGAGACTAGAGCGTGACCCTCCCTGGGCACGTCTCTGCTCCCAGAGCTGACGGCTGATCTCGTTCCCATGTTCCACTCTCCCAACACGCACGGAACTGCCATAGATCTCCTCTCCAGTCTGGCTCCATCATGATCTTCGTGAGGCACCACAGGGTTGGTAGAGATAGAATGAAACCCATTATTGGCCAGGGCTCCAGGGCTGCCACTCGGATGGCTTTCACCAGCAAGACATTCACCTGGCCAGCAGAAAGAACACTCCGTTCTGCGGGTGTCTGGCAGCCCCAGATCAGAGCTGCCTGAATGGGCAGGTTGTGAAGTAAGTGTTTCCTGGGTGGGGAAGTTCCATGATCTGTTCCCAGCTGGGTATGTGGCCAGCCAGGGTTGCTGATCTTTGTTGGTTTGTTTTAGATAGTCCCTTTTTTTTAAAGACTCAGGACCGTGTGGGTGCACCCAGAGTGGGTCTGTGTCCCCCTGAGTGCCTGTCAGTGTTACCCTTGTCCTTCCACCAGTCCCTCTGCCCGTCTACTACTCCCACTCGTTACTGTGATTGCAAACCCTTTGCGGCAGTGTATCAGTACAGCCCTCATCCCAGGGAGGGCCTTGATCCTGACTGGGGCCTCTGGGCACTCCGGCAGTGCAAATAGTAGCTGCTGACAGACCTGTGAGGAGAGTGAAAAGAGACCACTTGGGTGCCTGTAAATGTTCTGTAGAGTTTTGTGTGAATGTCTTAGCGTCCCCGTGTGACCCCTGGGGCACCTCCCAGCCCTCCCGGTCAAGCCCTGAAACGCAGCCTTCTAGTCTCTGACAGTACTGTTTCTTTATTTGGTGCCTTATGACTACAACAATTCCTCACACTAGATTTAATTAAGTAAGATTATTCAGAAGAGTCTCTTGTTAATCTTCCTCACTTTAATTTATACAAATTGATTAACCGGGGCCTTTTAATTAAGAAAGAAAAGACTAAGTCGGGGGCTTCAAGGGAGATGATAAGTCAGGCAGCCAGTCAAGAAAGGGGGGAAAAAAGCATGTTACAGGGATAATTAGAAAATGCCGCCACCACCACGAAAGGATGGGGACTCAGAGTTCTCCTCGACTCGTTATTCCATAGGAACTTCCGAATCCAATCAACCCCCAGCCATCAAGAATGGTGTCATTAGTTAAATCTCTATCGTTAGCTGTCACATTAAACTTATGTCTCTGTTTAATAAATGCAAGTTATTATTAAGACTTTTCTGTGTAAATGTTTGATTGAACTAATAATGCCCACAGACTATAAGATTCTCAGGCTGGTTTGTACTAGATGGACTGTTGGTCTGACCCAGAATGGCCATTCTTATGTTCTTAGTGTATAGAAGCATAGTATGCAACTGGGGGTGTGGGGGCGGCCATGCACACTCCATGCATTTAAACACATCTCAAAGGTCATTTTCTCGCAATGGCAATATTATAAAGTTGGTTTGTGCTGCTGGAAAACATTGACAGTCAAGGAAAAGATTCATTGTCATTAGCACATAAATGAACTCAGCTGTTGGAAATGTACAAATTAGTACTCAGAAACCAATCTGTTACTTAGCAGCCTGCAGTGTGACTGGTGGGATGCAGGAATGCCCTCTGCTCAAGTGTGGGTGTGACCCACAAAGATTACATGTCCCAGCATACAGTGGGTAGTCTAATAAACACTGACGCTACCAAAGCTCTCATTGTAATGATCTGCATTCTCCTCTTTTTGCAGCTGCCCACATTGGGGTCGGTATCAGTGGCCAGGAGGGGATGCAGGCTGTGCTGTCCAGCGACTTTTCCTTCGCACAGTTCCGTTACCTGCAGCGCCTGCTCTTAGTCCACGGGCGATGGTCCTACATCCGCATGTGCAAGTTCCTCAGATACTTCTTCTATAAGAACTTTGCCTTCACATTAGTTCATTTCTGGTATGGATTCTTCTCCGGCTTCTCTGCACAGGTGGGCCAGTTTCTGTGTTCCTGTCACACCCTATATTAAATGTGATGATAATCCTTTTCCTGCCCTAACATCTTCCAGCAGAGGAGCCCAAAGCACTTTACAGACAGGACTGAAGAGCCCCCTTCTCGTCCCGCTGTGAGGTACTCTGTGGAAGTCCAGTTATCCCCCTTTTCCTGATGGAGTCACTGAAGCATAGAAAGGCCAAGGGCCAGATTTTTTCATCATCAGCTTTGGGTGCCTACATAACTTGCACAGTGTGGTCCTGAGTGACTTGTCTGAATCACATGGGGATCCTGCGGAACCCAGCTTTCCTGACTCTCAGTCCTGTGGACAAAAGTAGCTTCCTCTGCAAAATGCAGCCATGATGAGACAAGCCAGCTCCTTCCTTGGGGCAAACATTACTCATATGTCTTCATCATTCCGAGTGTTTCTGGCTGGGATACTTCTTCTTCTTCCCATGGGCACTGGTAGTGAATTTCCCTAGCTGATGTTCTCACCCATTCTCCTGCTCCATTGCTGACAGCAATGGGGTGCTCAAGGCCTGCTTAACACCGGTAGCCACCCAGTGACACTTTTCTCTGGTGTCACGGAATTTCACATGCTCATCAGGATTTTGTGAAAGGATGTTGATGTAAAATTATTGAGTATTTTGTAAATCCAGAAGCGGGGATGGGGAGGCCGTTCCATTCATGAGGAGACCACTTGGGAAAACATGCGAGAAGGGGGAAGGAAATCCACGGGCTGGTTCACATTATAGGTAGGGCAGGGGTGTCAAGGCAGGGACCTGGCCGGGCCTGAAGCGTATGCTGGGGCAGAGCTGGGCAATGCCATGGCTGCCTTTGTTGGTTTAAGCAACATGCCACAAAATTATTTGAAGCCCAAATCTCCTGTGGATTGTAGCTGCTTCCCAGGGAAGTCTGTACGGTGAAAAGCCACGTGCTGTGACCCACGTCCCCTGCACCCGTACTCTTAGTGCTAGCTACAGGGGAACACGCGGGTGCTTCACTGTAGCACGGGGGAGACACAGCTAATGTGACAGTGTTCGGCCAGGAAAGTGCCCCGGGGCTAACAGGCAGCAGACGGAGCAGAGAGCAGGTCAGCATTTCTCCCAGCAGGCCTCTGATATACGGGTCAGAAGGCGGCATCCCACACCGGCCTCAGTTGCAATTTCTGCGACTTCTGCAGGGGCCTGTGATGGATCACTGCTGCCACCTAGTGGCTGTCATAGCACCCTACTGCCACCTCATAAGAAACATAGAGCAGCGGTTTTCAAACTGTGGGTCGCAACCCCATTTTAATGGGGTCGCCAGGGCTGGTGTTAGACTTGCTGGGGCCCAGGGTCAAAGCCAAAGACTGAGCCCCACCACCTGCGGCCGAAGCCGAAGGGCTTCAGCCCTGGGTGGCAGGGCTCAGGCTTCGGCTTCAGCCTGGGGCGGCGGGGCTCAGGTTACAGCCTCCCCTCCTGCGTCGCTGAAGCACTTGGGGTTCAGCTTCCGCCCCGCCCCTCCCGCCCAGGGCTGCGGGGCTCAGGCTTCAGCTTTGGCCCCCCGGCCCGGGGCAGCGAGGCTCAAATGGGCTCAGGCTTCAGTCCCCTCTCCTGGGGTCTTGTCATAATTTTTGTTGTCAGAAGGGGGTCGCAGTGCAATGAAGTTTGAGAATCCCTGACACAGAGGACCAAAAAAATGCCACCATGGCTAACCAACAGAGTAAAAGAAGCTATTAGAAGCAAAAAGGCATTCTTTAATAATTGGAAGTCAAATCCTACCAAGGAAAATAGAAAGGAGCATCAGCTCTGGCAAGCCATGGGTAAAAATATAATTAGGAAGGCAAAAATGTTTTTGAAGAACAACTACCCAAAAACTCAAAATCTAACAGCAAAAAAAATTTAAGTACATCAGAAGCAGAAAGCCTGGCAAACAACCAATGGGGCCACTGGACACTGAACATGTTAAAGGAGCACTCAAGGAAGATACGGCCATTGCAGAGAATCTAAATTAATTCTCTGCATTGGTCTTCACAGCTGAGGATGTAAGGGAGATTCCCAAACCTGAGCCATTCTTCTTAGGTGACAGATCTGAGGAACTGCCTCAGCTTGAGGTGTGACTGGAGAAGGTTTTTGAACAAATTCATAAATTAAACAATAAGCCACGATGACCAGGTGGCATTACCCAAAGGTTCTGAAGGACCTCAAATATGAAATTGCAAAACTACTAATTGTGATATGCAAACTATCACTTAAATCCACTTCTGCACCAGCTGACTGGAGGATCGCTAATGTAACGCCAATTTTTTAAAAAGGCTGCAAAGATGATCCCGGCAATTACAGGCCGGCAAGCCTGACTTCAGTACCAGGTAAATTGGTTGAAACTATAGTCAGAATTATCAGACACACAGATGAACACAATCTGCTGGGGTTTTTGTAAAGGGAAATCATGCCTCACCAATCTATTAGAATTCTTTGAGGGGATCAATGAACATGTGGACAAGGATGATCCAGTGGATATAGTGTAATTAAACAACGAGGAGTCTGGTGGCAGCTCAAAGACTAACAGATTTATTTGGGCCTAAGCTTTCGTGGGTAAAATACCCACTTCTTCAGATACATACCGATCCTGGTATGACTCATAATAAACTTAATAAATAATCATCATAATCTGAAAACGAGAGGGCCCAGATAGTTCTGTATTTCAGTTCATTTGTGTTTAATTTCATTTATTATCTATTTTCTTCAGTGTAAATTTGGGGGTCTTTTTATTTATTGATTTGTTCTTTTAAAGGAAGCTGCAGGATTTTGGCTCAATATTCCAGAACTGCCCAGCTGTTTTTCAGTGCTGGGCTGAGGCCAGTGGGTGCCATTTACTTTTCAGTCGCATGCAGCAGCCTGGACAGGTGCTGTTTGTGCCACAGATTGAATTTTGAAACGTGAACAGCAAAGGAATTGTTTTGCAATGGTTTGTGCCCTTTACGCCCGGCTTGGAGCTGGAGCTCAGTGTCCTGGGCCTAGCCCTTAGGCCGGCCCTCTGCTCGGGGGCGAATGGCACCTTCTGTGAATGAAGATGTGAAAGACAGACAAGTGGGCAGGGTCATTGATTGCCGTTACAGACGAACAGAGGCATCCCTTTGCTAACTGACCTCTCCACTCTTTTCTAGACTGTGTATGATCAGTGGTTCATCACCCTCTACAATTTGGTGTATACCTCCCTCCCGGTGCTAGGAATGAGCCTCTTTGACCAGGTAACCTTTACTATTAATACCCAGGCTCACCTCTAGGGGGTTTATTCCTGGATTCTTTGGCTCAGTTCCGTGATCCCTTCTGGACAGGAACTAGATGAATAAAACCTGTGCTAGAAACTGAAGCAATTTCCTTGCAATGAGTAGAGCGCAGAGCACAGTTCTGAAGTGTGTGGGAGCAGATTCTGTCTTGACACGAATGTATGGCCCCTGGTTTGAGAATGGCTGGAGCCCTCTGGGTTGCACTGTTAGCGACAGTAATGGAAAAGGTGCCCTCTACAACCCTCGCCTAATAGGAGAGTATTCACAGCCTGTTGGGCCTGGACTTGAAACCTGAATCAGTCCTTAATCTTCCTTGACTAAGGATTAAGCAATGGCTTCAAGGTGTGGCCCAATAACCAATGTCCTATATTTCTGTAGTGCTATTTGTAAGCCCTTTACAATCATGTACATGCAACTGCTTCTGGGGTGAAGGCTGGTGACTAACAAGTGCACACGTAAGAATGGGGGTGGGGAATTTTGGCCAGGGACACTGGTGTAGATCCCTAATTATACAAAAAAGCTGTGAGATCTTCAATCCTTTCTGGAAAAGTCCTTTACAAATTAATAGAAAATAACCTTGGTATAGGAATGCTGAGCCATCCAATGAAATGCGGTGGATGATTATATCCCTGATGTAGAATTCTACAGCATGGTTAAAAAAAACCTATAGAAAGGATGTTGTGTGAATCACTCCCTTTGGTCTGGATGTCATGTTCCTATGTAAAATCTGTAGGATTTTAGAGTAATTTCTATAGAACTCTGTTCTGAGTCTCGAGGGTCCTGCTGATAGTAACCCTATGAAATTGCGTACGATTTTTAAGGAAATCCATGCAGAGCACACCTTGGTTAGGAAGTCTCCCATAGGGCCTGGTATGGTGCAATCTGAGTAGGTGTCCCATGTCGGAGGCATGCATCAACCATGCCGGGCTATGAGCATAGGGTTCTGGGCAGCCTAGGTGGTTCAGATCTGACTCTTTGATCTCTGGCTCCATGATCCCTTGGAGTGTGACCAGTGTCTCTAGATAAAGCAAATACTTAGTAATATATTAATAAAATGGATCACTAAAGGCACAGAGCACACAGTCGTGTCCCCAGAAGACTTTCTGGGGGATGCCCACTGTCCTATCATGTGTATTTTTATCTTAGCTCCTTTATATGTTTGAAGCTATATCCTCTGTACTGCTGCCCTTTCCCAAGCAGTGGCAGATTTTGGTCTTTATTTTGGGGAAGGGAAACTGAATGTTGTGAAGGCCAAAAGAGTAACTGGGTTGAAAAAAGCATTGGATAAGTCCATGGAGGACAGGTCCATCAAGATGGTCAGCATGCTCTGGTTTCAGAGTAACAGCCGTGTTAGTCTGTATTCGCAAAAAGAAAAGGAGGACTTGTGGCACCTTAGAGACTAACCAATGTATTTGAGCATGAGCTTTCGTGAGCTTGAGCTGTAGCTCACGAAAGCTTGTGCTCAAATAAATTGGTTAGTCTCTAAGGTGCCACAAGTACTCCTTCAGCATGCTCTGGGCGTCCTTAGACCTCTGCCTGCCAAAAGCTGGGAGTGGATTACAGTAGATAGATGAACATCAAAACTCCCCTGTCATGTTCATTCCCTCTGGGGCACCTGGCCTTGGCCACTGTCAGCAGACAGGACACTGGGATAGATGGACCTTTGGTCTGACCCAGTCTGGCCGTTCTTATGTTCATATGACACAGACTGAGTATTTTCTAGTGTAACTCATTTGCACTGTCAAGAAAGTCCTGAGTCTTGTTCACCTTGAACTTGACTGAAGCTACCCACAGGCCATTGCCCCGCACCCCACCCCCCAGCTAAGACAGCACTGAGTTAAACCCTGCTGCCAAGAAAGATTCATTCATCAATTCCAAGGCCAGAAGGGACCACTGTGATTAGCTAGACTGACCTCCTGGAGAATGCAGAGATCTCCCTCCTCCTTCTTGCCCTCGATCTCTGAATCAATCATAGAATATCAGGGTTGGAAGGGACCTCAGGAGGTCATCTAGTCCAACCCCCTGCTCAAAGCAGGACCAATCCCCAATTAAATCATCCCAGCCAGGCTTTGTCAAGCCTGACCTTAAAAACTGTGCCTTTAACATGCTCCCTCTTCCCCGCTCCACCTAGTGCCTTCTTTTCTTCACCCGGAAAACCCCTGAGCCCCAGCTCACTGTCCTGGGGCCTCATGGCGCTCACTTTCTCAATACTATGTATGGACCCATGCAGACCAAAGAGATGGGTTAACGCTCACAGTCCCCTTAATCACCCTCTGGTGTGATGGCCACAGCCAGGGCTCATGGGGGTCTCCAGGCCAGACCCTCTATGCTTACCCCTTTCTGTGGAGCGCTTCATACGGAGCACTTGTCTCCGTCATTCAGAGCCTGCATTCCATTGCTGTCTTTGCCCCAGCAATATAACAGTGGCATAACCTGGCCCTACCTGCATTGCAGAGGCTAAACGGGTGGGAACTTGAGAGACATCCAGTGGCTCACAGGCTCAGGGCTCCATGTGAGACAGTCCTGGACACTGGGCTGGAGCGTGCCTCGTAAGGCATGCAACCTCCATTTCTCCTTCTCATCAGCACTGGGAAGGTAAAACCCACCTTGGAGAACATGCCCTGAGTGCTCTGGTGATGTGACCTGTTGGGCAGCATGGCTAAGTGGTGTGCTGGGGCTCTCCCACGCAGGAACGCATGTCACAGCTGGGGTCGGGGGGGGTCCATGTCACTGCTGGGCTGCCAGCCTCTCCCCTCTGTTCCCAGGACGTGGATGACCGCTGGAGCATGCAGTTCCCTCACCTCTATGAACCCGGGCAGCAGAATCTCTACTTCAACAAGATCGAGTTTGTCAAGTGCGTGCTGCATGGGATCTACAGCTCCCTCATTCTCTTCTTCATCCCCTATGGGGCCATGTACGACACCGTGAGAAGCGATGGGAAAGCCATTGCTGACTACCAGTCCTTCGCACTGATGGCCCAGACCTGCCTACTGATCGTGGTCTCTGTGCAGGTCTCTGGCATTATTATTTACTTATTTATTTTACTATGGTAGTGCCTGGAGACCCCAACTGGGATTGAGACTGGATTACGGTCGGTGCTGTACATACACTCAGGCCCCAACTGGATTGTGTTTGGTGCTGTACATATGCTCAGGCCCCAACCAGATTGTGTTCGGTGCTGTATGTACACTTAGGCCCCAACCAGATTTCGTCAGGTGCTGTACATACGCTTAGGCCCCAACCGGATTGCGTCCGGTGCTATACGTACGCTCAGGCCCCAATCCTGCAAAGATTTAAGTGGACACACGTGAGTTGCTCAGTTCTTCAGTGGCACTGCTTGTGTGGAAGTCTTTTCAGTACAGGGGCCATAGTGAGGAAGAACTCTTGTGCGGGGGAGTTTACAATGCAGACAGACAACACAGACTGGGCTGGGAGAGGAGGAGGATTCTTATCCCCATTTTACAGGTGGGGAACTGAGGCACACAGTTGTGTATCTACTGTCTGTTTACACGGGCAGTGGTGTCTGCATTGGGTGGATGCCCTTCACTTCCACATTCTTGGATGTAGAAACAAGCCCCATGGATGGAAGGGGTGGGGGGGAAGAAGTAGATGTCATGTATCTCGACTTTAGTGAGGCTTTTGTTACTGTCTCACACGACCTTCTCATAAGCAAACTAGGGAAACACAGCCTAGATGAACTTACTTTATTGAATTTAATCAGTTGGGTGCACAGTTGGTTGGAAAATTGTATTCAGAGAATATTTATCAATGGTTCACAGTCAAACTGGAAGGGCATATTGAGCGGGGTCCCACAGGGATCTGTCGTAGGTCCGGTTCTGTTTGATATCTTCATACGTGATTTGGATAATGGCATACAGAGTTCACTTATAAAGTTTGTGGACGATGCCAAGTTGGGAGGAGTTGGAAGCGCTTTGGAGGACAGGATTAGAATTCAAAATGACCTGGACAAACTGGAGAAATGGTCTGAAATAAACAGGATGAAATTCAATTAGGACAAATGCAAAGTACTAGGAAGGAACAATCAGTTGTATACACACAAAATGGGAACTGACGGCCTAGGAAGGAGCACTGCGGAAAGGGATCTGGGGGTCATAGTGGATCACAAACTAAATACGAGTCACCAGTGTAACACGGTTACAAAAAACCTGAACATCATTCTGGGCTGTATTAGCAGGAGTGTAGTAAACAAGACACGAGAAGAAATTCTTCTGCTCTACTCAGCTCTGACAAAGGCCTCAGCTGGAGTCTTTGTGTCCAGTTCTGAGCACCACACTTGGCGAAATATGTAGACAAATAGGAGAATGTTCAGAGAAGAGCAACAAAAAGGATTAAAGGTTTAGAAACCTTGACCTGTGGGGGAAGATTGAAAAACCGGAGTTTGTTTAGTCTGGAGAAGACAAGACTGAGGGGGCACATAACAGGCTTCAAGTATGTAAAAAGTTGTTATAGAGAGGGGGTGATAAATTGTTCTCCTTATCCGCTGAGGACAGGACAGGAAGCAATGAGCTCAAATTGCAGTAAGGGGGATTTAGGTTGGACATTAGGAAACACTTAGACTGGATGATCCTTGCGATCCCTTCTAATCTTGTGGTTCTATGATTCTTCCTAACTGTCAGGGTGGTTAAGCCCTGGAATAAATTGCCCAGGGAGGGGGTGGAATCTCCGTCATTGGAGGTGTGTAAGAGCAGGCTGGACACACACCTGTCAGGGACGGTCTAGATAATACTGAGTCCTGGTGTGAATGCAGGGGGCTCGACGAGGTGACCTCTCGAGGTCCCTTCCAGCCTGACATGTCTCAGTGCCTGACACACGACAAGAAGGATGTGGAAAAATTGGAAAGAGTCCAGCGGAGGGCAACAAAAATGATTAGGGGTCTGGAACACATGAGTTATGAAGAGAAGCTGAGGGAACTGGGGATGTTTAGTCTTCAGAAGAGAAGAATGAGGGGGGATTTGATAGCTTTAATGGTCTCAAGTTGCAGTGGGGGAGATTTAGGTTGGATATTAGGAAAAAATTTTCACTATGAGGGTGGTGAAACACTGGAATGGGTTACCTAGGGAGGTGGAATCTCCTTCCCTAGAAGTTTTTAAGGTCAGGCTTGATAAAGCCCTGGCTGGGATGATTTAGTGGGGATCGGTCCTGCTTTGAGCAGGGGGTTGGACTAGATGACCTCCTGAGGTCCCTTCCAACCCTGATATTCTATGATTCTATGGTGCTGTGATCTTGGTCTCATCAGACCAGGCTGGCACAGGGGGCCAGCTGAGCCACTGCCTTGCTGAGACTCGGGTTGGGTCAGGGTGAGGCAGTGCTGACAGGATGGGTGGAGTTGCTCTCAGCTCCACAGCCTGAGGCTCTCCGCCTTATGCAAATTGGGGTCTTTCTGGCTCCTCCCCCTATTTCTTGAGGGCCCGTTACCCACAGGGAGCAAACGCTTTGTCACCCCTGTGCATGGCCCGGAGTGCACAGCCTTTCTTCTTGGGCCGGGACCTCGCCACAGCAATTTGCAGACTAAACGAGACAGATGGCCGAACAAGTTCCACACCGGTGGGTAGGGGACAACCCGGGGGAGCAGCCCTCTCTGCCTGCCTGTGTTTGGCACTCGGATGTGGGGTTGTTAAAGCCATTGACCGCTGCTGTATTGATTTATCCTTTCAGATTGGGTTGGACACTGCCTACTGGACAGCTGTGAACCAGTTTTTCATCTGGGGCAGCCTTTCCGTTTACTTTGCCATCATCTTCACCATGTACAGTGACGGCATGTACCTGATCTTCGCAGCCTCCTTCCCTTTCGTTGGTAAGCACTTGGACAGCTGATGCAGAGGGCTGTGTCTCCGGGTGGGCGGTACTTAACCTGGTGGAAGTACATCCAGTATGTACTGAGGAAGGGCCCATAGAGACAATAACTTATGTGTCGCCGTCAGGTATTTACCCCACACTACAGTACATGCTCGTTTTCTCTGGCGCCCACTCGTGCATACACATGTCCATGTGCCCATTCACCAGCACACAATGCACACTCATGCATACCCATATACACGCACATGCCCTATAGCCAGGTGAATGCTGCACATGTCTGCAAACACTCCTCCAGTTCTGCACTTCTGCAGTTTCCACGATATGCTATGCATCCGATGAAGTGAGCTGTAGCTCACGAAAGCTCATGCTCAAATAAACTGGTTAGTCTCTAAGGTGCCACAAGTACTCCTTTTCTTTTTACGAATACAGACTAACACGGCTGTTACTCTGAAACTCCTCCAAATAAATCCCTTGAATTGGATTTAATGCAGCCTATTATTTTTATCTCTTCTCCAACATGCAGCTGGGTGGAGTTTGGGCCCCACAAATGTTTGGGGAAAGTTTGTCTGTACAAATATGTTTGTTCATATGCGAACAAGCTTGTGTATTGGTCCCGGAAGGTATCAAAGTGTGGTCACCCAGTCAGGGAGAGAATCTATGCTATGTGACTTTAGTGCACAGTCACCCATCAAAATAGCAAATGAATGCTGGTGACAAATGATTTGTGAGCAGCCCTCTGACTGACATTATTGTGCATAAGTGCCTATGAGCACATGCAACCTGTGAACAGCATCATCGGAATGAGTCCATCCGTGGACAGACTGTGAACAGGAGGAGGGGACTATAGCCTCAGTGAAGGTGTTTGCTTCAAATAATCCCACCAGCTCCAACACCTCTCTGCATCCAACATGACTAGAGCTCAGCTGGGAGCATCTTTTAGTTTTGGAAGCCCAAAGTTTGTTGGTTCCAGTCTCCAGTCAGTGTTTTGGCTGACACACACTGCAGTGTCACCAGCTCCCTAACTCCTCCAGACTCGGTCCTTCGGATGAGAGATGAAACCAAGCTCCATTCTGCTCATCTGCACTTAGATGCCTAGGAGATAAAAAGGTGACTGTAACAGAGAGCTAGACGTTGGGGCAACATGGAAAATTACAATAGGGTCATAAGAACAACAGGAGGGAAATCAGTGGGGGAATCTGCTCAGCATCTTAGATTTCTACACACAAATGCAAGGAGTCTGGGGAATAAACAGGATGAACTGGAAATATTAGTGTATAAACTAATTAAGACTCATTTGGCATCACAGAGACTTGGTGGGGAAAGTCTCATGACTGGACTATTGGTACAGAGGGGACAACTTGTTCAGGAAGGACAGGCAGGGAAAAGAATGGAGGGGTTGCATTATACATCAAAAATATATACACTTGTTCTGAGGTCCAGACGGAGGTGAGAGTCAGACCAGTTGAAAGTCTCTGGGTAAAGATCAAAGGCAGGGAAATAGGCATGTCATGGTAGGGGAGTCTACTATACACCACTGAATCAGGAGGAGGATGTGGATGAGGCATTTCTAGAACAAATAACAGAACCATCCAAAACACAAGACCTGGCAGCAATGGGGTGACTTTAACTACCCTGACGTTTGTTGGAAAAGTCATACAAAAAAACATAACATTTCCAAAAAGTTCTTGGAATGTCTTGGGGACAAGCTTTGTTCCAATGGCTTCGAGCTGGTATTTTTATAGAAGAGGGTCAAGCATTGCCTCTGCCTGGCTTAGGTAGGACTGACGGAGCAGCAGGTGGACACCTCCCGAGCAGGCCTGCTACAGGCTCTCTAGGGAAACTGAGCAAACCCAACACACTGAGGATTACATGTCACGCAGAACCTTTGACAGTAGATGCCATCTTATAGACCAAGGATATAGACTATTCCCTGTTCTGCTTGGACAACCCCCAACACCAACTGACCTCTCGATCTTAGATATCCGTAATGTAGCCATCTCATAGAAATGTGGGGCTAGACAGGCCCTCGAGACGTCATCAAGTCCAGCCCCCTGCACTGAGGCAGGACCAAGTAAACATAGATGATCCCTCACCATGTTTGTCCAACCTGGTCTTCAAAACCTCCAGCGATGGGGATTCCACAACCTCCCTTGGAAGCCTGTAGACTAATAGTTAGAATATTTTTCTTAAGATGTAACATAACCTCCCCCTGGCTGCAGACTGAGCCCAGTGCTTCTTGTCCTACTCTCAGTGGATGCGGAAAACAACCGATCACCGTCAAAACAGCTGATCACAGCAGGCAGAAAGTGTTGGGGGGGCAGGGGAGGAGATGATTGGTGGGGCCGCTGGCGGAGGGGAGGCGCTGGGGGGCACCCACGGAATTGGTGCCTGTGAGTCTGCTTATTCGAAATCCATTGTCTGCATGCTGCTGCTCTCACGCCTCCTTTTCCTCAGAATCCTGCAATCTCTCCTTTCATGACCACTTCCACCCAAATTCAGCTTCCTCCCTCAGGTTTGGTACCAATTTCCCCCTGATGGCCAGAATCCGGTCTAAAATGGATGTTCCCTGGTTACTTCCTCCACTTCCTGAAACAAAAAGATGTAAAGCCTAGGCCCAGTGGACCTGGATACTTTAACTCCGGCGAGATTGTGTCAGGAGAACATCCAGCAGCATTAGGCCACCAGCAGTAGCATTAGACACTGTGAGGAGGTGCTTACAGGCTGCTTAGCCCTGTCCAAAAGCTGAAGGAATGGAGGGGAGAACAACGTGTGGGTGTTTTGGCTTTGGATAATGGGGCAGCCTTCCATCTCCCCCCAGAGCTGCCCTGCAAGTTTTACCCTCTGGGCCTGACTACTCTCCCTCTGAAGCAGGCAGCCATTTAACTAGAATGCTGTGCAGATTCCCACAGGACCACAGTCCTGTCTGCTCTCCAAGTGCAGCCACATTAGCAGCCCACAGTGCGTCAGGGAATGGTGCCGGGGATTCAGTATGTGGCACTCTCCCTTGGAGTTCCTGCGGAGCTAATGCCCTGGCGAGGGGCTGCTGGAGGATGACTATCTTTGGAGGAGACAAACATCGAGGTCTTGACCCCAGGCAGTCATTAAAGAGCCCCTGCCTTTTTATAAAGTGACAAGCTGTTAACGCTGGCATCCAGCAAACTCCAGTTCCGGCCATTCCTTTCTGCCTCCCTAACCCCGCACTGCAATTGGATTTGGACACAAGATTAGTCTTCCCGTGCTATCTCAATCTGGTGCAGTGTTGTGGCTGTGCATTGTTAAACCCTGCCAAGTCCCACCTCCGAGTGGGCTGGCGGTCACTGGGGGATTACATGAGCTTTGGGTATAATTTGCGTATTCCACTGTGTTTGCAGAGTGCTTTGGGATCCCTCCACATGCAAGGGGCTGTATGAATGGAAGCGCCTGCTGCTGCTGCTGTCATGGCTTTCATTGTGCTCTTGTTTTTCAGGGGCAGCTCGAAACACCCTCAATCAACCCAGTGTGTGGCTGGCGATCTTCCTCAGCATCACCCTGTGTGTGCTGCCGGTGATTGGCGGTCGGTTTCTGAAGGCTCAGCTAATGCCAACCGTCAGTGACAAAGTAAGGGGCTAGCAGAGCAGGAGCCTGACCTCCGCTGTCGTAGCCCCACTCAGCTTGCTTTTCGCAGTCAGGGTCCGGGGGCCTGGGCCTGCTCAGTGTGCGAGTGCTACCCGGACTCGTGCCTGCAGCCCTGCTTGGGAAGGAGGGTTTGGCACAGTTCAGACCGTCTGCAGCCTGAGATTACTGAGACATGGATTAGACTGGTCTGGGCGTGGGGGGATTGGGGAAGCAGGGCTATTTTTAGGTGCAGGGTTTAAGTGTTGTGGCTTGGTGACAAAGCAGCTGTGCATTTCGCAGCCAACAGAGCCGCCCCTGCTACTGCAGTGCAGGTGTGCAGTTCCTGGCCCGGCCTCCCAGACGTACACGTCTGCTTGGGTTTTGCTGGCTGAAGGGACCCGCTTCCTCTTCTGCTAACATTCACACTCTCCTCCGGAACCAGCCTCCCTCCCACACCCAGGGAATAAGCAGCAGAGGTGCGGCTGTTCCTGCCGGGGGGGTGTGCGGGGAGAGGCTGGGAAAGGCAGGGGAGGGCTGCGATAGTGGGGAGAGCAGGCTGGCCATGCCACATTAGTGTGAAGGAATGTCCGGGAGGAGAACCGCCTCTAGCACGGCTGCAGGTGATGCTCTGCTTCACTTCCGACCGGAGCAGTTTGCTAAACGCTGCTGCCCCCCCCCCGAGCCCCCCCCCAGGTTTTCTCTTCTTTCTGCGCTCTGCCAGTGTTAAGGCACAACATCCCTGAGCAAGGCCCGTGGCTGTGGCCCTTGCCTTATGGCCACACCACTTGATCGTCATGCCCTTGGTCCCTGCAAAGCTCCCCAGAGGCCCTGTGGGAAGGGGAGGTGACGCAGCCAGATCCTCTGCCGCTAAGGACGAGGGTGATGGTTCCACAGAAAATCGGCAGCTCGAGAGACAGAAGAGGTGCCGTCCCGGAGGGCACATTGAGCTGAAGTTGAGGCTGTTCAAACCTCCCTGCTGAGTTTAGCTGGCTCTTGCCATTTCGGATGGGATGACCAGTGTTTGTGGGCAGTAGGTGGGTTTACTGAACTACAGTATTGGACACGGGCCTGGCCCAGACTCTCCGACCAGTGCCCTGTCCTTGGCAGGGGAGCTCAGAATCCCAGCTCCAGGCTGTGGCTTGGGCCTGGCTCCCTACAGCAAGCACACACCACTTTCGGCAAGGCCCGCAGTGCCTGCGGGATATGAGCTGTCTGCTGAGAGGGCTGTTCTGGCTGGGGAGGGGTCCCGGCCGGCTGGCAAGCTGGGGCCTAGGTAAAGCCTGACCCTGAGAGAGGCCAAGGACCTGCAGCTCCCATTGTCTCAAACAGGAGGTGCAGAGGGTCAGCATTTCTCCAGACCCTGCCAGACCTCCATCTTCATTGTGCTCTCACGGGCCCTGTGTCTATAGCCAGTCTGGCTCTGAAAAGACGACCCGTGGCTGATATTTGATAGCCCTGCCGTGTAGGAGCAAGGGGCTGCTAGGAACCATTTGTACCCAGCCTGGTTACTGCCTTTGAGCCATTTAAAGCCTCTGCAGGGACTGCTTCTGCCTGTGAAGCACAGGACTGTGGAATGTGCCCCGAGCAGAAGGACGTTCCACGCCCAGCTGTCTCTCCCACCTGCTGAGCGGGATGTTTTCTGATTTCAGGTCCTACGCAAGATCAGAGAGGCCAAGAAGCGGCCGCCCCCTCCCTTGCCCAAGACGCGCTTGCGCCGTACCAGCACCCGTCGCTCCGGCTACGCCTTCTCCCATCAGCACGGCTTCGGCGCACTCATTATGTCTGGGAGAAACATGCGGCCGAAACTGCCTTTCACGACAACAGGGACGTTTTCACCCAATAGTGAGAAAAACAGACACAAGTGAAAGAAAGAATCAGGGCAGCCGGAAAGGAAACTCTGCTCTGCACAGCATCCCAGCCTGCACCTGCCCAGGACTGCCCTGTCAGCTCCTCCAAGGAGGACTCAGGCCTTCTCTTTCCACCCAGGCGTTCTCTCTAACTCCAGCTCCTGCTCCGAAGGGCACACGCTGCTCCCAGGGAGGCAGGGGAAGGGTGGAAAGAACAGGATGAGTCAAAGTCCTTAAATGTGTGGCATTGACAAGTTGAGAGGGGTAAGCGCAGAGCAGACCAACCCCCCCATCCCTCTGTGGCCTGAGAGAGAGAACGTGCAGGGGAACGCCCACTCCATGCACCAAGATCATCCGTGATGCCCCTGCTTCATCCCCTCAACCCCGTACCTCCGAGCACAGTGAGGTCAGGGCGGAGGGAGGGCAGAGCTATGTAAGCTCATTCCATCCACAAGGCTTGTTTCTGCAGTGAACTATGCCATGAAACATTCAGAGCTGTATTCATCCCTGGGAGAACTCCACTGACCCCAGGGGTGACTGGGGCCCAGTGCCTCAAACCCCAGCTCCCAAATCTTTGCAATCTAAGTAATTGTGCGGCCATTTGTCCATAATATACAGGAGCATTTGGAGAGTGTCATGGAGTGTGGGGGAGTCCAGGCCCTGCACCCCTCTTCCTGGGATTCACTGAGACTCTCAGCCAGCCAGTAAAACAGAAGGTTTATTGGACAACAGGAACACAGTCCAAAACAGAGCTTGTGGGTACAACCAGGACCCCTCAGTCAAGTCCTTCTGGGGGAGCAGGGAGCTTAGACCCCAGCCCTGGGGTTCCCTGCGTTCCTCCACCCAGCACCAAACTGAAAACTAAACCCTCCTAGCAGCTCCCTCCTGCAGCCTCTGTTCACATTCCCGGGCAGAGGTGTTACCTCCCCCTCCCCCTCCTGGCTCAGGTGACAGGCTCTCAGGTCTCCCATTGAAACTCCCCTGCCACATTCCCAGGTCAACACTCCCCCCTCCCTGCTGCGTCACAGAGAGTATGAGGTGGGAAATGACCTTCTGAGCTGGTGGGTAACTCTGTCCAGGTCTACGGCCAGTGCCCCAAGCGCAGCCCCTGCCTGGAGGTGCAGCCCCGCTACCTTTGGGAGGTGCTGCAAGTCAGGTGTTCAGCTCTCCAGACGACACCCAGGGGAAAGGGCCTGCAATTGCGCTGCCCTGCAGAGCCAGCCTGCTGGGAAATGTCACTGTTCTCAGGTTTTGCAGCCAGGCCACCAGCAGTTTCTTCTAGACTTAAAACAGAAAAGCACCAAAACACTAAGTTCCTGAATTCCACAAATGCTAGAGCTGCTCAGTTAAAGTAAAGCTGGGAAATCCCTCCCTGAGGATCCCTCGGGTCATGGCTAGGTCTCACAAGGGAACCTCCATCAGCAGGTGGCTTTCCAACCAGACCCGCCAAATTCTGCTCTCCAGCACAAGCGCCCAGCTCCCATGGACTTCAGTGGAACTGAAAGAGAGCGTCTGGTGGCAGAAACTGAACCTCCAGGCGCTGCACAGGGCCGATGGGAGGGTGCCGTTTTCACCCTTACCTCTGAGTGCCCAGCTCTTTAACATGCCAGCCGCCTTCTTCTGTCTCTCTCTCCCCCTCGCCTCCTGGGCAGTGTGGGTGAAGGGTTAGAAGAAACCTCCCTAGGCTCAGGCTCGGCGATCTCCACAGTTTCCTGAACCAAACGGCTTTGCCTGATCTTTCCATTTGGGTTGGAAGGCGATACAGACAGCTGACTGCCCCTAAGTCCCGGGTGTGAGGTCAGAGAGCTGTGTCAGACGGCAGCAAGGGGACCTGACAGGCTAGAAACTGCCGTCTTGGAGCTGCTGAGCCATTGGGCCTGGTTCTCCAGTCCGTTACACCAGTGCTATTCCACTGGCTTTGGTGAAGTTACCCTGGTGTAAAGCCAGCATGCTGGAAGGGAGAATCAGGCCCATTAGTGTTACTAACCCATCTCTATTGAGCTGTCTTGCCTGCAGGACAAAGCAACCCCCTGGTAGTTCCTCAGCCGGGTGCTCTATAGCCAGTTGTAGGGCTGGAGGGTTGTAGGGCTGGATTCGTTGCCTGCTTGGGCTGGGATCCCTGTACATTACACACGTTAGCGGTAACGGGGTTCTGTGCGGAATCCCCCAGGCCCTGGCAGAAGGGATGTGTTACTGCGACAGGCCTCGTCTCCCTGGAGCTCCTTGTTCCCTGCTGGGCTCCTTGTTTTAACAGTGACGGCGTGGAATTGTTTACACTCTTCTAACAAAGGGTTTTATTCTCTGGCCATGACTCTCCTCTGGGCTTAGCACCAGCAGAGACAGAGGGTCGATTCCACCTGGGCTCTGGGGATGTGTTATAAACCACAGCATTAGCTTTCGGACCTGGGGCTGGGTCTACCCTTGCACAGCAGGGGAAAGGAACATCCCCTACCCCACAGTGCTGCCCGGAGTCAGCCGTAACACCAAGCAATGCAGTGTGCCGTGGGGAATCAAAGTGAGCAGTGCAGTCATTGCTCGTCACCTCTCTCTGGCTTGTGGTCACGTCCCTGAGACCATCACCTCGGCACTCGGATTCGGATAATAACGTTGGCCTCCCCATGGTACCGAAGGGGAGAGTTTAGATTGTTAAACTGACATCCCCGAAGGCTCAGCCTGCCGGGCTGTCACCAGCGTGTGGTGTAGTGGGCTGCAGTGCTGAGAAGGAGAGGCAGGCCAGGTGCTCGTGAACCAGGGAAGCTCTGGGACCCCAGACACAGCTCTGATACGGTTTGCACATGACACGGACTACTTGGCCACGGGCCGAAGCAGGACTTGCAAATGCTGCATGAGACACGCAAGGGATGATCCTCTTGGTGAACTTGCTCCAACTGCAAAGACTTCAGCAGTTTGACAAGACCAATATTTGTTTTTAATGTGTTGAAATTGGCCCTGGTGTTCCACAAGCATCTCTCCTTGGTTTGTAAAATAATTTTTTAATATAAATAGTGGCCAATGGGATGAATAATGTGTGTGTAATCTGGTCCTTGGTCCTTGGGGCATGGGCAGGTGCATGTACATTATTCCCTGCAGGGATCTCAGGAGGAGGAACACAGGGAGAGCCAGATTGCATCAGAGTAGTGAGCCATCTAATCCACTATCATGACTCACAAACAACCCAGACCAGCTCTGGAGGAAAGTGGAGGGGTGCCGGAGCAGGGAGGGGGTGACGGGGTTGGAGGAGGGGTTGTGTGGGGCAGCTGAGAGAGGGATTGATGGGTGGTCAGAGCAGGGACAGGTCACGGAGGCAGTTGGGTAGAGTAACCATATTTCCTAAAGGGAAAACGGGACACGGTGTGGGGCTGGCCCGAGAATCCTTCATCGCCCCCCCCCAGCTGCCAGCCTGCCTTGCCATCTGCCATCGCCACTCGCCCCCCCAAATGTTCATCCATGGCCCTGTAGGGGGTGTAACCCCCCCCTTTTTTTTGGCACAACTGAGCATTTGTCCCGTTGGCTCTTGACGATCAGTTGTGCCAAAAAAGCTGGAACACCCAGGATAGGGCTTAAAAAGGGGACTGTCCTGACCAAACAGGACACATGGTTAGAGGGCGATGGTGACGGGAGATCCGAGTGGGGAGGGTTATGAGGGGCAGTTGGGGGAGGGGATGGGGGGTCAGGGCAGGTATTGAAGGGGAGGGTCATAGGGGTAGCTGGGTGAGGAGGCAATGGGGGGGTCAGAGTGGGAGGGTCATGAGGGTACTTGGGGGAGAGGTGATGGGGGTCTGAACAAGGATTGGAAGGGAGGGTCATGAGGGCTGGTGGGGAAGGGTGATGGGGGCTGGAGGGATTGGAAGGGAGGGTCATGAGGGCTGGTGGGGGGTCAGGCTCCATGAGGGGCAGTTGGGGGAGGGGATGGGGGGTCAGGGCAGGTATTGAAGGGGAGGGTCATAGGGGTAGCTGGGTGAGGAGGCAATGGGGGGGTCAGAGTGGGAGGGTCATGGGAGTACTTGGGGGAGAGGTGATGGGGGTCTGAACAGGGATTGGAAGGGAGGGTCATGAGGGCTGGTGGGGAAGGGTGATGGGGGCTGGAGGGATTGGAAGGGAGGGTCATGAGGGCTGGTGGGGGGTCAGGCTCCATGAGGGGCAGGTGGGGGGCTGATGGGGCAGTTGGGGGAGTAGGTGATAGGGGGTGGGGTACCATGAGGAGGAGGTGGGACTCCATGAGGGCAGGTGGGGCAGGGGTGATGGAGGGTCAGGCTCCATGAGGGGTGGGAAGGGTGATGCGGATCAGGGTGGGGGAGGGGTGCGGGGGCAGTTGGGGACAGAGGCTGCCCCGGTCTCTCAGCACTCAGGGGCGGGGCCAGTGTGGAAGCCCCGCCCCCCGCCACACAGTGTGGACGGGCTGGGAAGGGCGGGCCCGGGCCGAGCTCGGGGTTCACGTCCCAAGCGGGCGGGGCCGGTGGCTGCGGGCCCCGGAGGGCTCTGGGGGTTGGTGTCCGGGCGGGCCGGGGCTGCGGAGCCCCCGGGCAGGTCTGGCCCCTGGAACCGGGTCCCGCCGCCCCCCCAGGCTCCCGGCTGCACCCCGGGGACTCCCGCTGCTCCGTGCCCAGCTGCGGGGCTGGTGAACCAGGCAGGAGCCGGGGTCCGGTCCGGTCCCGCTCGGCTTGTCCCGCTTTGCCGGGGACAGTTCCCAGCGCAGGGGGGCTGGGCTGCGGGACACTGGGCTGGTCTGCTCCGGAGTCCGGCCTGGAGCCAGCGGTGGTCAGGGGGCGAGGGGATCCGCAGGGGCTGGGCTGGGTGTGAGCGGGGCTCTGGGGTAGCACTCGGGGGACTGTGGGGGGCCAGGGGATCCACAGGGGCCGGGCTGGGTGTGAGGCGGGGCTGTGGGGCAGCGCTCGGGGGGCTGTGGGGGGATCCACAGGGGCCGGGCTGGGTGTGAGCTGGGCTGTGGGGCAGCGCTCGGGGGGCGGTGGGGGGATCCACAGGGGCCAGGCTGGGTGTGAGCTGGGCTGTGGGGCAGCGCTCGGGGGGCGGTGGGGGGATCCACAGGGGCCAGGCTGGGTGTGAGCTGGGCCTTGGGGCAGCACTTGGGGGGCTGTGGGGGGTGGGGGGATCCCCACGGGCTAGGCTGGGCTGGGTGTGAGCTGTGCTGTGGGGCAATGCTTGGAGGGGGGGGTGGGATCATAGAATCATAGAATCATAGAATATCAGGGTTGGAAGGGACCTCAGGAGGTCATCTAGTCCAGCCCCCTGCTCAAAGCAGGACCGATCCCCATTAAATCATCCCAGCCAGGGCTTTGTCAAGCCTGACCTTAAAAACTTCTAAGGAAGGAGATTCCACCACCTCCCTAGGTAACGCATTCCAGTGTTTCACCACCCTCCTAGTGAAAAAGTTTTTCCTAATATCCAACCTAAGTCTCCCCCACTGCAACTTGAGACCATTACTCCTTGTTCTGTCATCTGGTACCACTGAGAACAGTCTAGAGCCATCCTCTTTGGAACCCCCTTTCAGGTAGTTAAAAGCAGCTATAAAATCCCCCCTCATTCTTCTCTTCCGTAGACTAAACATCCCCAGTTCCCTCAGCATCCCCTCATAACTCATGCGTTCCAGTCCCCTAATCATTTTTGTTGCCCTCCGCTGGACTCTTTCCAATTTTTCCACGTCCTTCTTGTAGTGTGGGACCCAAAACTGGACACAGTACTCCAGATGAGGCCTCACCAGTGTCGAATAGATCCGCAGGGGCCGGGCTGGGTGTGAGCTGGGCTCTGGGGTAGCACTCGGGGGCGGCGGGGGGCAGGCTGTCCGTGGGGCCAGGCAAGCCCCAGGCCCTGTCTGTGCGGCTCGTTGGCCCAGGACAGGAAAGCTGCGAGTCACCAAGGGCAGAGGATGAACTGGGAGGCTTTGCGGAGCCGGTTTTCATTAGAGAGAATCTGGTGCCCAGCTGCAAGACGCCCGGGAGGTGCCCAGTTCCTGTCCCATCACACTAAGAGTCTCTGTTACAGCCTGGCTTCTTCACCACTGGAGAAAGGGAGGCAAAGTCAGGGGTTGGTAACTATAGAAAACAAGTATCAAGGGGTCGCCGTGTTAGTCCGTATCCACAAAAACAACAAGGAGTCCGGTGGCACCTTAAAGACTAACCGATTTATTTGCGCATGAGCTTTCGTGGGTAAAAACCCATAGAGAACGAGACCCTGCAGAAGCATCGCATCTGGTGCCAGGTTTCAGAGTGGCAGCCCTGTTAGTCTGTATCAGCAAAAACAGCAAGGGGTCCTTGTGGCACCTTAGAGACTAAGAAATTGATTTGGGCATAAGCTTTTGTGGGCTAAAACCCACTTCATCAGGGGCATGGAGTGGAACATACCATAGGCAGGTATAAACAGCTCCCATCTTTTCATGTGCTGTTTGTTTATACCTGCTACTGTATTTTCCACTCTATGCATCTGGGGAAGTGGGTTCTAGCCCACAAAAGCTTATGCCCAAATCAATGTGTTAGTCTCTAAGGCCTGGTCTATGCTACGGGGTTAGGTCGAATTTAGCCATGTTAGGTTGATTTAAAAATGACTGCGTCCACACAACCAACCCCATTCCGTCAACCTAAAGGGCTCTTAAAATCGACCTCTGTACTACTCGTCGACGAGGGGAGTAGCGCTAAAATTGACCTTGCTGGGTCGAATTTGGGGTAGTGCAGATGCAAATCAATGGCATTGGCCTCCAGGAGCTATCCCAGAGTGCTCCATTATGACCGCTCTGGACAGCACTTTGAACTCTGATGCAGTAGCCAGGTACACAGGAAAAGCCCTGGGAACTTTTGAATTTCATTTCCTGTTTCCTCAGCGTGACAAACTCAGCAGCACAGGTGACCATGAAGTCATAGAATCATAGAATATCGGGGTTGGAAGGGACCTCAGGAGGTCATCTAGTCCAACCCCCTGCTCAAAGCAGGACCAATCCCCAAATAATCATCCCAGCCAGGGCTTTGTCAAGCCTGACCTTAAAAACTTCTAAGGAAGGAGATTCCACCACCTCCCTAGGTAACGCATTCCAGTGTTTCACCACCCTCCTAGTGAAAAAGTTTTTCCTAATATCCAACCTAGACCTCCCCCACTGCAACTTGAGACCATTACTCCTTGTTCTGTCATCTACCACCACTGAGAACAGTCTAGATCCCTCCTCTTTGGAACCCCCTTTCAGGTAGCTGAAAGCAGCTATCAAATCCCCCCTCATTCTTCTCTTCTGCAGACTAAACAATCCCAGTTCCCTCAGCCTCTCCTCATAAGTCAGGTGCTCCAGCCCCCTAATCATTTTTGTTGCCCTCCGCTGGACTCTTTCCAATTTTTCCACATCCTTCTTGTCGTGTGGGGCCCAAAACTGGACACAGTACTCCAGATGAGGCCTCACCAATGTCGAATAGAGGGGAACAATCACATCCCTCGAGCTGCTGGCAATGCCCCTACTTATACATCCCAAAATGCCATTGGCCTTCTTGGCAACAAGGGCACACTGTTGACTCATATCCAGCTTCTCGTCCACTGTAACCCCTAGGTCCTTTTCTGCAGAACTGCTGCCGAGCCATTCGGTCCCTAGTCTGTAGCGGTGCATGGGGTTCTTCCGTCCTGAGTGCAGGACTCTGCACTTGTCCTTGTTGAACCTCATCAGATTTCTTTTGGCCCAATCTTCTAATTTGTCTAGGGCCCTCTGTATCCTACCCCTACCCTCCAGCATATCTACCTCTCCCCCCAGTTTAGGGTCATCTGCAAACTTGCTGAGGATGCAATCCACACCATCCTCCAGATCATTTATGAAGATATTGAACAAAACTGGCCCCAGGACCAACCCTTGGGGCACTCCACTTGATACCGGCTGCCAACTAGACATGGAGCCATTGATCACTACCCGTTGAGCCCGACAATCTAGCCAGCTTTCTATCCACCTTACAGTCCATTCATCCAGCCCATACTTCTTCAACTTGCTGGCAAGAATATTGTGGGAGACCGTGTCAAAAGCTTTGCTAAAGTCAAGGAACAACACATCCACCGCTTTCCCCTCATCCACAGAGCCAGTTATCTCATCATAGAAGGCAATTAGATTAGTCAGGCATGACTTGCCCTTGGTGAATCCATGCTGACTGTTCCTGATCACTTTCCTCTCCTCGAAGTGCTTCAGAATTGATTCCTTGAGGACCTGCTCCATGATTTTTCCAGGGACTGAGGTGAGGCTGACTGGCCTGTAGTTCCTGGATCCTCCTCCTTCCCTTTTTTAAAGATGGGCACTACATTAGCCTTTTTCCAGTCGTCCGGGACTTCCCCCGTTCGCCACGAGTTTTCAAAGATAATGGCCAATGGCTCTGCAATCACATCCGCCAACTCCTTTAGCACTCTCGGATGCAGCGCATCCGGCCCCATGGACTTGTGCTCGTCCAGTTTTTCTAAATAGTCCCGAACCACTTCTTTCTCCACAGAGGGCTGGTCACCTCTTCCCCATGCTGTGCTGCCCAGTGCAGTAGTCTGGGAGCTGAACTTGTTCGTGAAGACAGAGTCAAAAAAAGCATTGAGTACATTAGCTTTTTCCACATCCTCTGTCACTAGGTTGCCTCCCTCGTTCAGTAAGGGGCCCACACTTTCCTTGACTTTCTTCTTGTTGCTAACATACCTGAAGAAACCCTTCTTGTTACTCTTAACATCTCTTGCTAGCTGCAACTCCAGGTGTGATTTGGCCTTCCTGATTTCACTCCTGCATCCCCGAGCAATATTTTTATACTCCTCCCTGGTCATTTGTCCAATCTTCCACTTCTTGTAAGCTTCTTTTTTGTATTTAAGATCAGCAAGGATTTCACTGTTAAGCCAAGCTGGTCGCCTGCCATATTTACTATTCTTTCTACACATCGGGATGGTTTGTCCCTGTAACCTCAATAAGGATTCTTTAAAATACAGCAAGTCTCCTGGACTCCTTTCCCCCTCATGTTATTCTCCCAGGGGATCTTGCCCATCCGTTCCCTGAGGGAGTCACAGTCTGCTTTTCTGAAGTCCAGGGTCCGTACTCTGTGCTCTCCTTTCTTCCCTGTGTCAGGATCCTGAACTCAACCATCTCATGGTCACTGCCTCCCAGGTTCCCATCCACTTTAGCTTCCCCTACTAATTCTTCCTGGTTTGTGAGCAGCAGATCAAGAAGAGCTCCACCCCTACTTGGTTCCTCTAGCACTTGCACCAGGAAATTGTCCCCTACCCTTTCCAAAAACGTCTTGGATTGTCTGTGCACCGCTGTATTGCTCTCCCAGCAGATATCAGGGTGATTGAAGTCTCCCATGAGAACCAGGGCCTGCGAACTAGTAACTTCCTTGAGTTGCCGGAAGAAAGCCTCATCCACCTCATCCCCCTGGTCCGGTGGTCTATAGCAGACTCCCACCACGACATCACCCTTGTTGCTCACACTTCTAAACTTAATCCAGAGACTCTCAGGTTTTTCTGCAGTTTCATACTTGAGCTCTGAGCAGTCATACTGCTCCCTTACATACAATGCAACTCCCCCACCTTTTCTGCCCTGCCTGTCCTTCCTGAACAGCTTATATCCATCCATGACAGTACTCCAGTCATGTGAGTTATCCCACCAAGTCTCTTTTATTCCAATCACATCATAATTCCTTGACTGTGCCAGGACTTCCAGTTCTCCCTGCTTGTTTCCCAGGCTTCTTGCATTTGTGTATAGGCACTTGAGATAACTCGGTGATCGTCCCTCTTTCTCAGTATGAGGCAGGACCCCTGCCCTCTCGCGTGCTCCTGCTCGTGCTTCCTCCTGGTATCCCACTTCCCCACTTACCTGAGGGCTTTGGTCTCCTTCCCCCGGTGAACCTAGTTTAAAGCCCTCCTCACTAGGTTAGCCAGCCTGCTCACGAAGATGCTCTTCCCTCTCTTCGTTAGGTGGAGCTTGTCTCTGCCTAGCACTCCTCCTTCTTGGAACACCATCCCATGGTCAAAGAATCCAACGCCTTCTCTCCGACACCACCTGCATAGCCATTCGTTGACTTCCACGATTCGACGGTCTCTACCCCGGCCTTTTCCTTCCACAGGGAGGATGGACGAGAAGACCACTTGCGCCTCAAACTTCTTTATCCTTCTTCCCAGAGCCACGTAGTCCGCAGTCATCCGCTCAAGGTCATTCTTGGCAGTATCATTGGTGCCCATGTGGAGAGGCAGGAAGGGGTAGCGATCTGAGGGCTTGATGAGTCTCGGCAGTCTCTCCGTCACATCGTGAATCCTAGCTCCTGGCAAGCAGCAGACTTCTCGGTTTTCCCGGTCAGGGCGGCAGATAGATGACTCAGTCCCCTGAGGAGAGAGTCCCCGACCACCACCACCCGCCTCCTTCTCTTGGGAGCGGTGGTCATGGAACCCCCAACCCTAGGACAGTGCATCTCATGCATTCCAATCGGCGGAGTCTCCTTCTGCTCCCTTCCCTCAGACGTATCATCTAGTCTACTCTCCGCATTAGTACCTGTGGAGAGAACATGAAAACGGTTACTTACCTGTATCTGCGTTGCTGGTACATGGACACTCCCCTTTCTTCTTCTGGAGGTCACATGCTGCCAAATTTCTTCACTGTCCTCCTGTCCCCGATGCGCGGCCTGCTCTGAATCTTCAGACCTTGTGCCCGTAGAAGCATATCCTGACGTCTGTCCAGGAAATCTTCAGTTTCTCTTATGCAACGCAGGGTCGATATCTGTTGTTCCAGACCTTGAACCTTCTCTTCCAATATGGAGACCAGCTTGCACTTTGTACAGACAAAGTCACATCTGTCCTGTGGAAGAAAGACAAACATAGCACATCCAGTGCAGGTCACAACAGCTGAACACCCCCCATCCATATTACCTTCCTTCTACGAGCTTCCTCAGGAGTTGTAGTAACTACTTAGAGAAGCCGGCCAGATGTAAGCCTCAGCAGGCTCTCCCCAGGCGAACTCCCAGGCAAACTCCCTCTGTTAGCCGCTCTGCTGTTCGCAGCTGACTGGCTGACTGGCTTTTATACAGTCAGGCCCACTCAAGGCTCACCAACACAAGTTCTATCCTGGCCCCACCCCACAATCCAGCCTCCTCTCTGGGGCTGGGAGGGCCCTTTCCAGCAGAGAGGATGAGGGGGGCCTCCTAACACTGGATCTCATAAGGCAAAACAAAGCTACAGACCCAGCCGCGTAGCCCCAGGCTCTGAGCCTGCCTCGGTGTGCTAACCCAGAGTGCAGGGATTTGAATGCTTTCCCCCTCCCCCCATGCCTGGATTTTGGTGTCGGTGTCTGTCGAGGGCCCCTAGCGCCCGCAGTGTCTGAGCATTGGCTGGAAAAGCTTTTCTTCTTCCGGTGTGAGTGCCGCTGTGTGCTGAGAATGGTCAGGTAGAGATGGGGCGCGGGGTACACGCAGCCCCGGTGTAGCTCCAGTCGCCAGTGATGTTATATCAGGATCCATTTGGCCTGTTGAGATTGGCTCTTCCCTGCCGGGGCCAGGGCAGGCCTGTTCACGGCAGCGTGTTCAGCATTGTCGCACGGGGACCGTCCCGGGCGATGGGATTCTCGCCCAGCCTACGCGCTCCATCACGGAGCTTCTGCCAGCCGCGTCTCAGTGGTGGGTGGATACAGAGGGCGCAAGGTGCTGGGGGTCTGTGTGAGGGTAAGGCGCTGTGCCCAGCAGATGCAAATCTTTAGCTGGCTCTGTTTGGGAGGCTGCCTATAGGTGTGAAACCGTCATGCCTATGGCTTGGTCAGCAGCACCGTGCTTCTGGCTTTGAACACAGCCTCATCTAGAGTGTGGCAAGTCAGGCTGCGAGTCTCTGTTTCAGGTTTTAATAACCCCCTGTCTATCCCCTGTCCGCTGGGTGGAGCCCCTGGCTGTGTGAGCTGTCAGCTCCCTGCCTTCCTGTACAAAGCCAAGCCCCCTGCCAAAGTCTTAGACTTCAGCTCTAAATGGATCAGGCCCCTCCCCGTGGGATGCAGCTGGAAACTGGATCCTGATCGGACTTGTTCTTAATTTGAAAAGCACGACATGCCCCTGTCGCCCCTTCTTTTCCCCAGGCTGTTTGCCTGCCAGGGTCTGTCTCCGGCCAGCCTGGCCTAGAGGAGGAATCGCTCCCGGTTTCTCTCTGCTGCCAGCCCAGTGAAGCTTGTGCTGCCAGGCTCTGGGCACAGACTTGCAGTGTGAGATGCTGCACACCCTTAGCGCCGTCTGTTATATAACACCATGAACAAGCATTATTTGATCTGATAAGTGCCTCTCAAGCAAAGGCAACACTTCCAGTCCTAGGTGCCAGCCAGTGAGCTCCCACACCCAGCACGTATGAGCAAGTGGCCTGGTTTTCAGCTGTGCTGAGCAACCCCAGGTCCCGTTTCCTTCAGTGGGATCTGTGGCTCTACCTAGGAATTTGTCTGGCTCCCATCGCCATGACATCTGGGCACCTCCCAATTGCTAATACGCTTGTCCTCGAGCATTCCCGTGCCGCAGGGGAATGCTGTCATCCACTGTGCAGACGAGGAAGGAGGCCCCAGGAAGATTGACTTGCCTAGGGTCACACACGGAGTCTGCGGCTGTGCCGGGAATTGAACCCAGGTCTTTCGAGTGGCAGGGCAATGCCCTCCCCACTAGCCGCTCCTGCCAGTGTTCAGCACTTCTGCCAGTCCATTGCCATCCAGGGCCTGGAGTGAGGAGCCGGATTTTAGGCACTTGGGAGAGGGAGAGAGGTGGTGGACCAACAAGAAACGCTCGGAAACAAGAAAATGGCACATAAAGAAAAACGAGTGACTCCGTCGAGTGTAGATGAAAAGGAATATAAAGAAGCAAAGTACCCTACCAGGCAGGCAGCGAGGAAGGCCAGAGGGATCCCCTCAGATGAATTGTATGGTGTGAATGATCCACAGCTGGCTGTCAAAGAGCTCTCGAACTTTGCAGCCGTGAGCGGGGAAGGAAAGGCGGAGGGTTGTGTAGCACCATTTGTTAGTGATGACCGGGAAGCCTGCTCGTAACCCCCGAACAAGTGATGGAGAGGGAGAAACAATACTTTGAGAGGCTCTTACATGAGGCGAATCCCTTCTGGGTGGAGCTGCCCACATGCAATCCCTAAGCCTGACATAACAGAGCGGGAGGTGAGAAGTGATGTCCAGGGAATGAGGAGTGGTAAGGCAGCGGGACCTGAAGTGAAGGCGGACATGCTGAAAGTCTTGGGTGAGAGAGGCGTAAAATAGCTGAGCAGAGTGGCTACAACTGTGTGGTGAGACAAGAATTCCTGACGTCTGGTGTAGTCTTTCCTGGTCCCAACACACAAGAAGGGGAGCCTCCATGAACGTGGAAACTGCCAAGGGATAAAGCTATTGGTGCATGGGATTAAGATACTGGAACACATCTGGGCTGCTAGGATTGGGAGGCAGAACACCACTTTGAACACGAACAGTTCAGGTTCAGGAAAGGACGAAGAACAGCATATGCCAGTTTTGTAGTTCGCCAAGGGATAGAGAAGCACCTACAGCACCAGCAGGATAGGTTCTGGGCTTTCACAGACCTAGAAAAGGACACCGCTAAAGTGGACAGAAGATGCTGAGGAAATATGGAGTGTCTCAGGATCCAATAACTGATGAATGGCCTATATAGAGCCCAATGTTTTGGAATGACAAGGCCCTTTCGAGTGGAAGTTGGACACACTGGGGTCAGCCCTCAATCCACTGCTGTTTATCATATCAATGGGCTATGTCAGCAGGAAGAGCCCCACTGGGAAAGGTGAGAAGCTGCTGTATGCAGATGACAAGCAATAAGGGCATCCTCAAAAGAACTAGAGGAAATAGCGGTATGAGCAGCTAAGCTGGCGTGGAGCAAATGGGCGTGATTAAGACGGGGCCTGTGGGTCCAGTAGATGTGCCACAGGGCAATTGGCCTTATTGGTTAATGGAGTGAGACTAAACCATCCTAACCAGTTCAGGTACCTTGGTGGCCAGGCTACGGAGACAGCGAGCTTTACCCCGAGATGCAGTCCAGGCTGGGGAGTGGTGGAGGAGTGTGGAATAACATCTCATGGGTTGTGTATGACAAGCGTATGCCAATGAGTCTACGTCCAACTGAATAGAACCGTGGTTTTCAACCTGTGCTCTGCAGACTCCTGGGGGCCTCCAGACTATGTCTAAGGGGCCCACGAAAGGTTGTTATTACCATACAACAGGGGGTTTCAACCTGTGGTCCTGGGGTCCACAGACTATCTAAGATTTCCAAAGGGGTCCGTACCTCCATTTGAAATGTTTTAGGGGCCCACAAATGAAAAAAGCTTGAAAACCCCGGTATAAGACAATGGTGTGCCCTGGTGTGTTATATGGTGCAGAAGCAGGTTCAGCGCCTACAGGTGTTTGAGATGCGGTGTCTTTGTGTCATAAGAGGAGTTACACAGAGACGAGAGATCCGAAATGAAAGCATTCAAACCAAGTCAAAGCCCGTGATGTGGCTGACAAAATCCAGGAAGCATGACGTTGCTTTTTCACACCTATGCGTAGGAGGAATGAAGGGGACCTGGTGAAGACAGCATGGCAGGAGGGTGTAGTAGGAAAGAGACCCGAAAGGAAAGCTGAGGAAGCAATGGATGGATTGCTTCAAAGAAGAAGAAAAGTGGGGGGACCTTAGTGCCTCCTCAGAAAGGTGAAGATGGCGGATGTTGACCTTGTAAGGCCTAAGGCCTTTGTCTGCAGCCATATTAGGAGAGCAGCAGCGATTAGCTGAGAAGCAAGAAGTCACATCCTCACATTCCACCTACATTATATTAAAACAATGTAATATCCGGCTGTTACCATGACTGTCCTGTCCTAATGGCACCCAGCATCACCAGATAAAGAAACAGATCTTCAGATGGTTAAAGAAAACTTAGTTTGATAGCATCTGTCTGGCAGGAAATCACTTATCAACAGTTGTGGTTGTGAACTCTTCATTTCTTTATTGTTTTATCTTTATGGTCCACACTTCTCTATTGTTTATCTGTATGGTCTCTGCCTGGTTCTTTGATTGTTTCTGTCTGTTATATAATTAGTTTTGCTAGATGTAAATCAATTAAGGTGGTGGGGTAGGATTGGTTAGAGAATTTTGTTCCACTACGTTAGGATTGGTTAGTAAAATTTTAGTATGATGATTGGTTAAGGTCTAGCTAAACAGAACTCAAGTTTCACTATATAAACTGGGGTCCAAAAGGAAGTTCTTGGGAACCAACTACAGGACACAGCCCCAAAGATCAGAGCTGCCAGAACTCAACACCCTGCCAATGACACCGGGCAGAAACTGGAATCCCCCAGATGACTTGATCCTGACTGGCCAGCAGGAAAAGTTCATCTGCCTTTTTGAGAGTGGGGAGCGTTGTATATTTAGCATATGCATTCTGCTTTGGTGATTGTTAATAAATCCAGGTTAAGTAGGATATTACTGTGTAAGGCTCTTTCACTGGTAAAAGACCCTGGAAACTCACAAAAGATTAAGCCCTGAGTCCACAGGGAATGGATGTTTGCTCAGAGGAGTAGAGCTTGGAGCCCATGGAAGGGTAAAGTTAGGTGCCTTTCGCCTGGAGCCCTAGGAACTGGGAAAGGATGGGGGTGCCTAAATCAAAAGGGTTACGCCTTGAGCCTTAGGAACTAGGTAGAGGTGGGTGCCCTAGAGTGTGCAACCGACAGAGAATTTTGAGCGGGTAACAATCTGATGACCCTGTGATGGATACGGCAATTGCCTGCCTATCTTTGGAAGATCTTATTGAATGAAGTTTTAAGTGTTTGTATTATTGTGGGCCAGGATTGCCTGTGTCCTCTCTGGGGGGAAATGTGATGTGAGCCTGGGAATTCAAAGGACTCTGTTGAAAAGGTGCCAGACAAGAAGAGCTTTGAGACACTAAGTGTGAAGTGATTTCCCTGGGAATCCCAAGGGAGAAGTTGGGGATCAAAAGGGTGTGAGCTGTATGAGGGAACAGGCTGATTTTCCCACTCTGGGCTCTGGTTCTGAATCTGAAGACCATCATTAACTTGTAATCATGGGGAAACCCAGCGGTGGGTTTTCAAGGAGCCCGAGGCTGGAGTTGGGATGACCTCTGGCTAGCTTTCTAGCATGCGGGTAGGTTCTTTTATTCTTTGTCATATGTGTTCCCTGTGGTGCTTTCACTTTCAGAATAAATGTGCTTGCTTAGAAAGAGCGGTGTGGTGACCTGTGAGTGCAGGCCATTATCACAGTGTAGGCAGGGAGCGGTGCAGCCTTTAAACCCTGCTCAGGAGGGAGAGAGACATGGAGGAGGTGAGAAGAGGGTATGAAAAAGAGGGTGACAGCTGAGAAGCTGGGACCCTAGAGTGGGTGCCCTTGGTGGACCACGAGGAGAGAACACAGGGGCAATTGCCCTGATAGATCTGGCCCCAGTGGATGGGATATGGGGGGGAAAGAATAATAATTTTAGACACTTGGACTTGAAAATATTCTCATAAATCTCTCCTAGTTCATCCACTTCACAGATACCAGGAGGTCAGAGCCTCTCCTGGTGTCATTTCATTGTGTGGGTTTACGTCTTGTGGGCACAGACAGGAATCTCTGTTGCAGCCAGCGTTGAGGGTAACTCCCTGAGTTCTGCAGCAGCACCTGTGCTGGCTGTCGTCTTCTCTGCGTACGGGAGATCCCGGCAGGCAGCTTTGTTCTCCGTCCCCGTGGCTTGGCTCTCTCATATGCTGGAGCACTGAGAGGAGAGGAAAGTGATCAGGAACAGTCAGCATGGATTCACCAAGGGCAAGTCATGCCTGACTAATCTAATTGCCTTCTGTGATGAGATAACTGGCTCTGTGGATGAGGGGAAATCAGTGGACGTGTTGTTCCTTGACTTTAGCAAAGCTTTTGACATGGTCTCCTACAGTATTCTTGCCAGCAAGTTAAGGAAGTATGGGCTGGATGAATGCACTATAAGGTGGGTAGAAAGCTGGCTAGATTGTCGGGCTCAATGGGTAGTGATCAATGGCTCCATGTCTAGTTGGCAGCCGGTATCTAGTGGAGTGCCCCAGGGGTCGCTCCTGGGGCCGGTTTTGTTCAATATCTTCATTAATGATCTGGAGGATGGTGTGGATTGCACCCTCAGCAAGTTTGCAGATGACACTAAACTGGGAGGAGAGGTGGATACGCTGGAGGGTAGGGATAGGATACAGAGGGACCTAGACAAATTGGAGGATTGGGCCAAAAGAAATCTGATGAGGTTCAACAAGGACAAGTGCAGAGTCCTGCACTTAGGACGGAAGAATCCCATGCACCGCTACAGACTAGGGACCGAATGGCTCGGCAGCAGTTCTGCGGAAAAGGACCTAGGGGTTACAGTGGACGAGAAGCTGGATATGAGTCAACAGTGTGCCCTTGTTGCCAAGAAGGCCAATGGCATTTTGGGATGTATAAGTAGGGGCATAGCCAGCAGATCGAGGGACGTGATCGTTCCCCTCTATTCAACATTGGTGAGGCCTCATAGAATCATAGAATCATAGAATATCAGGGTTGGAAGGGACCCCAGAAGGTCATCTAGTCCAACCCCCTGCTCAAAGCAGGACCAAGTCTCAGTTAAATCATCCCAGCCAGGGCTTTGTCAAGCCTGACCTTAAAAACCTCTAAGGAAGGAGATTCTACCACCTCCCTAGGTAACGCATTCCAGTGTTTCACCACCCTCTTAGTGAAAAAGTTTTTCCTAATATCCAATCTAAACCTCCCCCATTGCAACTTGAGACCATTACTCCTCGTTCTGTCATCTGCTACCATTGAGAACAGTCTAGAGCCATCCTCTTTGGAACCCCCTTTCAGGTAGTTGAAAGCAGCTATCAAATCCCCCCTCATTCTTCTCTTCTGCAGACTAAACAATCCCAGCTCCCTCAGCCTCTCCTCATAAGTCATGTGCTCTAGACCCCTAATCATTTTTGTTGCCCTTCGCTGGACTCTTTCCAATTTATCCACATCCTTCTTGTAGTGTGGGGCCCAAAACTGGACACAGTACTCCAGATGAGGCCTCACCAGTGTCGAATAGAGGGGAACGATCACGTCCCTCGATCTGCTCGCTATGCCCCTACTTATACATCCCAAAATGCCATTGGCCTTCTTGGCAACAAGGGCACACTGCTGACTCATATCCAGCTTCTCGTCTACTGTCACCCCTAGGTCCTTTTCCGCAGAACTGCTGCCTAGCCATTCGGTCCCTAGTCTGTAGCGGTGCATTGGATTCTTCCATCCTAAGTGCAGGACCCTGCACTTATCCTTATTGAACCTCATCAGATTTCTTTTGGCCCAATCCTCCAATTTGTCTAGGTCCTTCTGTATCCTATCCCTCCCCTCCAGCGTATCTACCACTCCTCCCAGTTTAGTATCATCCGCAAATTTGCTGAGAGTGCAATCCACACCATCCTCCAGATCATTTATGAAGATATTGAACAAAACGGGCCCCAGGACCGACCCCTGGGGCACGCCACTTGACACCGGCTGCCAACTAGACATGGAGCCATTGATCACTACCCGTTGAGCCCGACAATCTAGCCAGCTTTCTACCCACCTTATAGTGCATTCATCCAGCCCATACTTCCTTAACTTGCTGACAAGAATGCTGTGGGAGACCGTGTCAAAAGCTTTGCTAAAGTCAAGAAACAATACATCCACTGCTTTCCCTTCATCCACAGAACCAGTAATCTCATCATAAAAGGCGATTAGATTAGTCAGGCATGACCTTCCCTTGGTGAATCCATGCTGACTGTTCCTGATCACTTTCCTCTCCTCTAAGTGCTTCAGGATTGATTCTTTGAGGACCTGCTCCATGATTTTTCCAGGGACTGAGGTGAGGCTGACTGGCCTGTAGTTCCCAGGATCCTCCTTCTTCCCTTTTTTAAAGATGGGCACTACATTAGCCTTTTTCCAGTCATCCGGGACTTCCCCCGTTCGCCACGAGTTTTCAAAGATAATGGCCAAGGGCTCTGCAATCACAGCCGCCAATTCCTTCAGCACTCTCGGATGCAATTCGTCCGGCCCCATGGACTTGTGCACGTCCAGCTTTTCTAAATAGTCCCTAACCACCTCTATCTCTACAGAGGGCTGGCCATCTCTTCCCCATTTTGTGATGCCCAGCACAGCAGTCTGGGAGCTGACCTTGTTAGTGAAAACAGAGGCAAAAAAAGCATTGAGTACATTAGCTTTTTCCACATCCTCTGTCACTAGGTTGCCTCCCTCATTCAGTAAGGGGCCCACACTTTCCTTGGCTTTCTTCTTGTTGCCAACATACCTGAAGAAACCCTTCTTGTTACTCTTGACATCTCTTGCTAGCTGCAGCTCCAGGTGCGATTTGGCCCTCCTGATATCTTTCCTACATGCCCGAGCAATATTTTTATACTCTTCCCTGGTCATATGTCCAACCTTCCACTTCTTGTAAGCTTCTTTTTTATGTTTAAGATCCGCTAGGATTTCACCATTAAGCCAAGCTGGTCGCCTGCCATATTTACTATTCTTTCGACTCATCGGGATGGTTTGTCCCTGTAACCTCAACAGGGATTCCTTGAAATACAGCCAGCTCTCCTGGACTCCCTTCCCCTTCATGTTAGTCCCCCAGGGGATCCTGGCCATCTGTTCCCTGAGGGAGTCAAAGTCTGCTTTCCTGAAGTCCAGGGTCCGTATCCTGCTGCTTACCTTTCTTCCCTGCGTCAGCATCCTGAACTCAACCAACTCATGGTCACTGCCTCCCAGATTCCCATCCACTTTTGCTTCCCCCACTAATTCTACCCGGTTTGTGAGCAGCAGGTCAAGAAAAGCGCCCCCCCTAGTTGGCTCCCCTAGCACTTGCACCAGGAAATTGTCCCCTACGCTTTCCAAAAACTTCCTGGATTGTCTGTGCACCGCTGTATTGCTCTCCCAGCAGATATCAGGAAAATTAAAGTCACCCATGAGAATCAGGGCATGCGATCTAGTAGCTTCCGTGAGTTGCCGGAAGAAAGCCTCATCCACCTCATCCCCCTGGTCCGGTGGTCTATAGCAGACTCCCACCACGACATCACTCTTGTTGCACACACTTCTAAACTTAATCCAGAGACACTCAGGTTTTTCCACAGTTTCGTACCGGAGCTCTGAGCAGTCATACTACTCCCTTACATACAGTGCTACTCCCCCACCTTTTCTGCCCTGCCTGTCCTTCCTGAACAGTTTATATCCATCCATGACAATGCTCCAGTCATGTGAGTTATCCCACCAAGTCTCTGTTATTCCAATCACATCATAATTCCTTGACTGTGCCAGGACTTCCATTTCTCCCTGCTTGTTTCCAAGGCTTTGTGCATTTGTATATAAGCACTTGAGATAACCTGTTGATCGCCCCTCATTCCCAGTATGAGGCAGGAGCCCTCCCCTCACAGACATTCCTGCCTGTGCTTCCTCCCGGTATCCCGCTTTCCCACTTACCTCGGGGCTTTGGTCTCCTTCCCCCGGTGAACCTAGTTTAAAGCCCTCCTCACTAGGTTAGCCAGCCTGCTGGCAAAGATGCTCTTCCCTCTCTTCGTAAGATGGAGCCCGTCTCTGCCCAGCACTCCTCCTTCATGGAACACCATCCCATGGTCAAAGAATCCAAAGCCTTCTCTCCGACACCACCTGCGTAGCCATTCGTTGACTTCCACGATTCGACGGTCCCTACCCAGGCCTTTTCCTTCCACGGGGAGGATGGACGAGAACACCACTTGCGCCTCCAACTCCTTTATCCTTCTTCCCAGAGCCACGTAGTCCGCAGTGATCCGCTCAAGGTCATTCTTGGCAGTATCATTGGTGCCCACGTGGAGAAGCAGGAAGGGGTAGCGATCCGAGGGCTTGATGAGTCTCGGCAGTCTCTCCGTCACATCGCGAATCTTAGCCCCTGGCAAGCAGCAGACTTCTCGGTTTTCCCGGTCAGGGCGGCAGATAGATGACTCAGTCCCCCGGAGGAGAGAGTCCCCGACCACCACCACCCACCAGTACTCATCTGGAGTACTGTGTCCAGTTTTGGGCCCCACACGACAAGAAGGATGTGGAAAAATTGGAAAGAGTCCAGCGGAGGGCAACAAAAATGATTAGGGGGCTGGAGCACCTGACTTATGAGGAGATGCTGAGGGAACTGGGATTGTTTAGTCTGCAGAAGAGAAGAATGAGGGGGGATTTGATAGCTGCTTTCAACTACCTGAAAGGGGGTTCCAAAGAGGATGGCTCTAGACTGTTCTCAGTGGTAGCTGATGACAGAACAAGGAGTAATGGTCTCAAGTTGCAGTGGGGGAGGTCTAGGTTGGATATTAGGAAAAACTTTTTCACTAGGAGGGTGGTGAAACACTGGAATGCGTTACCTAGGGAGGTGGTGGAATCTCCTTCCTTTGAAGTTTTTAAGGTCAGGCTTGACAAAGCCCTGGCTGGGATGATTTAGTTGGGGATTGGTCCTGCTTTGAGCGGGGGTTGGACTAGATGACCTCCTGAGGTCCCTTCCAACCCTGATATTCTATGATTCTGGCACTGTAATCTCTGCAGGCTGCATGGCCCATGTTAAGGATGAGGATAGCTGCTCCTTTGGAAGTGAGAGAAGTACATCCTTCAGGCTGCTAGCAAATGGCCTCTGAGGGTGGGAGACTTGTGGGCCTCTGGAGGAAGTTCTGTGGGCTCATAGCTTCCTGCAGGTCCACCCAGGATTAGCTCATCTGGAGCTGGCTGGGACATTTGAAGCACCAACTCTTGTACGTTGGCCAGCAGAACTCACGGGACGTCCCACTATAAACTTGGCTTGGACGAGGGTTTCCTGCCTGTACCGTCCCCCTCCCCGAAGTGTGCAGCGAGGCTGGATTCCAAACTGGCTTCACTTTGTGCAGCCTGCTTCCCGCTGAACACCCACTTCTTAAGCGTGGGCAGCTGTTTGAGCCCGAGGCTCCGCTCTGATTCCCAGCCCAGTGACGTCTGGCCTGGTGTAGTCATGAGTATGCGTGTGCGTGTTGCATCTCTTCCACCCTCCCCCCGACTCTGGCACACATGGCCTGCCTGGGGATTCGCTCATGGTAGCCGCTTCCTTGAAACCCAGAGAATCTCCCCCCGTTTCCTCTGCTCTGCTCCCCTCACCTGGACGGAGTTATCCGGGGCTCTCCAGGCCTGTATTGCGGAGTCGCAGCTGAGAATTCGAGGGCATTGCTCCCGTTCCTGAGCCGTGCCCTGCAGTGTGAGCTCAGGGCTGTTCTGCATCCTTATCCCCACTGCTGCTCCTGGCGACCTGCTGGTGCTTCTTCCTGCCCAGATGGCTGGGGCCGTTCCCCTGTGCCAGGCCCCTGCTCCCAGTGCCACCGGCTCCCAGCCCGCGTGCTGACTGTGGCTCACTGTGGTTTCTGGGGAGGGGAGGGTGAATGTGGCCTCTTGTGCGGTGCCCATGGGGAGCTCCCATCCCGCGCGTGGGGACTGTGGTTCTCCCAACAGCTGGCTCCCTAGTGATCTCTTCAGCCTCTGCCGTGTAGCCCAGGTCCCCCAGAGGCAGAGAGCCCGCTCACGGGGCACAAGCCGCCTGCTCTCCTGCTATGCCGTGAATCTAATCCAGGTGCCCACGTAGGGCCAGCCCTGCAGTGTGCGCATGTGAACGCGATCCAAGGGCTGCTCCCTACCACAGCTCCTAGCCCGGGGCAACGGCGGGTGGGGGGCACCATGCCCAGGGAGGCCAAAATACAAGTTCACCCAGGGCGCCATTTTCCCTAAGGTCAACGCTGATCACCCCCTTTCTGTCCCAGCAAAGGCCTGTGGTGATGATTGCCATGCGTGCCTGGCTTTGGGGCGCTGGGGGGGCTCAGTCCCTGCTGCCGGTGGTCCGAGTGAGCTCCGCACGCCGGCTGGGCCTTGGAGGGGAAGGCCGTAGGCAGCGGGAGGGTCAGTGCACCTTGGTCCAGTGACAGTGAAACGACCCCACTGCACTGGCCGTTTTGTGTACAGTAACTCTGAGGACGGCCTGTGCCAGCCCCAGCTCCGAGTTGGGACGTCCTGAGCCACCCTGAACAAATGACTGACACCAGTTGTTAGTGCTGATTCGCCCTGGCCCCCTGGGTCTCTTGCATTGGGCAGTCACGTGCTGTCCTGCTCGGACTGCAGAGAGCCATCTCCTGGGGCCGGCGGGGGGCATTGCCCGAAGAACTAGGGCAGTTTATGTCTCCGTTTGGCCAGGAGGGCGGGGAACGAAGATACAGTCCAGTCCAGGCAGCCCTGTGGCGGAGAGCGGGGGAGAGCAGCGTGCAGTGCTCCAGGCAGAGCCGCTGTCCGGCCCGGGACAGCCCAGCGAGCCAGGCTGCCCCTCTCCCAGACTTCCCCTGCGGAGTCTCGGCTCTCCTGAGGAAGGGAGCGGCTGTGCACGCCCTTCCCTGTCGCTGCTGTTGCGCCAGGCTGGCGAGGGGCCGGTGGTGGGAATGCAGGAGCAGAACTTCCTGCCTGAAGGGCAGCCAGGGAAATCTGTTTCCCTTTGAGAGAAAGGGGGTGATGGCAGGGGGCACCGGGGAGCCCGAGACATGGACACCAGTGCAGACGGGGCACTCCCAACCCAGCTCCCCCGGTGGGCCGCTGAGCCTGCCCTGTGCTCCGGTGCCTGGAGCGGGTCCTCTGAGGCCACTTGCACATCTCAGCCGGTCCCAGGTATTGACAGGCACTTCTGTGCCCCCGAATGGATGCTTTAACCCAGGCGATGCATGTTAGGGTCTGTAGAAGTAATGGGACACGGTCACTGTGCACCATAACCCTTTGACCCTCTGCTTCAGCTCCCCTCTGCCCAGGGTGTGAGCGTCCCTTCCTGCAAGCTACAGCTTTGGCTCTTCCTGGCTGGCCTGCTGCCTCTCAGGCGGCCCTGGCTCTGCCTGACTCCTGCCCCAAATCTGCCTGCTTGTCTTGCTCCTCCTCCACTAGCCAGTCAGCCCTGGTAGCTGCAGCTCCTGTTCCTCCGTGCTCAGTTCTCGTTCCATTTCTGCTGCCTGCCCGACCACCTTCCCCCTCCAGGAACCAAGCTTCCTGCTTCTGCTTAGATCTCTCCCCACTCCTGGGCGTTTAAAATAAAAATTAAGAGATGCGAGGGCTCATGTTGGTGTTCATTAAAGCCCTGAGTCACCAGCAAGCCAGCACCGTCGGATCGCAGCTGTCAGCGGGTGGGATTGTCATGCTCACCACGGCCAGCTCACTTTGCAAATCAGCAGCCAGCGCCCAGTCCACGTGCCGTGTCTGGGTGACACCCCAAACCCTCGTTACGGAGGATGCACACCCAGAATTGGAATGCCGGGAGGCAGCAGTGGGGCACGGGTGACCTGGCTTGCTCATGGTCCTTGAGAGGGGCACCTCCTGGCCCAGGGTCACGACCTTGAGCTCACACCCAAAGTCTCACTTGATTAGCCAGCCAGGGCCCGTTTGCAGAAGGAAGAGGCCAGCGCAGACGGAGCAGACAGAACTAGCTGGCCATGCCGGCCCGGCCCAGGGTCTCCGAGTATCCCAGCCTGGTGAAATCATCCCAGCAGAGCTGACTGTCTTGTTCTGCTACTTGGCTCCATCCCTTAGTGGCTGCTGGCTTATGCTGACAAAGCAGGGCTCAGACCTTAATGACTGTTCACTAAGGTAACGGGACGTCCTTGTTATCCCCCCAGAGCAGTGCCCCATCTGCCACCGGTGCCTTTGTGCCCCTTTCTCCCCTCTGACCTAACTCGGCTTGAGCTGCTCAGCCTGCCCGCGGCTGGCTGCTGCGCGCCCCGCCTGCTCTTTGAGGAGCAGCAGCTAGAGCCCTTGTGACTCACGGGGCTGTTCCCCGGGAAAGCTGCAAACATGGCATCTGGGCGGGGGACAGCTGAAGGAAGTGGAGCCTGTTTCTCACAGGGTTTGGCTCTGCCCTTCCTAGCGCAGCAGGGGAGATGGGGAACAGCTGGCGGGGAGGGGAGTGGGGAGATTAATCCGCCACGGGAGCCCTTGGCTGAGGTGAGCCCCAAAGTTGGGGCAGTTCATGTGAACTCTGATCCCGACCAGAATTTTGCAGTAGGCTCCTGTCCCTGTAACGGGCCGAAGCAGAATCCAGACGCCCCTGAACGCTGTGATTCGAGTCTCTCATCTGGCCAGAAACCCAGTTTAACGCCCCTGTGGTGTTGCCGAGTGCCCCATCCCCCATCCTCTGGAAGCTTCGTGCTCTTTATAAACAGGGCCAGTGTTTGCTCTGCGCTGGAGCCTGATGGCCCTTTGGAGCACGCTCTGCTGTGCTGCTAAATCCGGCCGGCTGCCGGGCACGCCTCGGCTGGGAGAACGTGAGCTCCCTGGTGGTGCTATTCCCGGTGGCCCAGCCTGCTCCTGCGTGGGGTGAAGTCATTCCTGCCGCTGTGTTGTGCATTGCTGACATTCCGGCCCTGCGTGGTCCTGTCTTACCGAACGCCGCAGCCCTGCCAGCATGCGCCCTGGAGCCAGCCGCTTCGGGAGCCGGGGAGCTGTGGGAAATGCTGTCTTCACCAACAGCGCAGCTGCAGTGACAGAGCCCAGGGTGAGCACTTCCCCGGGGGGGTAGACCGCAAGGCGGGCTCCGGGCAGGGAGTGAGGGTATTCATGGATAATCTGCTTCTGGGATACTCATCACTCAGTACAAGATGCACAGATATTAACCGTTAATGCATTTACCCTCGTGCCCCCGGGAGGTAGGTCAGGGTCATTATCCCCATTTCACAGATGGGAAAACTGAGGCACGGACCAGCCGGGACTTGCCTAGGCTCCCACAGGCACCTGGCAGAGCTCGCAATGGAAACTAACCTGAAAAGATTCAGAGTGCACCCGTCCTTCCCCGTAATGGGCAAGTACAACCTGTGGACGATGCACCCCAGCTTGTGGCTTGGACGGAGATGGAGCACTGCATGCATCCTTAATGAGGGCAGTCCCAGGCCATGCTGACGCCATGGGCCACCCCAGTGAAATCTGGGAGCAGATGGTGCTGTGGTGAGGTTAGTGGGGGAAGGGTTTTGGGGAGGCATTTTAGGGGCACAGGGGCAGGGAGAGAAGCAGGCAGAGCTTAGGGCACGACCCAGGGAGTGGGACATGGGCTGAGACGGAGGTATGGACAGAGCGGTGGCACCATTGTGTTCCCAAGCCGTCCGGGGGAGCGCTCTGCCCCGGAAGGTCAGTGTGCTGTAGCCTGGGGTGAGGAGCCTTGGCAGGGGGCGCTTTACACCTGGTCGGTGCAGGCTATGCCTCACCCCGGGCTGGGATCACCTGTGTTGGATCAGCTTGAACCCAAACAAAGAGCCCCGGTTTGGTATGAGAACGGCGATGTGAGCAGTGCTCGGGCGGTGCCGTGTGCTCCAGTGCTGGGGTGCCTCGCGCCAGCACGCTTGTGAAAGTCCGTTCCCTGTCACGTTGTATTATGGGCTGTAACACTCGGGGGGGTCCTGCGGGGTCTTGTGCACTCCAGGGTCTGTGAGAAGGGCTCGAGGGGAAGGGAGGCAGTGTGGCCTAGTGGCTAGAGCTCTGGACGGGGATTCAGGAGACCTGGGGTCTGTCCCCAGCTCTGCCACTGGCCTGCTGGGTGACCTTGCAAGTCACTTCCCCTCTGTGTGTCTCAGTGTCCCCACCTGCTTTAATGGCACTGCCCTGCTTTGCAAAGTGCTTTGAGCTCTCTGGATGAAGAGCACTGTATAAGAAGTTAGCTGTTCCTAGCTGCCGTTATGGACCCTGCACAGCACTGGTTGCATCTGAGCCGTCTCCATTGCAGCCGCAGGCCTGCGTGGGAACTGAGCAGGGGCCCCTCCCTACGCCAGGCTTCTAGCCTTGCTTGAACTCGGTTTCTGCTAGAGACGGGCATGACTCCGGAACCAAATGCCCGAAGAGGAGGCTGGAGCCTGGGCGGTTTTGAGAACACGTTTAAAGCCCTTGGTTTCTGCCTGCATGGCTGGTCACTCCTGTCTGAGCCCAGCGTAGCTGGAACTGTACACGTCACCCCGATGCAGATGCAGGCTCAGCGTTGTCTTGCTCAGCTGTGCCAGGACCTGTCGGCGCTGAATAGCTTCACACGAAGGGGAGCCTGCCTGGACTCTCCCATGTGCAGGGCTGAGCTTCGTGTACGTGCACAGAACCCGTTCACCGCTGCTGGGGTGCTGGCAGCGGGCTGGCCTGGCAGAGTGGGGAGGCAGGCCTGGCCCTGGTTTCAGCCCCATCTCAGTGGGAAGCTTTCCGCTTTTGCCATGCGGATACTGCTGCAAAAGGAGCGGACTGTCCCAGCCAAGGGGGCGGCTGGAGGAGGAGTGGAGGAGCGAGTGAAGGAGCGCGGCTGGCTTCCCTTGCTCAGCGACTGGCAGCCTAGGGCGGTGGCCCTGGCGTAGGGAGCCCCCCTGTTGCTCTGATAGCTGCGTCCCTCCCAGGGGGCCAGGAGGGCGGTGTTGGGCTCCTCCGCCAGAGCACCTCGGTGGGGTCGCAAAAGGGGGAAAGTGGGAGCGTGGAGGAGTCCTTCCTCAGCTGCCCCCGCCCCCCAGAACGAGCAGGTGGAGCTGACGGTTGTCCCTCCCACCAGCCCAACCCAGGAACCTGGGGACTTAGGCCAGGGCCAGACTGGCACTTTGCTGGGGACTGGAGGGGAGCGTTTAATGGGAGATGCAGCCTGCGAAGACTACAAGCCCCAGCATGCTGTGCGGCAGGGCCGCTCTCACGGAGAAGGAACGTTGCATGCTGGGCCCTGTAGTCTCCCTGAGCATCCCTGTGTCCCTGTAATCAGCAGGGTCGCTGGCCCTCGCTCTGGGAGCCTCCGTATAACAGCAGCCCCCAGCTTGGGCCCTTTGGCAGCGCAGGAGTCCTGCCCTGGCCCCACACTGGGTCCCCGGGGAACCGGCTGCTCCTGGGCACCCCCGAACCACGCGAGGCCAGCGTGATTCGCGGCCCCTCTCTCTTGTTCGAAGGTTTTGCAGGGCAAGTCCTCCCGCTGGGCCCCAGAGCTGGCTGCACTGGGGACGCCTCGGGCGTGAGGCTGGTCCCTGCTGATTGCTGCCCAGAGAGAGCCCCCTGGGCGTTCCGGAGACTTCGTTTTGACCTGCTAAAAGTGAAATCGAAAACCCAACCTCTCCAAAGCCCTGTCCCCGGGCTGCGCCCCCAGGGCGGCACCGTCGTGTCTTCCTCGGTCAGTCGCTTGCCTGGGGTAAATCCAGCCAGGGTCAGATGTGTGGGTGGTGCTGAGATCTGAGCGGGCTCAGACATGCAGCAGGCCAGGCCAGCCGGTGGAGTGAACTGGACGGATGGGAGCCGCGGGGCTGCAGGCGGCCTGGGGGATTCGGTGCCCGTGACTGTGAAGCCCTGTGCTCAGGAAGAGGGAACCGGCAGCAGGCGAGGGGGCAGAAAGGGAGCTGAGCAGCCTCGCCCATTGCGTGCAAGTGAGGGGCTGTTTGGTCTCCCAGGTAGGACTGTTTGGTGCAGCTCCGCTCCGGGGATGATGTGGATTGGGCCAGGCAGGCTGGGGGGCAGGTGTCTATCTTGATCTTTAGTGGGTCCCATGGGGAGAGTTCTGTGAGTCTCTGAGTTATTTAATATTCCCCAGTTGCTGAGGATGGGGGCGTAGAAGCACCCGGGAGAGGCGGTATCCAGGGGCCTCTCTCCCTTCCTAGGTGATAATGGGAGGCCAGTCACTGTACCCCATGGGGTCTCCTCCCCCGTTATCTGGGGAGTGGCGTGCTTGTTTGCAGCCAGCCAGCTTCATGCTCTGTGCTCTGGAAATGGCTCTCTGTAACCCGAGCTGCATTTCTGCCATGCCCTTTGAGAGGGCCTCTGGATGTACACTGGGCTTTTCATTAGCAGGCTGGGCCTGGCTTTGCCAGCCAGCAGCCCGCGTCTCCCCGGCTCGCAGGCTCTGTGAGAACACATGCGCTTTGCAGTGCACGGCCAGCAGTAGGACGGGAGAGGGGAGCCGGGCTAAGCCCAGATCCCTGCCTGAGAAGTGCCCTGTCATGCCGCTTGCTCTCCAGCAGCTGCTGGCAGCCTCTTCCTGACACCCGATTACAGCACAGGGCCCGCTGATCACTGAGCCGATGCTGCGACAAGCTGGTTTCCCTTTGGATTATCACTGGCCCTGCATCGTGTATTCTCCAGCCACTCTAATGCGCCAGGCATTGTGAGAATCTAATCGCTTACGCGCTGGGCACCCAGCTGCAGCGAGCCGTGACCAGAGCCTGGGAAGCCGGTACAGGGACTGCACCCAGCCAGGTAGGAGCTGCAGCCGTCTGTTTGCACTGCTCGAGGTCTCAGTACTGGCACCGTAACCCCCGTCTCCCCACCCAGGGAGTGACAGGTGGCTTGTGTACGTGTTCTATACAGCACTGTGTACGTATTCCTACCAGGACGGGGTGTGCTAGGGGAGGATCGTACGTGTCTGCGTTGCAATGGGGCACAGAGCTTTCCTCTCGCGTTCCCTGTTCCAACCCGGCCCAGGTCTGTAGGGATCCAGCGTCGGTCTCGTTTCCCATTATTGCGCAGTGCCCCGAGTTGTCGATGTCGGCACATCTCCCGGTGGGTGGCGGGGATGTCCTCCTCGCAGCCCTCCCCAGCCGCAGCGCTAACTGTCCGATTGAGCAGCGTGGGCGAGAATGGGATCTGGCCCATTTCAGCTGGGGAGAGGGTGGTTTTATGGAGAAGTTACAGGGCTGGGTTCTGTAATCACTGAAACTGACCCTAGAGAAATGACTCAAAACCCTACCGAATGGGACTGGGGCCGATCTCCGGTTAGCAGGGGATTTGAAAGGTTCCCATTTTCCTAGCTCCTCTAGGCCGTTCCCATCAGGGATCTTCTGAGGTGGCTGCTGGTCCTGGATAGGGGCTCTAGGGCTGGCAGGCTGGCATCTTCCCCCACAGCTCAAGGCATGTTTTAAACACAACAGTGTTCACACAGCGAGCATTCGTATTTAGCAATCCGCCCCCCAGCTCCAGTCATGCTGATGGCACAGCAACCAGGGGGGTGTAAAGCGAGGGGCCCGCTCCCCTGCGGATGGGGTCATGCTTGCCTGCCTTCCCACCACCACACCCACTCAGGCTGCTCTCGTGCTGATGGCCATCCTGCCCCCAGCCGCCAGGCACCTCTGCCAGGCTCCCCGCTCTAGATGGCAGGCCAAGGAGACTGAGGCTGCTGCAGGGTGGGGCTCGTTTGGAGGGCCAGCTCCAAACACCAAACCATTGTGCAGTGGCTGCTCAATCCCCCCCACCCCCCAGCGTTGGGAGAAGGGTCTCTGGCCCCCCAGCACCCCCCTCTCTGCGGGCAGAAGCTGTATAAATAGTGCCCGCAGGATACTATTTCGGCTCTAGCCCTTCCCAGGATGCCTCCCAAGAGTTATGTGAACAAGTGTTAAAAATAACACCCCAAGCCCTGTCTGAGTGCTGGAGTTGCTTCAGACTGAGCAGAACCGGGTGACCGTTCCATAGACAGCAGACCTGGTCCCTGGGCATGGGGGACAGGCAGGACCCCACGGGCTTTTCTGCTCTGACTGCTCAATCTCCCCAAGGGGGCAATCCAGGGCGTCGGCTCGCCAGGCCCACCACTGGCCCGTGGGACTGGGAGTATTTGCCAGAAAGCAAAGGACCTCGCCCAGAAGAAGCTGGGTTTTATTTCTGAGCTCTGACGTGAGAGACAGGCGTTTCTAGGAAGGATCAGACGCGGGCTCCACCCAGCACTGTCCTGCCTCTACAGTGCAGCACCCGATGCTTCCGAGGAGGGGGCAAGAACCCTGCAGCAGTGGACTTGAGAGAATCTGTCCCCCACGTTAGGTCTCCCTGATCCCAAATAGTTAGAGACAGGTTTAGACCCTGAAGTATGAGGATTAATGTCCCTACCACGACTCCTTCTTTGCAGTAGCTTGATAGCTCTGGATATTCTTGCTAGCCATAGACAGACACAGTCCTGAGAGCAAAGAGTTAACCCTGGGTCAGGGTCCCTCACTCTGGCTGACTTTTCCCTGCTGTGGTGCAGGGGCTCCTGGGCTCAAGGGGAGCATTGTGTGCTGGGAGGTGTAGTCTCTGCTGGCCGCACTTCCCTAATTCTCCGGCGCGAGTGAGGCCCGGGCTGCTTGTCAGCACAGACAGGACAGAGTTTGGGCACCTGTGTTTGCACGTGACTCTGCAGCGAGAGGCGCGTCAGCACTTCCGTTGTGACCCCCCAGACAACAGCGGTTCCTACCCGGTGCAGCTTGTGTGTGGGGCATTCCTGCCGTGCTGGGGCCCGGTGGCGGCTTTGCTGCAGAGGGGGTCAGGCCTGGCTGCGGTCTCGGAACATGGCAGATTCGGAAAGACGCTTGTTATTGGAGGTCGCTATGAAATGGAAGAGTGACGCTAGCAGGGCTAGAAATTGCTCTAAAAGCCTCTGGACTCACTGGTGCCATTTCCCCATGGGTGCCACAGGGGCACCGATTGACACATGCCCTAGGGAGCTGCAGTCCTAAATGCATCAATGTTTATAACCCTAAACGTCCCTCAGCCAGGGCCAAATGAAATATCCTGGCAAAGAGTTCTGCCCAGCCTTGTTCTGAGAGAGAGCAACAGACCCACGCATGTGTCTGGCTCCCCCTCCCATCCTTAGTCACCCTGCTTGGCCCTCCCACGCCCTCAGCCCCCCCTGTTGTGCATTTGGTTGGCGTCCTGCTTTCCTGGCACTGTGATTAAAGATCCCAGGGCAGGTTTCGCCCGAGTTGGAGTGTGAACCCCAATGTCTTGGACATATTCCAACATGGGCAATTCCATACATTTCCTCTGTGGTTTCAGCTGGCCACAGCAGTCACTTCCTGGCCTGAATTGAGCGGCCTTGTTGCTGTGCGTTGTGACACATCTGCAGTGCTCCACCCTAAAGGTGGCTGCGTTTTAGGTTGGGTTTGGGATTTCTGTTCCTTACGTGTCCCTCACCTGCTTCTGCAGCTGGCTGTGAAGCTTCGCTGAGGTCTGAAAAGTAACTGAGATGAAAGTCCGTCATGGAAATGTAAAATACCTTCGTGTCTGATTCTGCTGGGGAGTGGCTGGGAGGCAGGATAACCTGTCCCAGCCTTTAAGCCCTGCATCTGCTGGCCTAGCTGCTGCTGACCTCCAGCACAGGGTCTCTCCGTCCCTCAGAAGGGCTCTCCTTTCTCTGACATTCTCAGCACTGGGCATCACGTAAGGCAATGTTCTCGCTCTGCCAGGAGCACTGTCACTGTCGGCAGACACGAGCCTGTGGACCCTGGGAATCTCCCTGCTGGGAGGTCCCCTGAAAGGGAGGTGGTGTGGTGTAGTTAAAGCTAGAGGAGCTCTATTAGGCTCCCGTTTACTTCAGACCATTTCTCTAGTTTGTCCAGAGCATTTTGAATTTTAATCCTATCCTCCAAAGCATTTACAACCCCTCCCAGCTTGGTGTCGTCTGCAAACTTTATAAGTGTACTCTCTAAGCCATTATCTAAATCATTGCTGAAGACATTGAACAGAACTGGACCCAGAACTGATCCCTGCGGGACCCTACTCGATAAGATACTCATCCCCTTCCAGCATGACTGTGAACCACTGGTAACTACTCTCTGGGAATGGTTTTCCAACCAGTTCTGCAACCACCTTATAGTAGCTCCACCTAGGTTGCATTTCCCTAGTTTGTTTATGAGAAGGTCCTGCGAGACAGTATCAAAAGCCTTTCTCAAGTCCGGATATACCACGTCTACCGCTTCCCCCCATCCACAAGGCTTGTTACCCTGTCAAAGAAAGCTCTCAGGTTGGTTTGACACGATTTGTTCTTGACAAATCCATGCTGACTTATCATCTTATTATCTTCTAGGTGTTTGCAAATTGATTGCTTAATTATTTGCTCTATTATCTTTCCAGGTACTGAAGTTAAGCTGCCTGGTCTATAATTCCTCGGTTTGTCCTTATTTCCCTTTTTATAGATGGGCACTAGATTTGCCCTTTTCCAGTCCTCTGGAATCTCTCCCACTTCCATGACTTGTCGAAGATTTTAATTGCCAATGGCTCAGATACCCTCAGTCAGCTCCTTGAGTATTCTAGGATGCATTTCCTCAGGCCCTGGTAACTTGAAGACATCTAAGTTGCCTATGTAACTTTTAACGTGTTCTTTCCCTATTTTAGCCTCTGATGCTACCTCATTATCACTGGCATTCACTGTTAGATGTCCAACCGCTACTAACCTTTGTGGTGAAAACTGAAACAAAAAAGTCATTTAGCATGTCTGCCATTTCCACATTTTCCGTTATTGTTTCTTCCCCCCCCCGCCTCCCTTTCCTTGGGCTTCCTCATTCTTCTAATGTATTTGTAGAATGTTTTCTTGTCTCTAGCTAGTTTAATCTCATTTTGTGCTGTGGCCTCTTGAATTTTGTCCCTACGTACTTGTGCTATTTGTTTATATTCATCCTTTGTGATTTGGCCTAGTTTCCACTGGACTAGAACCCTCCTAGCCTTCACCCCCGTGGTTTTCAAGACCATCTCATGATGTTTTGGGGGGCCTGACTCCTGGGTTTTGAGTTCCTGGGATTGTGCTGACACCGAATTGCCACTCTGTAGTGGAAGCACGGCCTCCTGGAGCTAGGTGTCACCATGGGAAGCCTGATAAACTCTGAGCAGGTCATGTTACTGCATGTGTGTGAGCGACCTGCACTTTGCCTGGCCCCTCTGCAGCTGTGCCCGTGTTAACACTCCTAGCCCCGGGGATGGGAACTGATGAGTGCCTGGCTGGGAGACGGCCCAGGAAATCCCAGCAACATCGCTCATTCCCTCGCCAAGTTTCTCAAGGTTTTGCAGGTTGGCGACTCCTTATCTGAAGAGACACATTTTTGCTCCCCCTCAAACTTCTTATGAAAGTCAGAGTAAAACGGGACCAGTCCCAGCACTGCTAAGCCTGGCTGGTTAGTTGTGCGTGCACATCGGGAGGTAGCAGAGAACAGCTGACCTTGAAGGGCCCGGGGGTGGAGGGAACAAGACTGTCTGTGCTTTAGACTGGAATCGAATGTTCAATGTCTGCAACCCACCGGCTGAGAAATGGGGCTCGTTGCTGTAGTGCACCTCTCAGGCAACCCCTGATGGGCAGACTAGCCTGGGGGGCGGCTGGGCGCTGACGTGTCCTGGGGGGTTCCTGTTTCTGCCATGGGCAGCTGCGCGGTGACTGAGAAGGCAGTGATCTGCTCTGGAGCCTGTGTACAAATGTTCCTTCCGTAGTCTGGAGACAGTCACTCAGCTCTCCTTCCCCGAGACAGTGCTGGGAAGGGGGGCCGTGGTGGGTCAACTCCAGTGGCCTCTGGTCACGTGTCCTCCCTGCTGATTCATCCAAAGCCAGCTGGCGGATTTGTGTATTAGAGTAGATGCACAGAGTCATGGGTTCCAGAGCCAGAAGGGACCATTGTGATCATCTGGTCTGACCTCTGGCATAGCACAGGCCAGAGACCTGCCCTGAAATAATCCCTAGAGCCGATCTGTTAGAAACACAGCCAATCCTGATTTCAAAGTTGTCAGAGCTGGAGAATCCACCATGTCCCTTGGTAAACTGTTCCAATGGTTAATTATGCCCACTGCTAAAAATGTACACCTTATTTTCAGTCTGAATTTGTCTAGCTTCAATGTCCAACCATTGAATCGTGTTTAGACCTTTTGCTGCTAGATTGCACAGCCCAGTATTAAATATTTTGTTTCCCATGTAGGTACTTGTAGATTGTGATCAAGTCTCCCTGTAACCTTGTCACGGAGTCCCTGGGCGATGCTCTGGAACTGCTCCCCATGAAGCCAGTCAGTAAAACAGAGGTTTATTAGACGACCGGAACATGGTCTAACACAGAGCTTGCAGGTGCAGAGAACAGGACCCCTCTGCTGGGTCCATTCTGGGGGGCAGTGAGCCAGACAACCACGTCTGCACTTCACTCCATGTCCCCAGCCAGCCCCAAACTGAAACTCCCTCCAGCCCCACCTCCCCTGGGCTTTGTCCCTGTCCCCGGGCCAGGAGGTCACCGGATTCCTTTGTTCTCCAACCCTTTAGCTCTCACCTTGCAGGGGGGAAGGGCCAGGCCATCAGTAGCCAGGAAACAGGGTGTCGGCCATTCTCTGTGTCCAGACCCCTGCACACACCTGCCCCCTAGGGCTCTGCAATGATCATACACCCTTATCCCACCCCCTAGACACTCAAGAACTGCCTAGGGGAAACTGAGGCACCCCCACACTATTCAGAGGAGCCATTAAGAACAGTCCCACTTCATCACACCTTCTCTTTGGTGAGGTAAATAGATTGAGCTCTTCGAGGTCATCACTGTGAGGCAGGTTTTCCCATCCTTTAACCATTCTCATGGGTCTTCTCTGACCCTCTCCGATTTATCAACATCCTCCTTGGATTGTGGGTCCCGGAACTGGACCCAGGATTCCAGCAGCGGTTGCACCAGTGCCAGGTACAGAGGGAAAATCACCTCCCTGCTCGTTCGCAAAATCAGCCTTTTTGGCCACAGCGTCATACTGGGCGCTTGCGTTCAGCTGATTTTCCACCGCGAACCCCCACTCTTTTTCAGAGTCCCTGCTTCCCAGGATAGAGCCCCGCTCCTGTAAGAATGGCCTACGCTCTTTGTTCCTAGATACATACATTTACATTTAGCCGTATTAAAATACATGCTGTTTGCTTGCACCCAATTTACCCCGCGATCCAGATCGCTCTGTCTCGGTGACCTGTCCTCTTCATTATTTCCCACTCCTGCAATTTTTGTGTCATCTGCAAACGTTGTCAGTCATGACTAAGGCTACAATTTTGTCATGGAGGTCACAGAAGTCATGGAATCCGTGCCTTCCAGAGACCTCCGTGACGTCAGCCCAAGGCGGCTGGGAGCTGCAGGTTCCCCCCACTGCCCGCGGTGCCCGGGAACTGCAGGGCACCCCTGCCGCCCGCGCTCTGGTTCAGGCAGATGGTGCCCTTGGATGAGCTGGATCTTCACTGCTGTGGTAGCAAGTCCTTTTTCTCAGCTGTTTCTCTGAACCCTCGTTGCCATCAGAAGGGAGTGGCCCTCCAGGCAGACTGTACCTACGGCCTGTCAATCCCAGCCCCCTGCGGGGCCGAGCCTGGTCAGGCCAGGCCGGGTGGGATCCTGGCGGGTTAGGCTAGTGCATCAGGTCAGTGCGGTGTCGTGTCCCCCCCGTGAGGAGTGTAGCTGTCAGTTACAGCCCTCTGGTGGGATCCTGGCCAGGTTAGGTTTATCAGCTTGGCTTGGCATGGCGTCCCCCACGTGGGGCCGCAGTTCCTGACAGGGAGCTGGTTAATGTCAGTGTCTGTGGGCAGGGACAGCGGCTTGGCCCGTTTGCTCTGGTACCTCGTAGCGTCAGGGCTGGCAGGGCTCCCAGGAGAGCAGGGAGGGCAGTAGAATATTTTCCATTCTGCTCCTCGCTGCGGGAACGAGTCTCCGGGGTAACGCCTTGCTTTGCTACAGAGGCGATCCTGCTGTCCCGGCCGAACGGTCGTCAGCACGTCCACCCAAGTCTGCCTTAATCACTGCGGACAGCACAACGGGGCAGGCCGGGTGGTGGTCTAATGGGAAGGGGTAGCTGAGACTCTGTTAATAGTCTCGCTTACTGCCGCTCGGGGGAACAGAGCACTCCAGGGCGAGCTCTCTGCTCCCCTCAACGGCCAGCCACGGAGAGGCCCTGTCGCTGCTCTGCTACAGGGACACTCGCTACGGGGCTGGGCACCAGCCGGGAGAGCTCCGACCCCACGGCGGCCTCGGAGTGACGTGCGACTCTCAGTGCGGGAGGAGGCTGGGCCCTGCTCCCAGAATGGGCACTGCCTGAGTGGCCGTCTCCTGACGCAGCGTGAGCAGCGAGAGCCCAGGCCATGCACCTCATACGGGAGAGCCCCCCCAGCCCCGGGCCTTTGGAAACCATCGCCCTGACCCTGCCCTGCTAGGAAAGCAGCTGGGGGGTCATGTGCCCGGCGCACTGGTTCTAGCTGCACGGGTACGTCGACCCTGGGGGCCGTGCCCAGGCCCTGCCGTGCAGTGTTAAATGCCGTGCCGTGCAGTGTCTCCGTGAGGTCTCGTCACTGCCTCCGTGAAGCGCGGCTGGGCTGGGGTCCAGCCCAGACTCCTTGGCCTTGCCAGCACAGAGCGTTTTCTGAGACGGGCCCGTTGCTGAAACGGGCCTGGTGCAGCTCAGTTGGTGCCCGGGGAGCGGGGACGTGAGTGCGGACTGGCCTCTGAGCCGGGCACGCCGAGCCGCTGGCACTGCCAGGGCTGGCTGCTCTGCGCTGCTGCCCCCGGGGAGCTGCCAGTGCTATCAGCTTTGCCCACCGCCTCCAGGGTCCCACTGAAACTGCCCCGAGCAGCCTCTGGCTGCGCTTTGGGCCTTCACATGGGGGCCAGCTGCACCGGGCGTCTCCCCAGGAGAGGAGTCCCCCTGGAGGGGTGGGGGAGGTCTCAGATAATTCAACGACGGGCGCTAGAAATCCTTCAGGAGAGCCACTCGCCCCGCAGGGCACGGGCCCCCCCTCGGCAGCTTGCCAGGAGCCTCGCAGGTGCAGCCACCCTGTGCTGACAGGGAGGCGGCCTGTCCTAGCGCATGGATGGAGAGGAAACCTCGCCTCTGCGAGCCGGGGGCTCCACGGGCCACGCGTTTCTTTGAGCGACGGGGTGGCCCTGGGCGGCATCGCGGAGCTGACGGGGTTTGGCTGGGCCTATAGGCAGTGGAGGAACCCCCCGCTTTAGACAGCTGCCGATTCAGCTGTGGTTTCAGATTCGCGGCGTCTCTGAGCGTGAACCCTTGGCCGGGTGATACCTGCACTGGCTGAGTGCCTGGCTGCTGCTGCCCTCCACCCCCAAGGTGGCTGCATTTCGAGGGTGCTGTTTGGATGGTGCCTGTGGAGGCCTTTGGGGTAAGCGGCACCATGGAGAACCACAAATCTTTCCTTCCAGCCCCTCCGCGGCCCTGGCCTCTTCCTCTGTTCCGCACCGTGGGCCGGCCAGGGGCTGTGGCTGCCCGAGGGCTGCTCTGCCGGCAGGCGGCGATGCCAGCTCCCCCCGGCTGTTGCCAAGGGCAGAGAGCAGGAGGGGTGAGGCCGAGCAGCCGGGGCTGCAGCATCTGTCACTGCAGAAAGAAAAGGAGGACTTGTGGCACCTTAGAGACTAACCAACCAATTGAGCTCATGCTCAAATAAATGTGTTAGTCTCGAAGGTGCCACAAGTCCTCCTGTTCTTTTTGCGGATACAGACTCACAGGGCTGCTACTCTGAAACCTGTCACTGCAGAGGCTTCAGCTGGGTGTGGAGGCTGCAGGGGACCCCGAGCTGCTCCTCCCTGATGCCCCAGGGCTGAGCAGAACCGGCCCCCATCCTCCCGCCGGCCCCGCTCTCTGCACCCCCCGCCGAAGCCCCGCCGGGGGCCAGCCGGGCAGTGGGCAGGCCCGGCCCTGCGCGCCGCCCCGCGTCACCGCCGCCGCCGGCAGCCTGGAGCTGGGATTGCGCAGACCCTCCGCATTGCCCGGGATGCGGCGGCGGCCGGGCGGCGCCTCCCCCAGCGCCGCGGAGAGAGGCGAGCCCGCAGCCGGCGGCGCCTGCCCCCGCAGCTGCCCCCGGGGGCGCCTCGGGAAGGTGAGCGAGGGCGATGCCGGGGGCCGCTTCTCTTGCTCGCAGATGGTGTTTAGGTCGGACGTTTTCCTGCCGAGCCCTGGCTTTTGCCAGCTCCGCGCCGGGGGCCTGTCCGGGTGCGGGGCCGGGCGGCCGTGACACGGCGGGCTGTCGTGTCTGGACGCCCCGGCGGGCTGTCGTGTCTGGACGCCCCGGCGGGCCAGTCCCGGCCCCGGCCTGGGCGCAGGACCCGGCTCCCCTTTGTCTGCCGTGGCAGCCCAGCCCGGGCTGGTTGCGGTGCTGAGCGCGGCCGTGCCCGGGCTGGGGATGCTGCGGCCGCCCGAGACAAAGGACCCAGGCTGCGGGGGGAGGGAGGCGGCGGGCCTGGGCTCGCTTTGCAGGCTGGTGCCTGGCTGGCCCACAAGCCCGGAGCCTGGAGCACGGCGGGCAGGCGCAAGCCCTGCTCCCGCCCGGCGGGATGCACCCGGCTCCGCGGGCGGGGACCCTGCGCGCTGCCCGGGGGGTGCCGTCAGGAGCTGCGCTCTCCTCCGGGCGGGGAGAGGGGCCACCCGGGCGCCGGTTTCCTCTTCGGGGTGGGCCGGGCCCCGTGACTGCAGCTCAGCTGCGAGCAGGTGTCGCGCCCCGTCCTCGTCTCCCTGCAGCCCGCCAGGCGCCCCGCCACTGCCGGCCGCGGAGACGGGTGCTCCAGGCACGAGGGCGGCTCCCCTAACGCGTATGTGGTGAAAGGGGACGGACCGGGGGGAGGGAGGCTGAGATCTGAGGCCAGCCAGAAGAGCAGGGGGTGAGGCGGTGCTGTAGGGTGTGAAAGGGGGAGGAGGTAACTATAGGGGTGCAGTGGCGGGGGCTCCGGTGGAGTGCTGTGTCTGTCGGGGGTGCAGTGGCGGGGGCTCCGGTGGAGTGCTGTGTCTATGGGGGGTGCAGTGGCGGGGGCTCCAGTGAGATGCTGTGTCTATGGGGGGTGCAGTGGCGGGGGCTCCAGTGGAGTGCTGTGTCTATGGGGGGGGCAGTGGCGGGGGCTCCGGTGGAGTGCTGTGTCTGTCGGGGGTGCAGTGGCGGGGGCTCCGGTGGAGTGCTGTGTCTATGGGGGGTGCAGTGGCGGGGGCTCCAGTGGAGTGCTGTGTCTATGGGGGGTGCAGTGGCGGGGGCTCCAGTGGAGTGCTGTGTCTGTCGGGGGTGCAGTGGCGGGGGCTCCAGTGAGATGCTGTGTCTATGGGGGGTGCAGTGGCAGGGGCTCCAGTGGAGTGCTGTGTCTATGGGGGGTGCAGTGGCGGGGGCTCCAGTGAGATGCTGTGTCTATGGGGGGTGCAGTGGCGGGGGCTCCAGTGGAGTGCTGTGTCTGTCGGGGGTGCAGTGGCGGGGGCTCCGGTGGAGTGCTGTGTCTATGGGGGGTGCAGTGGCGGGGGCTCCGGTGGAGTGCTGTGTCTGTCGGGGGTGCAGTGGCGGGGGCTCCAGTGGAGTGCTCTGTCTATAGGGGGTGCAGTGGCGGGGGCTCCGGTGGAGTGCTGTGTCTGTCGGGGGTGCAGTGGCGGGGGCTCCAGTGGAGTGCTGTGTCTGTGGGGGGTGCAGTGGCGGGGGCTCCGGTGGAGTGCTGTGTCTGTCGGGGGTGCAGTGGCGGGGGCTCCGGTGGAGTGCTCTGTCTATAGGGGGTGCAGTGGCGGGGGCTCCGGTGGAGTGCTGTGTCTGTCGGGGGTGCAGTGGCGGGGGCTCCGGTGGAGTGCTGTGTCTATGGGGGGTGGAGTGGCGGGGGCTCCGGTGGAGTGCTGTGTCTGTCGGGGGTGCAGTGGCGGGGGCTCCGGTGGAGTGCTGTGTCTATGGGGGGTGCAGTGGCGGGGGCTCCGGTGGGGTGCTGTGTCTATGGGGGGTGCAGTGGCGGGGGCTCCAGTGGAGTGCTCTGTCTATAGGGGGTGCAGTGGCGGGGGCTCCGGTGGAGTGCTGTGTCTGTCGGGGGTGCAGTGGCGGGGGCTCCGGTGGAGTGCTGTGTCTATGGGGGGTGGAGTGGCGGGGGCTCCGGTGGAGTGCTGTGTCTGTCGGGGGTGCAGTGGCGGGGGCTCCGGTGGAGTGCTGTGTCTGTCGGGGGTGCAGTGGCGGGGGCTCCGGTGGAGTGCTGTGTCTATGGGGGGTGCAGTGGCGGGGGCTCCGGTGGAGTGCTGTGTCTATGGGGGGTGCAGTGGCGGGGGCTCCGGTGGAGTGCTGTGTCTGTCGGGGGTGCAGTGGCGGGGGCTCCAGTGGAGTGCTGTGTCTGTAGGGGGTGCAGTGGCGGGGGCTCCGGTGGGGTGCTGTGTCTATGGGGGGTGCAGTGGCGGGGGCTCCGGTGGAGTGCTGTGTCTATGGGGGGTGGAGTGGCGGGGGCTCCGGTGGAGTGCTGTGTCTGTCGGGGGTGCAGTGGCGGGGGCTCCGGTGGAGTGCTGTGTCTGTCGGGGGTGCAGTGGCGGGGGCTCCGGTGGAGTGCTGTGTCTGTCGGGGGTGCAGTGGCGGGGGCTCCGGTGGAGTGCTGTGTCTGTCGGGGGTGCAGTGGCGGGGGCTCCGGTGGAGTGCTGTGTCTATGGGGGGTGCAGTGGCGGGGGCTCCGGTGGAGTGCTGTGTCTGTCGGGGGTGCAGTGGCGGGGGCTCCAGTGGAGTGCTCTGTCTATAGGGGGTGCAGTGGCGGGAGGTTATAGGGGATGCACAAGTCAGTAGCTTTTCTCCCCTCGACAGCAGGTGTGAGATGTGCTAAAGTACAGGTGACCTGAGTTGAGGAGCCATACCGCACTCACAAAGCCACTCCCCAGTTAGCCAGCTCGGCTGAGCTCTAGGGCAGCTCATTTCAGGGATCGCCAAAGGGTGGTTTAGATACAACACCATGAGATCTGCAGGCTTGGAAGGGCAGGGATGGGGCAGGCTCAGTTTGTCAGTGCTGTGGAGGAGCTGAGAGTGCGAACAGCAGCAGAAGGGGCTGCAGGTCAGGAGTGAGGTGCCTTCCAAGTTGCATGTGGGGCTCAGGGCTGGAAGAGTAGGGGGGCTGCTGTGTCAGAGTGGAGGCTTGAGGAGCGGTGGGGAGGTGGAGGGAATTCAGGACTGGAAGAACAGGGGAATTTAAATATTAAATCCTTAGCGTGACTCCCTCCAGCTTGTCTCACTGTGTTCATCAAGTGTGTCAGGACTCTCCCTAGCGGGAACACGGTTTGGCTGAGGCTGGAGTTGTCCTCAGCACAACCTTTTGTGCAGCAGTTTTCTGGAAGGACCATTTTATTTCTGCAAGTCCTTGGTCAGTCTGTCTGTCTGTCTGTCTCTCTCTCTCGTCCCATGTGGTCCTGTCTTTTAAACCTGGGGAGCAAGACAAAGCCAGAGCATCTGTTCAGGACAGCAGAGGGGAAGAACAGGGATTCATGCAAAAGTATGTGGGAGAGAATTAGTTCTCACCAAAGCTTTAGGCCCACAAATTAAAATAGCATCAGGGCATTTAACCTCCTGGACTGCGAACATCCTCCCATCGCAAACCTGAACCCCATGCCAGGAACTCAAACCTCTGTGTGTCCCCCATCCTCTTTCACGATCCTGAGGGACCCTGCTGCGGGATATGCACCTGCAGGAGGGAGCTAGGGAGAATATGCAGTAGGGCACATGCATCTGCCTGTGTCTGCATCAAGGAGCCAGAGGAGAAAACGGGCAGCAGGACACGCAGCAGCTGTGTCTGCCTTGAGGAGATGGCATGCCTACTTTGGGGCACCGCCACGTCTCAGGAAGCTGGGGACAATTTGCATCAGGTGTATGCGATTCTCTGCATCAGGAGACTGAGGCAGATCCTGCAGTGGTCACAGCCCTGGGGAGAGCTTGTGCCCTGACACGCAGGCTGGCTGGGCCTTGTTCGTGTTGCTTGGACTGCGCTAGTTGTTAAGCACTGAAAGCACCAAGCCGCAGACCCTGCCTGAGATGCCTGAAGTCTAAAGGAGAGGCAGGATCAGGTGGGCACTGGAGAGACTTCAGGAATCATTAGCTTTAAAGAAATCCTGCAAATACCGCATAGGCCCTGGTGTAGGCTACACAGTTCCTGCTGCACAGCCTCGTTAGTGCCTTGAGATAGGACGTTAGAGAGAATGGGGCACGGGTCACTGGCAGGTTTAAACTGGCATCCATGGTGGAGTCTCTGTCACTTGAAGTCTGTAAATCATGGTTTGAGGATGTCGGTAACTCAGCCAGAGGTTCGGGGTCTGTAACTGGAGGGGGTGGGCGAGGTTCTGTGGCCTGCGATGTGCAGGAGGTCACACTAGGGGATTATGATGGTCCCTCCTGGCCTTTGAGTCTGTGCAGCAGGGTCTGTGGGCGAGGCCTGTCAGTGATTGCATGGCAGAAGATGCAGATGCCCAGGAGAACATGTCTGCCTGTGCCGTATTACTGCCCTTCACGCGTGATCTCACGGGTACTTCGGTGGCCAGGTCCCCGCCCCATGGCTTTTACAATCTCGCTTAGAGCCAGGTTCAACAGAAAAGACCGTGTCTGGGTGGGGATAGGGACAGGCCCAGGATGGGCAGTAGAAAGCCAACAGTAACCAGTGGGAAGGGGATGTTGCTTCCTGGGAGAATTCAGCTTTTCTGCCGAGTAGGTGATCAGCTTGGAACGGGGCAGCACTGGCTGCTGGGTTAGGGCTAAAGCCAGAATCTCATTCTGGGGTTTTTCTTTAACCCTTATCCCAGCTTCTCCCAAGAGAGTCCGGCCACCCCGACTCTTTCCTGGCTGCCCCTTAGGCCAGGCTGGAGTGCTGGGAAAAGTCAGACAAGAAGTGTTCAGATTGTCGTGGGGGGGCTCTTCTCCCCAGCCCCCGCTTCGCATGCACCCCTCTTTCTAAAGAGCAAATGTTAAGCCACCTTTCCGAGGGCTGCTGGGGTCTGTGCATTCCAACTAAAATAAACCCTTTAGGACACAAAAACGGGTTTAATCAGTTCCCACAAAAGGCAAATTCTGGGCAGCTAAGAGGCCAAAAATGAGAGGGAGAGTGGGGGTAGCTGTGCTTGCCAAACATACCCCAGGGCAAATCTGTGTAGCAGGGGGGTGTCTGGCTCCTCTCTCTGGAATTGCAGCTGTCACAGGGCTGGGGTGGTGGCTTTGTCCCCTCCTGTTCTCCCAGCTAACCTCCCCTGGCTCGTCTGGCTTTGGATGGTGCTAATGCAGTCTTTGCTCTACACACAGCTTGCAAAATGATGGGTTGGGCTGGAGCCTCTAGCCTGACCTCCACACCTCCCAGCATTAACCCAGTATGGCCAGCCCCTGGCATTCAAAACATCATGACTCGGGCCCCAGAAAACCATGAAACTTTACAAGATAAGGATTGGGCCTTTTTCCTTTGCCTCGTGGCTTCTGCGTCTTTAAGGGACACTCGGCTCATGTTTTCAAGCTTTTCACCACAAGAAGGAGGGTAGAAACTTTTGTTATGGGAAGCCAAGCTTCCTACATACTCACATGACTCCAGGAGCTGGGGATTTAAGAAAAACACCCAAACTGGTGAGAACTGGCAACTAGCCGCTCTCTGGCCTCCCAGAGCCATGCCTTCCCCACAGGGCCGGCCGCTTTCCGACATCCCAGAGCTGGGCCTTCCCCACAGGGCCAGCCTTCCTCTGGAGCATGGGTGTGATGACATACATTAAGTATCAGTGTGCAGATTGCTTTGCACAGCAGAGTCTGAGACCCTGCCCCAAAGAGCTCACCTTTCTTAGAGCCAGAGCAATGGGAGCAGACACCAGGCCAGGGTGGGAACCTCTGGGAGGACAGGGATGATTGGGATGGACAGTGACTGTGCAAACCAATTGTAGTCAATTGTAGCGTTCAGCCAGATAGTGACTAGCTGGGAATGGAGCTTGGCCAGAGCTACCTAGTGGATAGAACAGTAACTGATGCAGGCGGCCAGTTCCTGATGGCAGGTGGGGACAGGCCACACGTGGTGTAAATAAATTAACAATAAACTGTAAATCTCTCTCTCTCCCCATGTGTATATATAGGGAGAGACATTTACAGTTTACAGCTCTGTGTATTACTCATCTTAGTCCATAAGCCCCTGGGTGGTGGTTGTGTCTGGACAGTGCCCAGGGGCCACCGATCCTGACTCTGGCTCTGAACGCTCCTGTACTACAGAGGGCCGAAGAAAAGCTCTATGTAAGGGCCAAAGCTTGTCCCTTTCACAGCGGCTCTTGGTCCAGCACCAGATAGGACCTGGCCCAGCATGTGTCCTGTCCTGCAGAGCTCGTTAGAACTGAAGTGGGTGATGCGTAGGTGACTTACACCCACTCAGGAGCTGGGCCTGACCCTCCCGACCACGCCCAGAACCACATGCCTGAGTTAACCCTGTTCCTTGGTCCTTGCTGTTGGCATGCAGTGAAATGCCTGCACTGCAGCTGGAGCATCCCCTCCTGTCCTGCTCCAGCGCAGGACGTTATCGGGGCTCCCTGGGCGGCTGCTGCTGCAGTGGTGTGCCTGGGGGCTGGCGTTACAGGGCACTCGGGCAGAGGGGAGCAACTGGAGGTTCCTGCTTACAAGAGAGATCCTAGGTCATAGGTGTTAGAGACAGAAAAGATCACAGGGGCCAGCCACAGGGGCTGGCAAGACCACAGTCCCCATAGAACATGTCCTGGGCTTGATTCTGATGTTGGACTTGGTGTCAGCTGTGCGTTAGACTAGAATAGGTGCTACGTAAGGCCCAGCCTGCGCCCTGGGGGCCCTGCACGCGATTAGAGTGCTCTGACGCTGGACTCTGAGATCGCCCCCCGCCCCTTTACTCGCGTGCGGGGGGGCCTACACTGCGCACACAGCTCCTGTTTGCTCTTCTGCCCAGCGGTGCCGGGTGACGCTGTTTGGGTGGAGATTCCAGCCACCCTGCAATGGCTGAATCAATGAGCAGTGGCGGTCTGGTTGGAATGCTCTGACCCTCAGTACTGGCGAATGTCGAACCCATTCACACCCTAGCCACTCCTCTCCCCTGGCTTGTGCTCCTCTCCAGGGTGCTGGGTACTCAAGTGTCAGGCCGGATCGGGGCCCAGCGACCCCTGCTGTCTGCTCAGTCGGTGCGTGTGGCTCAGCTGCGTGCTCTCTCTTTTCTAGAGCCGCATCAAACTCTGTCGTCAAATGGCATCGGCTGCCATCGCTTCTGACCTAAACCCGTTCGGTGGCCAGTCCTTTCTCAGCTCTGCTCAGCCTGCCTTGGTCCAGAAGTGACTGCCCCTTTCCTAGTCTTGGCCTATCTCACCTGCCTAGTCCTGTCTGAATTGTACTAGGGCTGTCAAGTGATTAAAAAAATTAATTGTGACTAATCGCACGATTAATCAGGCTGTTAAACAATAACAGAATACCATTTATTTAAATGTGTTGGATGTTCTCTACGTTTTCAAATATATTGATTTCAATTACAACACAGAATACAAAGTGTACAGTCCTCACTTTATAGTTATTCTTGAATACAAGTATTTGCACTGTAAAACACCTAAAGAAATAGTAAATTTCAATTCACCTTGTACAAGTACTGCAGTGCAATCTCTTTATCATGAAAGTTGAACTTACAAATGTAGAATTATGTACAAAAAACTGCATTCAAAAACAACGCAATGTAAAATTTTAGAGCCTGCAAATCCATTCAGTCCTACTTCTTGTTCCGCCAATCGCTCAGACAAACAAGTTTGTTTACATTTGCAGGAGATAATGCTGCCTGCTTCTTGTTTACAATGTCACCTGAAAGCGAGAACAGGCATTCTCATGGCACTGTTGTAGCTGGCATTGCAAGATATTTACGTGCCAGATGCGCTAAAGATTCATATGTCCCTTCATGCTTCAACCACCCTTCCAGAGGATGTGTCCATGTTGATAACGATCCAAAGCAGTGCAGACTGACACGTTCATTTTCATCATCTGAGTCAGATGCCACCAGCAGAAGGTTGATTTTCTTTTTTGGTGGTTCAGGTTCTGTAGTTTCTGCATCAGAGTGTTGCTCTTTTAAGACTTCTGAAAGCATGCTCCACACCTCGTCCCTCTCAGATTTTGGAAGGCACTTCAGATTCTTAAACCTTGGGTCGAGTGCTGTAGCTGTCTTTAGAAATCTCACATCTGTACCTTCTTTGCGTTTTGTCAAGTCTGCAGTGAAAGTGTTCTTAAAATGAACAGCATGTGCTGGGTCACCATCCCAGACTGCTACAACATGAATTATGTGGCAGAATGCAAATAAAACAGAGCAGGGAACATACAATTCTCCCGCAAGGAAGTCAGTCACAAATTTAATTAACGCATTATTTTTTTAATGAGCGTCATCAGCAGGGAAGCATGTCCTCTTGAACGGTGGCCGAAGCATGAAGGGCATACGAATGTTTAGCAGATCTGGCACGTAAATACCTTGCAATGCTGGCTACAAAAGTGCCATGCAAACACCTGTTCTCACTTTCAGGTGACATTGTAAATAAGAAGAGGGCAGCATTATCTCCTGCAAATGTAAACAAACTTGTTTGTCTGAGCGATTGGCGGAACAAGAAGTAGGACTGAGTGGACTTGCAGGCTCTAAAGTTTTACATTGTTTTGGTTTTGAGTGCAGTTATGTAACAAAAAAAAATACATTTGTAAGTTGCACTTTCACAACTAAGAGATTGCCCTACAGTACTTGTATGAGATGAATTGGTTAGTCTCTAAGGTGCCACAAGTACTCCTTTTCTTTTTGCGAATACAGACTAACACGGCTGTTACTCTGAAAACTATTTCTTTATCATTTTTACAGTGCAAATATTTGTCATCAAAAATAATACACACTTTGATTTCAGTTACAACACAGAATACAATATATATGAAAATGTAGAAAAACATCCAAAATATGTAATAAAGTTCAGTTGGTATTCTGTTGTTTAACAATGCGATTAAAACGGCGATTAATCATGATTCATTTTTTTTGAATTAATCACGTGAGTTAACTGTGATTAATCGACAGCCCTAAATTGTACCCAAGGAAACATCGGTGTGGCCTGCTGCCTGGACCCTGTTGGCAAAGAGCGTGGCCTCAGATTCTCAACCCTTGTCTCTGGGGTGGAGTCACAGCCCTGGAGATGGAAAAGCCCTACTGAGTTACAGTAGTTAATTCTGGCCTCCACAGGGCCAGGGCAGGGTTCTTCTCTGCAGGATGTTTGCCAGGTTTGGACTAGTCCGTTTTAATGACACAAGTGGAGGAGCATCCACCTCTTCCCGTGGCAGTATTGTTCTGGTTGGCCTCTGCTCTGCCATCGCCAGCTTGCAATTCTCATGCATGTTGAAACGAACGTGCTCCTGGGACCATCTCCCTGACCTCTGTGGGGTTACTTGCCCGAGTAAGTGCTGCTCAGCAGGGGTAAAGCTTTATGTGGCTCTTTGTGTCTTCAGCAAAACGTTTCCTCTCACTCTGTTCAGTGCCTTCCTAGCCAAGCCATCATTGAGCTTTGTCTGCTGCCAGGCGCGGAGCTAGAAGGTTTGGAACATACTGCACATGTGCCAGATCTTCTGCTGTGTGAGAATTTTCAATGACCACTGAGAGTCGACCTCTTCCCTTTCCAGCTGTCTCCTTGGTTTCACAGCCTTCCATTTTCCTTTCATAAGGCACTTGCTAATTATAATTTATTTCTTCAGCACCCACAAGGGGCTTGCTGCTTATCACCCTGACCCAAATCATCTCCCTAGTGTCTTGTGCTTTTCCTGACGGTCCAGATGTCCTGCAGCCACCTGTCGCACGTCATTATATGTTCGTTGGGGAATACAAAGGCCACTGTGCTGTGATTGTGTGGCTACTCAGTGTAGGCATGTGCCATCTCAGTGGTTAGCTTACACTAGTAATTATTGATCTCTGTGGGTTTCTGTTCAATACCCACAATGGTGGTGTCTGCCTGTCTTATAGAGGTCCTAAAGTGAACTCAAAAATATCTTACTGTCTGTTCAGTATTTTTATGCTGTCAAATGATGATGTCATGTCATATGATGATAACACTTTCCATTCCATTGGTATCTCTGGAGGATGTTAAACAGCAGCTACTAAAGTTAATCAGCCGGTCCAAATAACTTGCATCCAAGAGTTTTAAAAGAGCTGACTGAGGAACTCACTGGACCATTAATGTTGATTTTCATTATGTCTTGGAACACTGGGGAAGATCCAGAAGACTGGAAGAAAGCTAACATTGTGTCAGTATTTTAAAAAGGGAAATGGGATATTTAGGTAATTATAGGATGGCTTGGCTGACATCAATCCCTTATAAGATAAGGGAGTGGCTGATATGGGACTTGATGGATAAAGAATTAAAGGAGGGTACTATAATTAATGCCAATCAACATGGGTTTATAGAACATAGATCCTGTCAAACAAACTTGATATCTTTTTTGGATGAGATTACAAGTTTAGTTGATAAAGATGATAATATTGATGTAAGATACTTAGGCTTCTGTAAAGGTCTTTGACTTGGTACTGCAGGGCATTTTGATTAAAAACCTAGAACAATACAAAATTAACGTGGCACACATTAATTGGATGAAAAACTGACTAAATATTAGGTCTCAAAATGTAACTGTAAATGGGGAATCATCACTGAGTGGCTGTAAAAAGAAAAGGAGTACTTGTGGCACCTTAGAGACTAACAGATTTATTTAAGCATTTGTTGTGGTTGTGTTTCTTGTAGGGGTCCTGCAAGAATCAGTGCTTGGCGCTAAACTAACATTTTTATGAATGTCCTGGAAGAAAACATAAAATAGTCACTGATAAAGTTTGCAGATGACACAGAAACTGGGGGAGTGGGAAATAACGAAGAGGACAGGTCTCTAATACAGAGCAAGATGGATCATTTGGTAAACTGGGTGCAAGCAAACAATATGCATTCTAATATGGCTAAATGTAAATATATACATATAGGAACTGAGACTGTAGGACATATTTATCGGCTGGGGGACTCTATTCTGGGAGGCAGTGACTCTGAAAAAGATGTGGGGGTTTTGGTGAACATGAGCTCCCAGTGCAACGTGATGTGATCCTGGGATGCATAAACGGGGGAATCTTGAGTAGCAGTAGGGAGGAGATTTTACCTCTGTATGTGGCACTGGTGTGACTGCTGCTGGAATCCTGTGTCCTGTTCAAGGAGAGTGTTGATAAATCGCAGAGGGTTCAGAGAAGAGCCATGAGAACGATTAAACAGTTGGAAATCCTGCCTTGTAGTGATAGATTGAGCTTCATGAGTCTATTATCTTAACAAGGAGACGGTTAAGGGGTGACTTGATCACAATCTGTAAGAGCCTACATGGGGAACAAATATTTAATACTGGGCTCTTCATTCAAGCAGATGAACTTTGAACACGATCCCAGTGGCTGGAAGTTGAAGCAAGACACACTCAGACTGGAGATAAGATGTGCATTGTTAGCAGTGAGGGTCATTAACCACTGGAACAATTTACCCAGGGTCGTGGTGGATTCTCCATCGCTGGCAATGTTTAAATCAAGACTGCCTGTTTCTAAAAGCTCTGCTCCAGGAGTCATTTTGGGAAGTTCTCTGGCCTGTGATATGCAGGAGCTCGGACCTGATGATCACTGTGGTCCCTTTTGGCCTTGGGATCTATTAAAAAACCCAGTATGAATTGCTTTTAAAGGGCTATGCGCTTCCTCCATTTCTCAGGCTTCTCTTCTGTGGACCCAGGCCCTCTGCAGCAACCTGGGAGCTCAATGCCTCCTGGGTTACACTTTTTAAATCACCAGCACTCGTTCTCTTGGCCCACTGATTGGTGTGCGAGAGCTAACAGCCGGCACTGCACAGGTCCCTGCGAGGAGCAGTGCTGTTTAATACATTTATTAATGACCTGGAAAAGGGAGGGGACAGATGACACAGTTATTTTGGCTGTGAGAACGTTGGAGGGACGTACCCAAGCTAAGTGTGGGCAACGTGATGGCAGAAAAAATTCAAAGCAGCACGTTTTGGGGTTCTAAATTAAGTGTATCAATTCGTAGACAGCACAATGGAGGCCTGGTTCAATGCGCAGCTGCAGTCAGAAAAGCAAACCAGATGTTAGGCTGCATAAGGTTTGGGATGGAGGATAATATTGAAACTCTTCCAATGCCATTATGGTAATCAAAGCACTCTCCTGGGTTCTGTGCGCAGGACTGGTCACCCCTCAGTGCACATCGTAGGAAGGGAATTGTGGAATTAGAGGAAGGTCAGACATGAGCTAGGAGAGTGATCAGGTGCCTGGGGAAAACTCTCATCGGAAGAAAGATTGAAAAGATTGTTTACTTTAGATCAGAGACAAGAGGACGTGAGACAAATGTACCATGTATAGACTTGGCTATAGAAAGGAGATCTCATAGCATAAGAATAAGGGGACATTCAATTAAGTTAAAGGTGGCAAATTTAGAAGTGCTGAAATACTGTTTTACACGTTGTGTATTTAATGTGTGGAACTCACTGCCACAGGATGTCAGTGAGGCCAAGAACGTAGCAAGATTCAAAGGAAGATTTGACATTTATGTGGATAACAAGAGCTGTTAGTGCTTGTAGAAGGATTCTAAAACCTCCTGCCTCCAGGTTTACACCAAGCTCCATCTGCTAGGGGCTCAGAGGCACCCTCAGGGGTCACAATATTCCATCACTGTCTTCATGAAGGACAGGTCCATCAATGGCTATTAGCCAGGATGGGCAGGGATGGTGACCCTAGCCTCTGTCTGCCAGAAGCTGGGAATGAATGACAGGGGATGGATCACTTGATGATTCCCTGTTCTGTTCATTCCCTCTGGGGCACCTGGCACTGGCCACTGTTGGGAGACAGGATACTGGGCTAGATGGACCCTTGGTCTGACCCAGTAGGGCCATTTTTATGTTCTTGCTTCTTCCTCTGAAGCATCAGGTGCTGGCCCCTGTTGGAGACAAGATACAGGCCTAGATGGTCTGTGGGGCTGAGCCCACCTGGCAGTTCCTATGCAGCAGCTTCAGGGAGTCAGGAGCTCACAGCACGGAGGCCCTCTCCATAGGCTGAGCTGGGAGCCTGGCTATGGACCATGCTTCCTCCCAAGAGTCCATAGAAAGATTAAAACTGGAGCTGGCGTGATTCTCATCTGCTCAATGTGACCTCAGGGCCTTGGTGCTCTAACCTGCTACTCAGATCATCCTCCTGATTCCCACGCCGCTCACCCTCAGGGCCTAGCCTTCCTCCCCAACCAGAAAAGCCTTCCTGAGCGGCAGCCCCTGGTCGGTGTGGGGTTGGCAGACTGAGTAATCAGGACCCCACTAGCCAGTAGACGTCCAGTCGCTCCGAGCCATAGTTGGGTGTGAGGAGCCATCTTCTGCGATGTGTCCGGACAGAAACAGCTCAGCCGGAGCCCTTCTGTAGGAGAGTTCCCTCACATGGGGCGGGATTTTGGCCTGTCAGCGAGCTCTGTCTTGGGAAGAATTTCTGCTCTCGGGGCAATCAGAGGGAAAGCAGGTGGGTTTGTTAGTGAGGGCCTGTCCCCGTAGCAAGCAGTTTCTGAAGGCTCTAGCTGTCCTTGTATTTGGGCTGTGATGCATTCTAATGCTATTATGGATATCATTGATGCAGCCTGCAGTTCGGGTCACATCCCCCTCTTGCCGCCCCGAAAGGGGAGAGCAGCATTCAAGGGGGATCAGAGACTGGCAGTGGGAGCCATCAATTGCCTGGAAGAACTCGGTTAAGAGGAGAGATTGATGAGATTGGAGGAGAGGAACCAGAGCACCAGGGTTATGTGCTCCCTGTCCTGTAACACCAGAACAAAGGGACAATCAGTGACATTAACAAGTGACACAGTCAAAACTCATGAAAGGAAATATCTTCACACAATGTGTGATTAGCCAGTGGAACTCACTGCCACAAGATGATGTTGAGGCCAAAAACCTGGCAAGATTCAACAAGGGATTGGGCATTTATATGGACAACAACACTAGCCAGTTATAATAGTTAATGCTCACAAATTTTAGAAGAGATCTAAACTATCTGCTTCAAGGCTTAAGGCAATTTCTAACGCCTGGGGCTAAAAGGAGGCTCCAGTGGGGGGCAGATTATCCCCCATCTGCCTACTGGGAGGAGGCTTGTACCTTCCCACAAAGCGCATGGCACTGGCCATGCTGGGTACAGAAAAGTGGACTAGCTGGACCATGGTTCTGATCCAATCTGGCAGGTCTTGCGCCTGAAACCAAAGTTTTGCCCTGTGGTTGCTCCATGGAGGCTAAATGTGTCCTGCTCCTTCCCCCACTTCTGAGCCAATGGCAACTATCGCCCCAGATTTCCTCTCTTTTAGAACGGCTTTGCTCAGGGAGGGTTTCGAGACAGTGTCCATCTCCTGGAAGGAACCGCGAGGCTAAAGCCGTTCTCAGCCCGTCCTGGACTTCCTTCCCATGGCGGAGCTTCCTGTTACATCAGTCCAGAAATCGCCCTGTGTGGCCCTTGCGTTCTCGGGCGTGCGCCCAGCAGAGGGCCTGGCCCCCCGCCATGTGCTCAGAGGACAGCGAACCCCTCCATCCAGACTGCGTACCAGTGGCCTGAAAAGAAGTGTCCAGGCCTCATCACAGCCAGGGGAACAAATCCCCAGCAGCCATCACAGGCCAGAGCCAGCTCCGGGACCGAGAACAAAAGGGCGTCAGCAGAAGAATTGTGTCAGGCCCCTGTATTGCCTGAACGGGTTGACGCAGAGGCAGTTGTCAGTGGCCGTTGCTGGGCGCTCCTGCTTTCTACGGGCCTTTCCTTCCCGAGCTGGGGGTCTGCTGGGCATGGGCACAGATGGCTGAAGGGTTTGCTGCAGAGGCCTGCTGTGTAGATACGGAAAGTCTCTCCCCGGTATGCAGCTGGCCCCCTCCGGAGGCTGCCTGCCCTTCAAACGGTGAACGTGTTTTGCAGCTTTGGCAGGAATCCTGTGGATGTGGCTGCTGTTGGAAAGGCCCGTTAGTGAGGCAGTTTAAAGGGGAACATCTCATGAAGAGAGCTGGCTGCTGGGATGTTTTCCATCGGGGCTGGGGCTCTGGGCTCTCGCTCTAGTTGTGTTCAGTAAGCTTCGTGCAGAATTGCATCATCCGTAACAAAGAAAACTCAGCAGACTTGCACTTAATGGCTCCCTGGCCTAGCTGCCACTGTGCATTGCTCCTGCCAGCTCTTTCCTCTCCATCCAGGGGGGCGCAGCCACCTCGCCCCAGCAGCAAACAGCCAGGCAGGCACAGCAGGAGGGCTGAAAATTACCGCCCTGGCATGAAAAGATCAATCTGGCCTTACTGTAGGCATCGATTCCAGTGCCCCAGCCACGTTCCAGCCTGGGCAATCCGCTGGGGTGGGGTGGAAGTGGGGGGGTATTTCTCCTGTTTCAAGGCCTTCAGCCTCTCTAAAGTCCTTCTCTGTTCTCAGATGGGTACAATATTTATCTTTGCTTCCTGTCCCGAGCATGCAGAGAGTTGCTGTGTGCTGTCAAGCGGCTGCTGTCTCCCACCCCAGATGCAGCTGCCTTTCGGTGGGTGATTCCTGTGGACGTGTAGCTTGCAAAGGGCTGTGGGGTGAATGATACCAGAGGAATGTTTGAATGACGACTGAACACTCCTCTTCTCAGGGTTCCTGATCCAGCTGGCTGCCTTGGCCCCTGGCACTACATCCTAGAGGAAGGCTGCAGCCAGGAATAGATGCTGGGAGCACGCTGCCTTTGGCCCTCTCAAGGTTTAGCTTGACCCTCCTTCCCAGCTTTGTCACCAGTTCGTGGGTATCAAGGCGATAGGAGCCCAAGCGATACCTGAGACTGAGCCCTCTATCCCCTTCCGCAGGTGACCCCGCTCTGTGTCTTCCCCTCGGCCTGGCTGGGGTCGGGGTGGGGACCAGGGCAGGTGGCCTGAAACGTAACTGGGAAGACTGAGCTGGTGGGGGAAGAAACGGGACGGTGTCGCAGGGCTGATTCCTGATCCCGGAGCTGAGAGGTTTGCCCACGCTTTGTCTAAGGCTTGCAGCGTTGGGGTGCGGGGACCCTCGCTGCTCCTGGAGTCTGGGCAGCATCACTGGCCTTTTCCATCCACGTTAGACCCCTGGGGCTCTCCCCACAACCACCCCCAGCTGGCCCCTGGGGGCTTCACCCTGCGAAGAGCATGGGGCGGGGGCTACGCTGCAGCCAGTGAGTCGGCTTTTGGAGGGTGTTCTTGTGATTTTCTAGGCGCTCAAAAGTTACGTGCTGTAACACTCAGCGTTGCAATACCTACGTCCCCTCGTGGATCCCACCCTTTGTGTCCCCGGCCCAGGTCCTCAGAGCTATGTAGGGTCCTAACGTCCCTTGATTTCACTGCACGCTCGGCGTCTCCATGCCTTTGGGCGCCAGCTCCCACCCTTAATGCAGGGATGACTGCCCTGCCCTGCCCTGCCCCACGGGGCTGTGGGAGGAGAAATACACTAGAGCGTGGGAGGCACGCAAATGCCATGGGGATAGTACCAAGGAGCGTTAGAGCAACCAGGCAAGGTCCCGGACGACTGGAAAAGGCTCATGTAGTGCCCATCTTTTAAAAAAAGGAAGAAGAAGGAGCCGGGGAACTACAGGCCAGTCAGCCTCACCTCAGTCCCTGGAAAAATCATGGAGCAGGTCCTCAAGGAATCAATTCTGAAGCACTTAGAGGGGAGGAAAATGATCAGGAACAGTCAGCATGGATTCATCAAGGGAAGGTCATGCCTGACTAATCAAATTGCCTTCTATGACGAGATAACTGGCTCTTTGGACATGAGGAAAGCAGTGGACATGTTGTTCCTTGACTTTAGCAAAGCTTTTGATACGGTCTCCCACAGTATTCTTGCCAGCAAGTTAAAGAAGTATGGGCTGGATGAATGCACTATAAGGTGGATAGAAAGCTGGCTAGATTGTCGGGCTCAACGGATAGTGATCAATGGCTCCATGTCTAGTTGGCAGCCGGTATCAAGTGCAGTGCCCCAAGGATCGGTCCTGGGGCCGGTTTTGTTCAATATCTTCATAAATGATCTGGAGGATGGTGTGGATTGCACCCTCAGCAAGTTTGCAGATGACACTAAACTGGGAGGAGAGGTAGATAGGCTGGAGGGTAGGGATAGGATACAGAGGACCCTAGACAAATTGGAGGATTGGGCCAGAAGAAACCTGATGAGGTTCAACAAGGACAAGTGTAGAGTCCTGCACTTAGGATGGAAGAATCCAATGCACCGCTACAGACTAGGGACCGAATGGCTCGGCAGCAGTTCTGCAGAAAAGGACCTAGGGGTTACAGTGGACGAGAAGCTGGATAGGAGTCAACAGTGTGCCCTTGTTGCCAAGAAGGCTGTATTTTGAGCTGTATAAGTAGGAGCATTGCCAGCAGATCGAGGGACGTGATCATTCCCCTCTATTTGGCATTGGTGAGGCCTCATCTGGAGTACTGTGTCCAGTTTTGGGCCCCACACGACAAGAAGGATGTGGAAAAATTGGAAAGAGTCCAGCGGAGGGCAACGAAAATGATTAGGGGGCTGGGGCACCTGACTTATGAGGAGAGGCTGAGGGAACTGGGATTGTTTAGTCTGCAGAAGAGAAGAATGAGGGGGGATTTGATAGCTGCTTTCAGCTACCTGAGAGGTGGTTCCAAAGAGGATGGTTCTAGACTGTTCTCAGTGGTAGCAGATGACAGGACAAGGAGTAATGGTCTCAAGTTGCAGTGGGGGAGGTCTAGGTTGGATATTAGGAAAAACTTTTTCACTAGGAGGGTGGTGAAACACTGGAATGCGTTACCTAGGGAGGTGGTGGAATCTCCTTCCTTGGAAGTTTTTAAGGTCAGGCTTGACAAAGCCCTGGCTGGGATGATTTGATTGGGGATTGGTCCTGCTTTGAGCAGGGGGTTGGACTAGATGCCCTCCTGAGGTCCCTTCCAACCCTGATATTCTATGATTCTACGAACCAGCTCCTGGATTGAAAGGTCCATGAGAAGCCCTCAGTTCTGGAGTTCACTCCTTGGCGCCTGCTGGTCTCGGGGCCCAGGAGAGAGCCCCTTGCCTGGCTCAGGCTTTGGCCTGGGTCCGTTGGGGCAGTCATGGGCAAGTCCTCACAAGGAAAGCGGGCTCAAGCTGGCCTGCCGATACTCGCTGGCTGAGTGCATTTGCTGAGCCGTGGCTGCAGCTGTACAATCCAAGGCAGAGCTCACACACTAGCAGAGTCAAGGCAGGTAGGTGCTGGGAAGTCCAGGTGCTAGCGGAAGTGCTGTGGACGAGATACTGGCAACATGCTTCCCTCCGAGGCAGTGCGCAGTGCGGCGTTGGGGCGGTGGCCTGATGGAGGTTGCAGCTTTCTGCGGAGGTCTTGCCCGTTTTGAGGATTTTCAAGCTCCCCTGGCAGAGGCGTGCATCTGGGTATAAACTCTGCTGAGCACTGGCATTTGCAGGTTGGATCCTTCAGGGCTTCCTCCCTTAACCAGTTCGTTAGTGTGATTGTGTGTCACCAGACAGCTGGATCCAGGGTTCCGGGAGGTGATGCCCGTTTGGGAGCGCTCTGAGCTCCTGCGGAAATGTCGCTCTGCCCGCTGGGCTATGCGTGTGTTGGTGAGAGAAAGTGGGGCTCGGTGCTCGCCTCCGATGTCAGCCGTCAGTTCAATGAGGCATTAGCCATTAGACAGCCAGTCTCATTCCCCTCCGTGCGGGTTTGCAGAAGCTTTGGGAGCGTGTCTGGGGGGCGGGGTGGGCTGGCGGAGGGTACGAGGAGTGGATTCTATTCGAGGGGTCTGCACTTCAGAGCTCGCGGGGCTGCAGGTGGCTGCCCTTCAGCTTGTGTCCTGTCCTCTGCCTTTGTGGTGGGGAGGGGCATGGACCAGCCCGGGGGGGGGGGGGGCGAGGTGCAGGCTAGTGCTTTTGAGGTGGGGAGGGGCATGGGCCAGCACTCAGGGAGGTGGGGGGAAGGGCATGGACCAGTCCTTGGACCAGCCTGCTGGGTGCCAGGCAGCCCTCTGCTATTGAAGCCCAGGGGGGTGCGGGCCCTCAGAACATCCACAGGGCCATGTGGAAGGGTACGTGGCTCTTCGCTGTAATGCCCGGTCTCTGTTGCCTGAGTGGCAGGACCGGTGGCCACTGAGGGGCGCTGGGGAGGGTCCTGGCAGGCAGATGCCCAGGGAACAGATTCTGGCCCCTCCACAGTGCCAGACGGGGCTCTTCCCACCTGGATTAAAGCGGTTCATTCCTCTGCTGGCACCCATGGGAGGGGTTTGCTGTGTGCGGGGCGGCAGAGCAGCCGGGAGCTGCCACGTGCCTGAGGCATGGGCAAGGGGAGCCCTGGCACCAGTCGCCCTGCCAGAGCAGTGCGTACACAGCTAGTAATGTGACCTCCTGCAGCCCGGCTTCATCACCCCTTAGCTTGCCACACAGGAGCGCTCGATAAAGGGAGCTGCGTGTTCCCGGCAGTGTCCCCTGGACTCAGCGGGGGAGGAAAGGGGAGTTTGACTCATGCCGATAAAACGAACCATTGACTCAGTGAAAAGTGTCCGTGTCCGTCGGGGTGGCATGAGGCCTTCTCCGCTCGGTTCCCAAGAACTCAGCTTGGCTCCGAAGGCGTCACTGAGCTTCCTTTATTGGCATGCAAGGGAACCAAACTTGGGTTGAGCCGGGTACAGGGAACAGTGCCCATCCACTGAACAGACTCCGGAGTCCGCGCTCGTACAGTGAACGACGCTGCTGGTTAAGGCGCATCGCGCCCTGTGTGTGTCTGATTCTTCGACTTGGTTTTGCCCCTGTCTGGCTCAGGAGCGGTTCTCGTGCTGCAGTACGTACGAAGCCGCCGCGGCAAGCGATCACACGTGGCTTACTGCCCACTCTGTTTTGCCAGCTCCAGCTTGGGCAAAGTTCCAGCTTGGCTCATTGTTTCCTGGCCTGGCTCCGAGTGGCCATACAGGGCAATGCCTGCCTGGGTAGCTATACTTCCCTCCTGCCCACGGGGCCAGCGGCCCTTCCAAACACACAGCCCACCACAATCAGCGGCCATGTTTCTCGCCAGCTGCAGGAGAGTGAGGGGGAGCGCCCCGCGCGGGGACAGGGCTGGATGGCACAGCGCTGAGTGGCTGGGGACATCCTCGCGTGGGGAGGGGAATGCTGCAGGGCTAGCGACGCTGCTGGCTGACTGCCACGCCAGCTGCAGCAGGAAGAACCCGTGTCCTATGTCGCCACTGCGGGCTGGGCAGGGGCACGCAGGCGCTCCTGCATGTCTCTGGGGAAGCTGGCGGGTTGGCTGCCGGCAGGAGCTGTCCAGGCCTGCGGGTGACTCCCTGGCAGATGCCTGCGCTGGCAGGAGGGACGCAGCGGAGGGCAGCTGCCCCCAGGAGCCCCTCGGTTCCAGTGTCTGGGCGGGTCAGTGAACCCGAATCACAAGGGAGCCATTGCTGACACTTGGGACCAGGGCAGAGCCGTGTGCTGCTGGGAGACCGCTGGGAGAAGGCTGCAAGTAGTCTGTCTCCCGTGTTTCTCTGGCAGACGTGCAAACTGCACCCTCGCACAACAGGAGCCGTGCAAAGGAGAAGCCCAGGCAGCTCTGCCAGGTTTGCTAGCAACGTCCTACTGGGCCTGGGAGCATCTTCAGAGCAACCTCTTCAAAGGAGGCTATGGGGACGCTTGGCGCCAGGAGGCCGTGGGGGTGCCCTGGTCATGGTCCCTGTTCCCAGACTGACATGGTCACTGCTGCTGTGGCACCTGCCATGGGCTGGGCCCGGGGGGATGGGGGGGTGGAGGGGGGGGGTTCTGCCTTACAGTGAAAGACAAAGCGGGGGAAGGGAAAGGAGAAGGTGACGGCACACAAATGGGGTGATCCTGTGACGGGGTGTATCAACCCCGCACTGGGCAAATGGGGGGGGCGGAGGGCTCGACACGCCAAGCCCCCAGGACCAAGCCCAGGGGTGGGTGGCTCAGGGCTTGGGGGGCCCAGAGGAGTTGGGGGGGGGGGATTTAGTATAAAGTATCTCCTGAAAAATGGTCTTAAATGGAATCTCTTCTGCTGGGCATCCCAGAAGAAATGGGGCTGAAGGAGGGATTGAAACGGGCCGAGGCTAGTGGCCTTGAGGACCTGCCGAGCGATAGGGACCTGCCTGAAGGGAGACAGAGACTCACCAGGATGGGCTGGAGGGGGCAGGGGCACAAGATAAGGGATGGGTCCGGAAGGACGGGCAGAGCTACAGGGCTCGGCAGGCCAGGAGGAGACAGTTAATTTTGATGCCCAGGTAAAGGGGAGCCAGTGGGTGATACGCTCAGTCTGTGAGCCAGGGAATCGGTGCAGTGGGGGGATGTGCTTGGTCTGTGAGCCAGAGCATAGGCGCCGACTTCCCCTCTGCCCAGTGGGTGCTCAATGCCCCCTGCCCCATTGCACCCCTTCCCCCAAGTCCCCGCCGCTGCCCTGCCTTTCTCCACCTCCTCCCCTGAGCGCCCGCATCCCCCTCCTCCCCCTCCCTCAGTCCTAAGCACTGCCAAACAGCTGTTAGGCGGCGGGAGGAGGGGCGGGGACCTGGCACGCTGTGGGGGGGAGAAGGAGGTGAGGGGGGGAGCTTGGCTGCCGGTGGGTGCGGAGCACCCACTAATTTTTCCCCATGGGTGCTCCAACCCCGGAGCACCCACAGAGTCTGCGCCTATGAGCCACAGGATCGTTGTAGTGAGTGCAATGGCGGGATATGCTCAGTCTGTGAGCTGGGGGCTCATTGCAGTGGGGGGATGTACTTGGGGGCTCATTGCAGTGACTGCTCAGGGGATTGGTGCAGTGGGGGGATGGGCTCAGTCTGTGAGCCGGGGACTCATAGCAGTGACTATAGTGGGGGGATGTGCTTGGTGTGTGAGCTGGGGGATCGTTGCAGTGGGGATGTCACGGCGTCCCCAGGCGATGCTCTCGAACTGCTCCCTGCGAAGCCAGGCAGGACTCTGGGGGAGCCTCCTCTCAGGGAGCAGCCTGTCTGCAGGACACACAGCTCACCCGGCTTCCACCTTCCCGGGTCTGACCTCGGAGCATTCAGCATCCTCTGCCCCTCCGTGCGCTTCCCCCAGCGAGTCCGCCCAGGCGGGGTCCTGGGGAAGCCAGAGGGTCCTGCCCCCCAACTCCGCAGTCAGACGGGACTCTCAGCCAGCCAGTAAAACAGAAGGTTTATTAGTCGACAGGAACACAGCGTAGGGCAGAATTTGTTAGCACAGAAATCAGTGACTTTCAGCCAAGTCCATCTTGGGGAGTCCTGGGCCAGGCGGCCTGGACTCCCCCTCTTCCAGTCCCCCAAGCAGACTGCCAGCTTCCAGCGACCCAACCTCAGACACCCCTGTTGCTTCTCCTCCTGGTCTTTGTCTCGCTTCCCGGGCAAAGAGTCACCCGGTCATCACCTGGTTGCATCCCCCTCCTGGATCTCAGGTTACGAAGGGCACCGGTCATAGCCTACATGCAGGCAGCTGGAACAGCCTCACCTGCCCCAGAAGTCTCAGCCAAAGTCTCACACCCCTATTCCCACCACTGAGGCATTGGTGCAGCACACAGGGAAACTGAGGCACACATTATTAATGCAAAACAATAAAACTCACATACGCTCAACAGTAAGACACACATACAACATAACCAGGGAAAATCCCCACGTCGTCACAGTGTGCTCAGTCTGTGAGTCGGAGGATTGTTGCAGTGACTGCAATGGGGGGATGTGCTCAGTCTGTGAGCTGGGGGAGCATTGCAGTGACTGCAATGGGGGGATGTGCTCAGTCTGTGAGCTGGGGGAGCATTGCAGTGACTGCAGCGGGGGGATGTGCTCAGTCTGTGAGCTGGGGGAGCATTGCAGTGACTAGTGGGGGGGGGGGATGTGCCCAGTCTGTGAGCTGGGGGAGCATTGCAGTGACTGCAGCGGGGGGATGTGCTCAGTCTGTGAGCTGGGGGAGCGTTGCAGTGACTGCAGTGGGGGGATGTGCTCAGTCTGTGAGCTGGGGGAGCATTGCAGTGACTGCAGCGGGGGGATGTGCTCAGTCTGTGAGTCGGAGGATTGTTGCAGTGACTGCAGCGGGGGGATGTGCTCAGTCTGTGAGCTGGGGGAGCATTGCAGTGACTAGTGGGGGGATGTGCTCAGTCTGTGAGCTGCGGGAGCATTGCAGTGACTGCAGTGGGGGGATGTGCTCAGTCTGTGAGCTGGGGGAGCATTGCAGTGACTGCAGCGGGGGGATGTGCTCAGTCTGTGAGTCGGAGGATTGTTGCAGTGACTGCAATGGGGGGATGTGCTCAGTCTGTGAGCTGGGGGAGCATTGCAGTGACTAGCGGGGGGATGTGCTCAGTCTGTGAGCTGGGGGAGCATTGCAGTGACTGCAGCGGGGGGATGTGCTCAGTCTGTGAGCTGGGGGAGCATTGCAGTGACTAGTGGGGGGGGATGTGCTCAGTCTGTGAGCTGGGGGAGCATTGCAGTGACTAGTGGGGGGGGGATGTGCTCAGTCTGTGAGCTGGGGAGCATTGCAGTGACTAGTGGGGGGGATGTGCTCAGTCTGTGAGCTGGGGGAGCATTGCAGTGACTGCAGCGGGGGGATGTGCTCAGTCTGTGAGCTGGGGGAGCATTGCAGTGACTGCAGTGGGGGGATGTGCTCAGTCTGTGAGCTGGGGAGCATTGCAGTGACTAATGGGGGGATGTGCTCAGTCTGTGAGCTGGGGAGCATTGCAGTGACTGCAGGGGGGGGAATTGCTCAGTCTGTGAGCTGGGGGAGCATTGCAGTGACTAGTGGGGGGGGATGTGCTCGGTGTGTGAGCTGGGGGAGCATTGCAGTGACTGCAGCGGGGGGATGTGCTCAGTCTGTGAGCTGGGGGAGCATTGCAGTGACTGCAGCGGGGGGATGTGCTCAGTCTGTGAGCTGGGGGAGCATTGCAGTGACTGCAGCGGGGGGATGTGCTCAGTCTGTGAGCCGGGGGAGCATTGCAGTGACTAGTGGGGGGGGATGTGCTCAGTCTGTGAGCTGGGGGAGCATTGCAGTGACTGCAGCGGGGGGATGTGCTCAGTCTGTGAGCTGGGGGAGCATTGCAGTGACTGCAGCGGGGGGATGTGCTCAGTCTGTGAGCTGGGGAGCATTGCAGTGACTAGTGGGGGGGGGGATGTGCTCAGTCTGTGAGCTGGGGGAGCATTGCAGTGACTGCAGTGGGGGGTGTCACGGAGTGTGGGGGCGCCGGGCCCTGCACCCCTCTTCCTGGGGTTCACTGAGACTCTCAGCCAGCCAGTAAAACAGAAGGTTTATTGGACAACAGGAACACAGTCCAAAACAGAGCTTGTGGGTACACCCAGGACCCCTCAGTCAAGTCCTTCTGGGGGAGCAGGGAGCTTAGACCCCAGCCCTGGGGTTCCCTGCGTTCCTCCACCCAGCCCCAACCTGAAACTAAACCCACCGAGCAGGTTCCCTGCTGCAGCCTCCGTCCACATTCCCGGGCAGAGGTGTCACCTCCCCTCCCCCTCCTGGCTCAGGTGACAGGCTCTCAGGTCTCCCGTCCCCAGGGCACATTCCCAGGTCAACACTCCCCCCTCCCTGCTGCCTCACATCGTCACATCTCTCCCCCCTTCGAGACTGAACTGAGCGGGGTCACTGTGACCAGTGACCTGGGGAAGTTCGGGGCCCCCTCTCCGGGACAGCGCATCCGCTATCAGGTTGGCACTTCCCTTCACGTGGACCACGTCCATGTCGTAATCCTGCAGGAGCAGGCTCCACCTCAGGAGTTTGGCGTTGGCTCCTTTCATCTGGTGCAGCCAGGTCAGGGGAGAGTGGTCGGTGTAGACGGTGAAGTGTCGCCCGAAGAGATAGGGCTCTAGTTTCTTGAGGGCCCACACCATGGCCAGGCACTCCTTCTCGATGGCCGCGTAGTGTTGCTCCCGGGGTAGCAACTTCTTGCTCAGGTACACGATGGGGTGTCTCTCCCCCTTTTCGTCTTCCTGCATTAACACCGCCCCCAGTCCCGTGTCGGAGGCGTCGGTGAACACCACAAAGGGCTTGTCAAAGTCTGGGTTTGCCAGAACTGGGCCACTGACCAGAGCCTCCTTCAGCGCCCGGAAAGCCTCCTGGCACTGCTCGGTCCAGACCACCTTGTCTGGCTTCCCCTTCTTGCACAGCTCAGTGATGGGGGTGGCTATGGCGCTAAAGTGGGGCACAAATCTTCGGTAGTATCCTGCCATCCCAATAAAGGCTTGGACCTGCTTTTTGGTGTGGGGAGCGGGCCAGTCTCTGATCACCTCCACCTTGGCCGGTTCCGGCTTTAGGCGGCCGCTCCCCACCCGATGGCCCAGGTAAGATACTTCAGCCATCCCCACCTTGCACTTCTCCGCTTTGACAGTCAGCCCAGCCCCCTGGAGTCGGTCCAGCACTTGTCTAACCTGGGACACGTGGTCCTCCCAGGTCTGGCTAAAGACACAGATGTCGTCAATATACGCCACGGCAAAACTCTCCATCCCCCTCAGGAGCTGGTCCACCAGGCGCTGGAAGGTGGCCGGCGCTCCCTTGAGGCCGAAAGGCAGGGTCAGGAACTCATAGAGCCCCAGAGGGGTGATAAAGGCCGATTTCAGCCGGGCATCTGTATCCAGCGGCACTTGCCAGTAGCCCTTTGTAAGGTCCATGGTGGTAAGGTACCGAGCTCCTCCCAGCTTGTCTAGGAGCTCGTCCGGCCTGGGCATGGGGTAGGCATCAGATACAGTGATGGCATTGAGCTTCCGATAGTCCACACAGAATCGGACCGACCCATCCTTTTTGGGGACCAGCACCACCGGCGAGGCCCAAGGGCTGGCCGATGGCTGGATCACCCCCAAAGCCAGCATGTCCCGGACCTCTCTTTCCAGGTCCTGAGCAGTTTTCCCTGTGACTCGGAAAGGGGAGCATCTTATCGGCGGGTGCGACCCTGTCTGCACCTGGTGGACAGTCAGATTAGTGCGTCCAGGCTGGTTGGAAAACAGCTATCGGTACGGATGCAGCACCCCCTGACCTCAGCTTGCTGGGCAGGGGTGAGCTGATCCGAGAGGGGAATTGTTTCCAGGGGGGAACCAGCTCTGGTCCCAGGGAATAGATCTACTAAAGGGTCATCTCCTTGCTCCTCCCACTGTCCACACACGGCTAACACCACATTCCCCCTGGCATAATATGGCTTCATCATATTCACATGGTACACCCGGCGGTGGTGGGCCCGGTTCGACAGCTCCACCACATAGTTTACCTCATTGAGTTGCTTGACGACCTTGAACGGGCCCTCCCAGGCGGCCTGTAGTTTGTTCTTTGTCACGGGGATGAGAACCATCACCTGATCCCCAGTGGCGTAGGCCCGGGCCCGCGCCGTGCGGTCATACCAGACCTTCTGCTTCCTCTGGGCTCTGGCCAGATTCTCCCTGGCCAGGCCAATGAGTTCAGCCAGTCTCTCTCGGAAGGTCAGGACATACTCCACCACTGACTCTCCATCGGGAGTGGCCTTCCCCTCCCACTCGTCTCTCATCAGGTCCAGGGGGCCCCTCACCCTCCTTCCATATAACAGTTCGAAAGGCGAAAATCCGGTAGACTCCTGGGGCACCTCCCTGTACGCGAACAGCAGGTGAGGTAAGTACTTGTCCCAATCCTGCGGGTGCTGGTTCATAAAGGTTTTCAGCATCATCTTTAGCGTCCCGTTAAACCTCTCCACCAGCCCATTGGACTGGGGGTGATACGCTGAGGCCCAGTCGTGCCGGACCCCACATTTCTCCCACAAGCACCGGAGCAGGGCCGACATGAAGTTGGAGCCTTGGTCTGTCAAGACTTCCCTGGGGAACCCCACTCGGCTGAAAATGGTCAGGAGCGCATCTGCCACGGTGTCTGCTTCCATGGAAGCTAAGGGCACTGCCTCAGGGTAGCGGGTGGCGAAATCTACCACCACCAGAATGTATTTCTTCCCCGACCGGGTCGTCTTGCTGAGAGGCCCCACGATGTCCATGGCCACCTTCTGGAAAGGCTCCTCTATGATCGGCAAAGGTCTCAACGCCGCTTTCCCCTTGTCCCGGGCCTTCCCCACCCTCTGACAGGGGTCACAGGATCGGCAATACTGCCGGACCGTGGTAAAGACCCCGGGCCAGTAAAAGTTCTGTAGCAACCTCTGCCGGGTGCGCCGGATTCCCTGGTGCCCTGCGAGGGGGATGTCATGGGCCAGGGACAGGAGCTTGCGGCGGTACTTCTGGGGGACCACCAGCTGCCTCCTGATCCCACAGGACTCCCCTTCCCCTGGGGGAGCCCATTCTCGGTACAGGAACCCCTTCTCCCACAGGAACCTCTCCTGGCAGCCTCTCCTCATGGTCCGTCCCACCCTGAGGTCGGCCAGGTCCCTGAGCTTCCGCAAGGAGGGATCTTTCCTCAACTCGGCCTGGAACTCAGCGGCTGGGGAAGGGATGGGGCCCGGTTCCCCCTCCGTGGCCAGGTCTGAGGCCTCCGCCTCTCTGAGCCGTGCCCCTCGGCGCTCCCTCCCCACCCGAGTAGGGTCTCGCGCCTCCGGTGTGGTACCCTCCCCAGGGTCAGGTCGCAGTGCCCCTCGCCGGCTCTGGCTACGGATCACAACCAGGGCGGTCTGGGGGTCGCTTGGCCAGTCCTTTAGGTCTCCCCCCATCAAAACTTCAGTGGGCAAATGGTGGTGTACCCCCACATCCTTGGGGCCCTCCTTGGCCCCCCATTTCAGGTGTACCCTTGCCACGGGCACCTTAAATGGGGTCCCGCCCACCCCCATCAGGGTCAGGTAGGTGTTGGGCACCACCCGATCTGGGGCCACCACCTCGGGCCGGGCCAGCGTCCCCTCCGCGCCCGTATCCCAGTATCCATTGACCTTCCTCCCATCCACCTCCAGGGGAACAAGGCACTCTCTCCGGAGGGACAGCCCCGCGCCCACCCTGTAAACTGAGCACCCTGAGTCCAGAGCCTCCAGCCCTCTGGCGGGGCTGGCCGGGGTGCTCTTTCCTCCTGAGCAGGTGGTCAACTGGTAGCCCCCCTTTCCTGGGTCGTCTGCCCCTCGTCCAGCTGAGTCCCTACCCAGTTAACCCTGGGTAGGTTGGGTCTGCTCAGTTTGTCCCTGAGCCCGGGGCACTGGGTCCGTATGTGGCCTCTCTGGCCACAGTGATAGCAGCTCAGGTCACGTTGGTCCCCTCGAGCGGGTCGGAGGGCCCCGATGCCAGGCGTTCCCCTTGGGAGGGAGTTCTCCCTATTTCCCCGCTGGGAGGCCCCATGGTGACTCTCTCTCTGCATCGGGGGGGGGCCTGTTGTTTTGGGACTCCTCCCAGCTACCCCCTGACCGACTGTTCACAAACTCGTCGGCCAGCTGCCCTGCGTGCTGGGGGTTCGCGAGCTTTTTGTCCACCAGCCACAGCCTCAGGTCGGAAGGGCACTGCTCATACAGGTGCTCCAGTACGAACAGGTCAAGCAGGTCCTCTTTAGTTTGGGCCCCCGCTGTCCACTTGCGGGCATATCCCTGCATCCTGTTGACCAGTTGTAGGTAGGTGGCCTCAGGCGTTTTACGCTGACCCCGGAACCTTCTCCGGTACATCTCGGGGGTCAGCCCAAACTCACGGAGCAGGGCCTGTTTGAACAGTTCGTAGTCCCCTGCCTCCGGCCCTGTCATCCGGCTGTAGACCTCCACGGCTTTGGGGTCCAGTAAGGGGGTGAGGAACTGGAGCCTGTCTGCAGGGTCAATCCTGTGCATCTCGCAGGCATTCTCAAAGGCCGTCAGGAAGCTATCGATGTCCTCCCCCTCCTTCCGCTGGGCCAGGAAGCACTGATCAAAGCTCCTTGCAGTCTTGGGTCCCCCCTCACTCACCGCAGCCGGGGCCCCACTGCTCCTCAGCCTGGCCAGCTCCAGTTCATGCTGTCTTTGTTTCTCCTTCTCCTGACGCTCCCTCTCCTTCTCCTGACGTTCCCGCTCCTTCTCCTCCTGCTCATGTTGACGTTGTTTCTCCTCATGTTGACGTTGTTTTTCATGATCCTCCAGCTCCCTCATTTTCATCTCTCTCTCCCATTCCAGCCGCATCCGCTCCAGGGATGGGGAGCTCCGCCGGGAGGATCCCCTGCTGGCTGCTGGGGTCAGGGTGCCGTCGGTATTCGCTGGGCTTCCCCCAACCCCTCCCCCAGGCCTAGGTAGGAAGGGTCTCGGGATGTCCTGGGCAGCAGTCTGACCCCTCCCAGCCTGGTCAGGCCCCAGGGCCCACGCTGCGTCCGCCGGGCGGCTTCCCTCAGGGACAGGGATCGGGTCATCCAAGCGATCCCTCTCCTCCAACTGGGCAATCAGCTGTTCCTTGGTGGACCTCCCAATGCGCAGCCCCCTCTGCCTGCACAGCTCCACCAAGTCGCTCTTCAGGCGTTTAGCGTACATCTCCCTGCTGGCCACTCGCAGGCCGGGCAGCTGTCCACGGTTTCCAGGAAAAGCCCCTAGTGTGCCAGTCCTTCTTGAGGTCACCACCTCTTTGCCAGGGTCGAGCTGCAGACTCCTCCGCCCCTGGGACCGCTTGCTGCAATCCCCCGGGGGACCCTGTTAGTGCAAAAGTCCTTCTCTCTGGTCACACACTCCCAGGGGTTAACTGCCCCCTGGAACAGTCTCTCTCTGAATCTTCAGCACACCTGGTCCCCGTCAATCCCCCTTCGTTTTACTGTTCCCCCGTCACTTACTGCAGGAAGCGCCGTTCACGGGGTGCAGTAGATCCCACCGCTGCCACCAGTTGTCACGGAGTGTGGGGGAGTCCAGGCCCTGCACCCCTCTTCCTGGGATTCACTGAGACTCTCAGCCAGCCAGTAAAACAGAAGGTTTATTGGACAACAGGAACACAGTCCAAAACAGAGCTTGTGGGTACACCCAGGACCCCTCAGTCAAGTCCTTCTGGGGGAGCAGGGAGCTTAGACCCCAGCCCTGGGGTTCCCTGTGTTCCTCCACCCAGCCCCAAACTGAAACTAAACCCACCGAGCAGGTTCCCTGCTGCAGCCTCCGTCCACATTCCTGGGCAGAGGTGTTACCTCCCCCTCCCCCTCCTGGCTCAGGTGACAGGCTCTCAGGTCTCCCGTCCCCAGGGCACATTCCCAGGTCAACACTCCCCCCTCCCTGCTGCGTCACATCGTCACAGGGGGATGTGCTCAGTCTGTGAGCTGGGGAGCATTGCAGTGACTGCAGCGGGGGGATGTGCTCAGTCTGTGAGCTGGGGGAGCATTGCAGTGACTGCAGTGGGGGGATGTGCTCAGTCTGTGAGCTGGGGGAGCATTGCAGTGACTGCAGCGGGGGGATGTGCTCAGTCTGTGAGCCGGGGGAGCATTGCAGTGACTAGTGGGGGGGGATGTGCTCAGTCTGTGAGCTGGGGGAGCATTGCAGTGACTGCAGCGGGGGGATGTGCTCAGTCTGTGAGCTGGGGGAGCATTGCAGTGACTAGTGGGGGGATGTGCTCAGTCTGTGAGCTGGGGGAGCATTGCAGTGACTAGTGGGGGGGGATGTGCTCAGTCTGTGAGCTGGGGGAGCATTGCAGTGACTGCAGCGGGGGGATGTGCTCGGTCTGTGAGCTGGGGGAGCATTGCAGTGACTAGTGGGGGGGGATGTGCTCAGTCTGTGAGCTGGGGGAGCATTGCAGTGACTGCAGCGGGGGGATGTGCTCAGTCTGTGAGCTGGGGGAGCATTGCAGTGACTGCAGCGGGGGGATGTGCTCAGTCTGTGAGCTGGGGGAGCATTGCAGTGACTAGTGGGGGGATGTGCTCAGTCTGTGAGCTGGGGAGCATTGCAGTGACTGCAGTGGGGGATGTGCTCAGTCTGTGAGCTGGGGGAGCATTGCAGTGACTAGTGGGGGGATGTGCTCAGTCTGTGAGCTGGGGAGCATTGCAGTGACTGCAGTGGGGGATGTGCTCAGTCTGTGAGCTGGGGGAGCATTGCAGTGACTAGTGGGGGGATATGCTCAGTCTGTGAGCTGGGGGAGCATTGCAGTGACTAGTGGGGGATGTGCTCAGTCTGTGAGCTGGGGAGCATTGCAGTGACTGCAGCGGGGGGATGTGCTCAGTCTGTGAGCTGGGGAGCATTGCAGTGACTGCAGTGGGGGGATGTGCTCAGTCTGTGAGCTGGGGGAGCATTGCAGTGACTGCAGTGGGGGGATGTGCTCAGTCTGTGAGCTGGGGGAGCATTGCAGTGACTGCAGCGGGGGGATGTGCTCAGTCTGTGAGCCGGGGGAGCATTGCAGTGACTGCAGTGGGGGATGTGCTCAGTCTGTGAGCTGGGGGAGCATTGCAGTGACTAGCGGGGGGATGTGCTCAGTCTGTGAGCTGGGGGAGCATTGCAGTGACTGCAGTGGGGGGATGTGCTCAGTCTGTGAGCTGGGGGAGCATTGCAGTGACTGCAGCGGGGGGATGTGCTCAGTCTGTGAGCTGGGGGAGCATTGCAGTGACTGCAGCGGGGGGATGTGCTCAGTCTGTGAGCCGGGGGAGCATTGCAGTGACTGCAGCGGGGGGATGTGCTCAGTCTGTGAGCTGGGGGAGCATTGCAGTGACTAGTGGGGGGGATGTGCTCAGTCTGTGAGCTGGGGGAGCATTGCAGTGACTGCAGCGGGGGGATGTGCTCAGTCTGTGAGCTGGGGGAGCATTGCAGTGACTGCAGCGGGGGGATGTGCTCAGTCTGTGAGCTGGGGGAGCATTGCAGTGACTGCAGCGGGGGGATGTGCTCAGTCTGTGAGCTGGGGGAGCATTGCAGTGACTGCAGTGGGGGGATGGGCTCAGTCTGTGAGCTGGGGGAGCATTGCAGTGACTAGTGGGGGGGGGATGTGCCCAGTCTGTGAGCTGGGGGAGCATTGCAGTGACTGCAGTGGGGGGATGTGCTCAGTCTGTGAGCTGGGGGAGCATTGCAGTGACTGCAGTGGGGGGATGTGCTCAGTCTGTGAGCTGGGGGAGCATTGCAGTGACTGCAGCGGGGGGATGTGCTCAGTCTGTGAGCTGGGGGAGCATTGCAGTGACTGCAGCGGGGGGTGTGTGCTCAGTCTGTGAGCTGGGGGAGTATTGCAGTGACTGCAGCGGGGGGGATGTGCTCAGTCTGTGAGCTGGGGAGCATTGCAGTGACTGCAGCGGGGGGATGTGCTCAGTCTGTGAGCTGGGGGAGCATTGCAGTGACTGCAGTGGGGGGATGTGCTCAGTCTGTGAGCTGGGGGAGCATTGCAGTGACTGCAGCGGGGGGATGTGCTCGGTCTGTGAGCTGGGGGAGCATTGCAGTGACTAGTGGGGGGGGATGTGCTCAGTCTGTGAGCTGGGGGAGCATTGCAGTGACTGCAGCGGGGGGATGTGCTCAGTCTGTGAGCTGGGGGAGCATTGCAGTGACTGCAGCGGGGGGATGTGCTCAGTCTGTGAGCTGGGGGAGCATTGCAGTGACTAGTGGGGGGATGTGCTCAGTCTGTGAGCTGGGGAGCATTGCAGTGACTGCAGTGGGGGATGTGCTCAGTCTGTGAGCTGGGGGAGCATTGCAGTGACTAGTGGGGGGATGTGCTCAGTCTGTGAGCTGGGGAGCATTGCAGTGACTGCAGTGGGGGATGTGCTCAGTCTGTGAGCTGGGGAGCATTGCAGTGACTGCAGCGGGGGGATGTGCTCAGTCTGTGAGCTGGGGGAGCGTTGCAGTGACTGCAGTGGGGGGATGTGCTCGGTGTGTGAGCTGGGGGAGCATTGCAGTGACTGCAGCGGGGGGATGTGCTCAGTCTGTGAGCTGGGGAGCATTGCAGTGACTGCAGCGGGGGGATGTGCTCAGTCTGTGAGCTGGGGAGCATTGCAGTGACTGCAGTGGGGGGATGTGCTCAGTCTGTGAGCTGGGGGAGCATTGCAGTGACTGCAGTGGGGGGATGTGCTCAGTCTGTGAGCTGGGGGAGCATTGCAGTGACTGCAGTGGGGGGATGTGCTCAGTCTGTGAGCTGGGGGAGCATTGCAGTGACTAGCGGGGGGATGTGCTCAGTCTGTGAGCTGGGGGAGCATTGCAGTGACTAGTGGGGGGGGATGTGCTCGGTGTGTGAGCCAGAGGATCATTGCAGTGGGGGGATGTGGGTGTCAGAGAGGCCAGAGGTGAGAGGAGGTTAGTTACAAAGGAATTGCCAGACTGGATCAACCCCGGGGTCCGTCTAGGCCAGTCTCCTGTCTGTGATGGTGGCCAGTGGCGGATGCCTCAGAGGAAGGTGCAGAAACCCTGCGCTAGCAGATGTGAAAAAATCTGCCCCCCACTTCATTAGGTCTCATCCTGGTTGTGAATGGGGGGCGGTTTAAGCCTTGAAGGAGAAGGTTTAATGACCCTGCCAGAATGTTTGGTATCATTTACTGCTGTAGCGCCAGATATCCTTGCTGTCCCCATAAACATCCAGTCCCTTCACAAGCTTGCTAGACTCTTGGCCGCAGTAGCACACAGGCTAATCATACGTTATGTGAGACAGGAAGAACAGAAGAACCCCGTCTCCCTTCTGTGACCACTTATTAGATTATAGATGTTTACATGTGCTCCCTTACCTGACCCTTCTCTACTGTACAATCCCCAGGCTTTCAGTCTCGCTCCAGAGGGGAGTTTTGCTGGGCCCTGGGTCTCATCTCCCCCCCTGCACCCCTGCTGTCCTACGTACCCTTTCTGAGGCTGCAGTGAGCCAGGGGAGGAGAAGCTGGGCAGTTGGGAGCCAGAGGGAGGCATAGATACTGCAGTGGCTGCTCGGCGTGTGGGGGTGGCAGGATGGAGAAGCCAGTGTGCCCACCATGGGGTCCCGGCGAGGGGCAGGCTGCCTGCTGGGTGGCGGGTGGAACGGCCACGCTGATGGGACATCCAGAGACATGATCGAAATCCGGGAGTTTGGGCTGCTGATGTGCAGAAAACGGAGGGTAAATTACCTGAGTGTAAGGTGCTGGCTTCGCCCTGTAAAGCCCTCAGCTGTGGGACCGGCTCAGGGTACACGGGCTGAGACCTCCCCCTCCGCATGCCACGCTGCCCCAGCTGCACTCCCTGACGGGGCCTGAGCTGGAGCCCCCTGGGTCCGTGAGGAGCCCTCGGCTGTTGAGCTCTGCCCAGCACCAGAGCTGGAATTGGCTGGGATCAGGGCTTGCTTCCTTTCACCCGAGCTTTGGGCAGGGGGAGGGGAGGTCTTGTTCTGAGGGCTACCTGGCCGGCCGTCTGCATGCTCCACGCGGAGGCCTGGCAGCTTTGTCAGGGTTGGGGTGACGTCCCCGGAGCCGAGAGGCAGGGGGAGGGGCTCCCAGAAAGGCGAGTAAATGGAGAATTGCATTGTGGGACGGGCGCGCTTGGAATTGAAGACGGGCAGCCTCACGGGACTGCATGGGCTGTGTTTGGCCCAAGGGCTGCACGGTACCTGGGCCACGTGTGCATCGGGACGGGGCAGCTACCAGCACGGATAGCTAACCGATTGCTCCTGACCCCCTCTGTATTCTGCCTCCCTTCAGGTCTCTGACTCCTCTCCTGTGATGTGTTCTCCCAGCCCTGCCCGCAGCCCACCAACCTTCCATGTAGCGCCAGCCTGGCTGAGTTCCTGAAGAGCACTCTCAAGAATGGATAGTCCACCCAAGCTGGCAGGAGAAACACTGATTGTCCATCACATTCCCCTGGTTCATTGCCAGGTCCCCGACCGACAGTGCTGCAGTGGAAGCAAGAGGACCAATCCCTTCTGCCAGCCAGACCTGGGCATCACGCGGACCGCCTCTCTGCCGGAGCGGGACCTCTTGCAGGCAGACTCCCTGGTGTACAGCAGCTTGCTGCAGGCCTCGGACGCGCCGGCAGAGGCTGCAGAAGACAAAGAGAGCAAAGCGCGAGACTCGGTCATCCCCGGCATCACGACACGGCACAATCCCTTCCTCCTGGGCGACAGTGAGGGGCATGGTCTCCTCAGCGACAGCACGGGCCAGAAGTCCTTCCGCCTACACAGCTCCATGGTGGCCGGCAAGCCGGCCTTCCAGCTGCATGAGCTGCCGCCCTTCCACCTCCATGACGCCGGCCACGTGGTGAAGCCCTGGAGCATGGCCAGCAGGTCCGGCGTGGTGGACGGGCAAGAGGACAAACGCACAAGCGCCGATGTCCAGAAGAGGAACAACGCTGACTACTGCCTGCTGGCCTCGGAGCGCATGGAGCTGGACGAATGCAGCTGCCAGCGCGGGAGCTTCTCCTTCGAGGGCGGCGACCAGGACTGGAACAATGGCTCTGACGAGTCAGGGAGGAACCTGGCCGCCCCGCACAGCCGGACCTGCAGCTGTTCCAGCACGGAGCTGCTGCCCTGCCGGTGCTACAGCACGTCCAGCCAGTCTGAGACCGGGGACCAGCAGATGGGGTACATCAGCGACTCTTCCTGCAACAGCTCGGACGGGGTTCTGGTGAACTTCAGTGCCCTCTACAACAAAATGAACGGCCATTCTCGCTCCAACTTGAACTCTGCCAACTTGTCCTGTGACTCTTCCTTCTGCAGCCACTCGGACGCTGGAGCCTTTTACCTGGATCTGCATTCGTCACCCACGGAATCCAAGATGTCTTGTGAATCACACAACCCGGAGAGCTCGGGAAAAGTGTGTGGGTGCCACCACCCGTCTTCGCCCGTCTTAGATGCCAACTGCAACTCCTACCACCTGCACTGCGAGCCGTGCACTTCAGAGAGCTCAGACCTCACCGCTTGCTTCCAGAGCCAAGCCCGGCTCGTGGTGGCCACCCAGAACTATTATAAACTAGTCACATGTGACTTGTCTTCCCAGTCGTCACCTAGCCCTGCGGGCTCTTCCATAACCAGCTGCTCTGAAGATCACACCAAAGGGAGTCCTGTCCAGCCCTCAGAGTACTACTTGTTTAGAAGGCCTGATGCTAAGCCGGAGGAGAGCGATGGGGAATGCTTCATGGCGGAGACCAAGGGCGAAGCTGTGAAAAACATGATTGAGGGGCAAGTGTATGTCAACATATCCCCGCCTAACCTAAACGCTGGCCGGCCACGCTCCAGGAGCTACGATCGGAACCTGGACCGGAGCCCCACGAGCAGGCTGGGCTCCCTGGAGCGCATGATGAGTTGTCCGGTCAAGCTGAGCGAGAGCCCAGCTCTAACGATCCAGAGCTTGCCCCCGAAGCGGGTGACTTCCTTTGCCGAGCTGGCGAAAGGCAGGAAAAAGAACGGCTCCTCCCCACCGCTCAGAACCAGCGGTGACTCTTCCTTGGAGTTCTCGCCCATCCCCGAGTTCCAGCGGGACTGCCCAGGGCTTCTCGAGGACAGAGCTCGACGCTGCCAGAGTCTCCCGCCCATGCCCTTTGGTCATTGCCTGAACCGGAGCTGCGAGGGCTCCCGTGTGGAGCACAGGCTCGGGGACGGCCCGAGGGCGTGTTCCAGCAAAGACTCAGGCGCCAACGGGCCTGAGGCAGCCGAGCAGGCCTCTCTCTCTCTGCTGATGGAGGCTGGTGCCAGCTTCTCAGGCAGCCCTGCCAGTGGGCACGGACAACGCGATGTTAGAGCCAGAGCGGATGGTAAGGAACCAAATACGAGCTTAAAATAGACCAGCAAATGCCCCCCTTTGGCCCCAGAGGGAGCAGCAGAGAGAGGCTCTGTGGGGAGGGGTGATTTAGGGCTGTGCCATCATTCGAATCCGGGGAGGAAAAGAGCTCCTGTGTGAGGACATGTAACGCCCCCACCCCCAGGCCAGAGCAGGCTCCTTGCCTGCCAGGTATTTCTGGCCCTTGCTGGGTCTTGTTTCAAACCTCCTGTGTGACGGGATTTGCGCAGCCTGCCATGGTGCTTGCAAACTGACATTAACGTCTCGTGTTGCCCAGGGGTCGGTTTGCCCCCTGTCCCTCTGATGGGTGCCCTCATCACCATTGGCTTAATCCCAGGAGGGTCCCAGGACCTTCTGCTCCCCAGATTGTCAGCTCTGTGCAGGCCAGAGCCTTGGTTACCAAGAACAATTCAGTGGCTTAGCCGTTCGCCTCCGGAGCCCCACATTCAAGTCCTACCCAATCGCAGTGAGAAGGGGTGGGGCGGTCACACTACAAAACCATCTCCCTGCGTGGCATGACTGGCAGCGTCTCCTCTGGAGGCAGCCCGGCATGGGCATTGGCCTGGGGCGCTCGCACCGTCCCGCCTGGCTCCTGCCGCTACGGCCCCCTTTTCATAAGCTTCAGTTCGCTGTGATAGAGAGAGGGAGGGTTGAGTGAGCAAACCCCAGCCCCAGCGTTTCGACAGTAAATAGCTCGTGGGGCAGCAGGGAAGCGAGGGTGGGGCCTGAGCCTTTAATGCCTATTAACTTCCCCTTTGCGTTGGCATCGCGTGCCAGCCTGCGTGGTGGCTGCAGTGAGCTTGGGCCAGCGCGAGAAGGATCAACCGGGCATTGGCTAGAGGGGCCTGATGGGTCACACCCACCTCTAAGTTCTACGGCTTGTGGTGTGTGCCCCTCCGAAGTCCAGCTCTGTTCCCCGGGCCCCCGTCTGTGCCCACTCCCCTCCGGCTGCTCTGGCACTGGGATCCCTGGCACTTTATGGTATAGACGGGGCTTGTCTGTGGTTGGGGCGACGTGGCCCTGGCTATGGCCCATTGTGTAAAATCCATCAGCTGTTGCATTTGTACAAAGTTCCTGTCACAGGTTAGTCAGGGAACTGCTCGTTTACCCTGCAGGTAGGTGCCCTCTTACAAACGGGCAGCTTTGAAAACCAGGCTGTCTGGAAAGGACAATACGGCCCTGCGCCCTGTGGGGCAATGGGACCCCCGGGACGGCCGGGAGCAGGGTTCTGGGGGCGCACCCTCGCAGCCCATTGGCCTGGGTACAGGGATCGCTGCCCGGCCCGGCGCGCCAGTCACAGCGTAGATCACGTCCGGGTGTGGGCCCGGCCTGGGTACGGGGATCGCTGCCCGGCCCGGCGCGCCAGTCACAGCGTAGATCACGTCCGGGTGTGGGCCCGGCCTGGGTACGGGGATCGCTGCCCGGCCCGGCGCGCCAGTCACAGCGTAGATCACATCCGGGTGTGGGCCCGGCCTGCGTACGGGGATCGCTGCCCGGCCTGGCGCGCCAGTCACAGCGTAGATCACGTCCGGGTGTGGGCCTGGCCTGGGTACGGGGGATCGCTGCCCGGCCCAGCGCGCCAGTCACAGCGTAGATCACGTCCGGGTGTGGGCCCGGCCTGGGTACGGGGATCACTGCCCGGCCCAGCGCGCCAGTCACAGCGTAGATCACGTCCGGGTGTGGGCCCGGCCTGGGTACGGGGATCGCTGCCCGGCCTGGCGCGCCAGTCACAGCGCAGATCACGTCCGGGTGTGGGCCCGGCCTGGGTACGGGGGGTCGCTGCCCGGCCCGGCGCGCCAGTCACAGCGTAGATCACGTCTGGGTGTGGGCATGGCCTGGGTACGGGGATCGCTGCCCGGCCCAGCGCGCCAGTCACAGCGTAGATCACGTCCGGGTGTGGGCCCGGCCTGGGTACGGGGATCACTGCCCGGCCCGGCGCGCCAGTCACAGCGTAGATCACATCCGGGTGTGGGCCCGGCCTGCGTACGGGGGGTCGCTGCCCGGCCCGGCGCGCCAGTCACAGCGTAGATCACGTCCGGGTGTGGGCCCGGCCTGGGTACGGGGATCGCTGCCCGGCCCGGCGCGCCAGTCACAGCGTAGATCACGTCCGGGTGTGGGCCCGGCCTGGGTACGGGGATCACTGCCCGGCCCGGCGTGCCAGTCACAGGGTAGATCACGTCCGGGTGTGGGCCCGGCCTGGGTACGGGGGGTCGCTGCCCGGCCCGGCGCGCCAGTCACAGCGTAGATCACGTCCGGGTGTGGGTCCGGCCTGGGTACGCGGATCGCTGCCCGGCCCGGCGCGCCAGTCACAGCGTAGATCACGTCCGGGTGTGGGTCCGGCCTGGGTACGGGGATCGCTGCCCGGCCCGGCGCGCCAGTCACAGCGTAGATCACGTCCGGGTGTGGGCCCGGCCTGGGTACGCGGATCGCTGCCCGGCCCGGCGCGCCAGTCACAGCGTAGATCACGTCCGGGTGTGGGCATGGCCTGGGTACGGGGATCGCTGCCCGGCCCGGCGCGCCAGTCACAGCGTAGATCACGTCCGGGTGTGGGCCCGGCCTGGGTACGGGGATCGCTGCCCGGCCCAGCGCGCCAGTCACAGGGTAGATCACGTCCGGGTGTGGGCCTGGCCTGGGTACGGGGATCGCTGCCCGGCCCGGCGCGCCAGTCACAGGGTAGATCACGTCCGGGTGTGGGCCTGGCCTGGGTACGGGGATCGCTGCCCGGCCCGGCGCGCCAGTCACAGCGTAGATCACGTCCGGGTGTGGGCCTGGCCTGGGTACGGGGGGTCGCTGCCCGGCCCGGCGCGCCAGTCACAGCGTAGATCACGTACAGGCACGTACCCAACCGATGCCTCCGAGAGCTACTGCCCAGCTCCGTGTGCTGGAGGGTCCTTGCAGGACCTTTCCAGCTCCCCCTTTTCCCCATGGCTCCCCGCTGACCGCTGCTGCTCTGTGTATGGGCCCCGTGAGAGGGTGGCCCCATGGCCCCTGTAACAGCTGAGGCTAGTGCTGGCAGGGTCGGACCTGTGACTTGCTGTCCCGTGTTCCAGCGACAAGAGTCCTGCCGTCAGTACCTGCGCCCAGCTCAGAGAGAGGAGCAAATCTGCCCCCCTCCAGCGGCTTCAAGGAGGTCGGGGGGGCTCACCCAAGGCTGGGCTCACCAACTGCCTGGCCTCCATCTGAGCGCAGCTCCTGGGATGGCTCCTGGCTAGTTTACGGGGACGGGGGGGGAGGGTGCAGGAGCCAGCCCCTGGGTGTATGGGGCTCTGGCAGCCGCTTGCTGGGCAGCGCTGAGGATGATCTGCCCGCAGGCAGTCCTGCTGCTGGAGGGTCCCCAGAAGCAGATGGAGGGTGGGGGAACCTGGGGCACGAGATCCCACTCGCTAGTGTGCGGTGCTGAGCGTCACGCCGGTGACCCACGCTCTGACTCGGGCCTTAGTCCATGGCGCTAGCTGCCTGCTCGGGCAGCCCGTCGCTCTGCGTTGGAACTGGCCTGGGGAGGCAGAGGAGAGGGCTCTGTGGGACACAGCCAGGCCCCCCGCAGGGCCCCCAGCCCAACCTCATTGGTATTTGGGGCTGGTGGAAGGAGGGTGGAAAATACCAAATGTGCCAGCCCCTCTCCGTTCCTACCCAGAGCCCTTCCAGGGCAGCCTGACCAGCTCGGAGCTCAAGCCCCCTGGGCCGAAGTCTCCTTGGCTGGCAAGAGCCTCGTCTGGCTGGAGCCAGGAACAGCAGTGAACCGGACAGGGCACGGTGTGCCCACAGCCAGCCTTCGCCCAGCCCCTGGCAGGGGAGCTAAGGGATCCCAGCCAGGTCAGTGTCACAGGAGACTTGTTTGTGAGCGGGAAGGCGCACTGCCCCTTCAGAAGGAATGTGTTGTCCGAGCACACGCAGGGGGGTCTCATTACATGAGCCCTGCGATCTGCACCGCTGCTCGGCAAAGCCAGCGGGGGCTGGCCGGCAGGGACAGGGCAGCTGTGGACGGGGAGCGGTGGGCGTGAGCAGCAGTGGCCGAACCCCAGGTTAGTGGTCAGGAGTAAGTGCGGGCAATGGTGCAAGCTGCCAGTCGGGCTGGAGCACGGCCGTGGCTGCGGCTCTCTGGAGCTCAGCTTGGGGCTGGTCCGGATCGGCACTGGGCCAGGCATGCTACGCCTGCTGGAAGGGCTGGAGTCGCTGAGCCGGGTGGCAGCTCCTTACCCCGTCCGGAAGGAGGGAGGCGGCTCTCTTGCATGTGGGTTGAGCCATCCAGGGCTGCCCAGCCTGGGGAGGAGGCTGGCGCTGAACTGCTGGGTGGTGAGTGAATGAGGCCAGGCCCCAGGACAGGGCTGGGTTTGGAGTTTCCCCAGGGCGTGGTTATAGCATAGCACAGATTGGACACGGCACCTGCACACCCCACGGCTCGGGGACTGGGGTGGGGCTAATGCTGCGGGGGGAGCAGGTGGGGGCCCCAGGAGTTGATTATTAAAATGGCTGGCTCTGTGTAATGAGCCGTGGCTCAACCTCGCATGGCGTAGTGGGGTCAGAGCAGAGGGAGTTCGGCAGAGCCCTGTCGGGCCCGGGAGGACGCGCACTCAGGGACGGGGCCCTGCAGCCCGTGGCCGTGCTGGGGAGGGCTGACAAGCTGACATGGGTTTCCTGCAGAACTCAGTGTTAGGGGACCGAGGCTCGCTGAGCACTGCCCCAGGGTGCTGAGCCGGCTGGGGACCTGCGGCACGCATCCTGTTGAGCATGTACGTAAAGTCGAGTTTACATCAAGTACATAAAAGTTTACAAGGAGGAGGGAGAAAAATTGTTCTCGTTAACTTCTGAGGCTAGGTCAAGAAGCAATGGGCCTAAATTGCAGCCAGGGCGGTTTAGGTTGGACATCAGGAGAAACTTCCTGTCAGGGTGGTTAAGCCCTGGAATAAATTGCCCAGGGAGGTGGTGGAATCTCCGTCATTGGGGATTTTTAAGAGCAGGTTGGAGAAACGCCTGTCAGGGATGGGCTGGACCAGTGATCCCCAGCCGGTCGGTAGCAATTGACTGGTCGATCCTGGGGACTCTCCCAGTCGATCGCCATCTCCAGCGGTGCAGCGGGGCTGCCGCTAAGACAGGCTCCCTGCCTGCCCCGGCCTCAGACCGCTCCTGGAAGCGGCCAGCGTGGCCCCACGGGGGCGGTGGGGTGGGCGCAGGGGTCTCCGCGCGCTGCTCCTGC